>NC_134860.1:15267358-15582358 GCF_049852395.1 Peromyscus maniculatus bairdii
TTTAATGAAGAGGAAATTTAATTTCTACAACTAAGATGTAAATGTTAAATAGATGTAAATGATAAAACTAGAAAAATTAACATATTAATTAACATTATAGAATATCAGAGGCACTCTCTGATTCACTTATTTTTATATCAGAATTTCAGAATCTGATAGACCAATATCTGTGTGGTAGAGGGGTTTAATACCCTGGAGGTCGTTTTTTTATTGACCTTAATTATTTACATTCCATTTTGTTTTTTTTCTTATCTTTTTAAAATTTTTATATATGTTTTCTTTTTTCTTTTTTTTTTTTTTTTTTTGGTTTTTCGAGACAGGGTTTCTCTGCGTAGCTTTGCGCCTTTCCTGGAGCTCACTTGGTAGCCCAGGCTGGCCTCGAACTCACAGAGATCCGCCTGGCTCTGCCTCCCGAGTGCTGGGATTAAAGGCGTGCGCCACCACCGCCCGGCTATGTTTTCTTATTTAAAATATTTTCTAATTTAAATGTATTTTGATCATATCTTCCTCTCACCCAAATCTTTTCAGATCCTTTCCCTACCCATCCAACTTTAAGTTCTTTCTCAAAGACCAAACAAAAATCCAATATAAAAACAAACCCTCCAAAACCAAGAAAACAAAACCACACCCAAAAAGAAATAAAGCAAAACAAAGAAAATATCAGACTTTAGCGCGCGCACACACACACACACACACACACACACACACACACACACACACACACGGAAGCCGGGCGGTGGTGGAGCACGTCTTTAATCCCAGCACTTGGGAGGCAGAGGCAGGCAGATCTCTGTGAGTTCAAGGCCAGCCTGGGCTACCACGTGATTTCCAGGAAAGGCGCAAAGCTCCACAGAGAAACCCTGTCTCTAAAAACAAAAAACAAAAAAACAAAAAACAAAAAAACGGCGGGGGTGGGGGGATCCCTTATGTTGGTCAACTACTCCTGAACATAAGGCCTGCCTTGGAGTAGTTGATATACCCAGTGTCACTCTATTTCCCTCTCCAGCAGGTATAAGTGACAGTTCAGTTGTTTTGCTTTATCCTATTGGCTAGATTTTTCATTGATTCATTCATTTATTAAATACAAGAAAATAAAACATGAAATAAAGCAAAACCTATCCCATAAAAGATAAACAAGGCAAACCAACAAATTGAAATGAACCCAAAAGAAGGCAGAAGAATCAGAGATCGATTTTATTCACACATTCAGGAATCCCACAAAATTACTCAACTGGGAGTCCTAATACATGCACAGAGGACCTGGTGCAGACCTGTGCTGTGCATGCTGCTACATTCTCTGAATTCATATGAGCTTTGCACATGCTGATGTAGAGGGTCTTAATTTCTTGGTGTCCTCCTTCCCCTCTGGCTTTTGTACTCTTTTTGTCTCCTTTTCCATAGGGTTCCCTCTACTCTGAGGGGAGGGATTTGATGGAGACATCCCATTTAGGCCTGAGTGTTCCAAGGTCTCTCACTGTATAATGTCTGGCCGTGGGTTTCCATATTCCATACACCCCACTGCAGGAGGAAGCTTCTCTGATGCTACACTTTTGAGGGGGAATGATTTTATAAGGTGTCTCTGGTGGCAGTTCTGATCTCAATCCTCCTTTCTTTAACTGGAAGAAACTGACATATAGAGAGGCTAACCTGCCAGTCACATAACAGAACATTTCATGGGTGCCCCTGCTGTCGCCTCCTTGGGCTTCCCAGTTTTGCAATCTATCCCTCAGACTTGAATGCTATCCCTGCAAGTATTGTTTATTGGGGTTCCTGGCCAGCACTGGTAGACTTCTTTAAAGTCATTGAGAAGGGGCTGTCACATGTAGCTAAGAAGATAGGGACCTCATCAAAGGGGTTTTTCCCTTGTTATTGCTTCTATTTATATTTCAATGAGGAAGTTTGTCAAAGATCTGTTTCCATAATTCTTTCAGATGGAGCACAAAATATAGAGCGTAGCCTAGAAGTCTTCACATGGACGTTAATCTCTGAACTAAAGATATTAGTGGACAGATGGCCATTTATTAAGTACTCTCTTCATACCTGGTAAAGAGGCGTGACCTCTTCAAGGTGCTTCTCATGACATCTAAGGAAGGGGGGATTATAAGGTACACTTCAGAACAAGTACCTATTTCATCTTTTCTGTTTTGGTGTTCTGTCTCATGGACTTGATCAACTTATTGGCCTCCTCAGACCTTGCTGTTTTAAGTGTGGTCCTGGGACCAGCAGCACTTGTGTTCCCTGGAGCCTGTCAGAGATGAAGAACACAACTTTTGGGCTTTGGCTCTCTCCTTTCATCATGTGAGTATGACTCTCACACTCAGCTTGCGATGTATGAGGACAAGCACCATTACCTACTGAAAAATCTCACTGGTCCAGGATCCTTCCTTCTCTTTAAGAAGAATAACAACCAGGCTGAACTCAGATGAAATTATGAGGGGGTCCCTCAGAAACATTCTCTTTCTTCATCTATAAAGCTCATATGATAGTAGCTAACTCACAGAAGTGATAGGAGGATCAAGTTTATATCAAGTGCTTACTTAACTCAAATTCTGACATGGTATGTCTGACAAGTGATAGGTCCTCTGATGTTTATCTTGGGTTCTGAGGATGCATGCCCACACATGTTATTTCTGCTGTCCATTATCTCTAAATTGCCTCTATCAATTTGGGACAATTATATAAGGTATCTTTGCTTTATTTTCTTTTACAAAGGATTAAATCACTTAATATTTGCAAACTACCAAACACATATTTATTTAACTTCTCACACCAGTTTGTCTTCAGAGCCACCAACATGAGTCTCTTTTAACAGCCTTGGTATCTTTTAGAATAAAGCATTTGACAAAACAGCATGGAGACCCAGTGAGCATTTTAGATTGATGGCAAACTATTCCTGTAAGAAGATACATACATCTCCACATGCTAAACTAAACAGAGAAAAATCTGGACAAAACTTTTATGCAAGTAGCTAGATATGATGATATATTATTGATGCTACTATGGCTTGTATGCATCCTCCAGCCTAATTATTTCCTGTGATAACTCCCAAGAGAACAGCATTAGCAGGTGTTGTTCATGGCCAGGATTAGGTCATGTGATGGGAAGCGAATAGTGGATTTCTGTCTTTCTGTCATGTAAGATAATAACCAGAAGGTGTTGGTCACCAACCCAGAAGGCCTTTTTCCCAGAGTTCAATCATGCTAGACCCCCCAGTCAGACACTCTGATGATGACTCATAAGCAATCCAGTTGATAGTATTCTCTCATGGAAGCCAAACGTCACTCTGACACGTGGCTGCTTGTAATCAAAGCATGAGAAATATGCAAAATTATTTATTGATTTTCAAAGCAACTAAGTTTTCCTATAATGACTTACGAGAAGCATTTTGTACTATACTTGTAAATATTTCCAGATGCTATGGGTTTAAGGCTATGCAAGTCCCTATGTTTGATATGACCAAAAGAGGAGGGTAAAAAAAAAAAAAGATGAAATACAGATTATCCTATTGTTCAACACAATCATGATTTTCTAGATCATTTGCTCATTTTTATTCATTCATTCACCTTTTTTGCATTCATTCTTTCACTATGGTGTTGGGGATTGGAAACAGGACATTTCCAAGTTAAGTAAGTCCTCTACCATTGAAATAAATCTCAGTCCTGAGCCTTTCTAAAAAATTGCCTATTAGGTAAATATATTTTGTCGGTTAAACATATATGATAATGATATTGATTTTGTTTTAACTGAAGAGAGAAACATGTACTAATTTAAAAACTATCCTGAGAATAGACTAGATTCACAAACAAACAGCAATGTCACCATTAACCACCACTTGTCACATTCTCAGAAACTGTAATAGGTGTTGTCTGAGAAAATTTCACTGGCAGCCTTGCATCAAACCCTTCAGAAATGTTCAACACACTTGGCTTATCCCATTCACTTCATGTTCAGGAACAGATGACACACAGGCAGCAGAAGTAACACTTGCGCAGCATCAAAGAATCAGTTCTAGTTGCCTTGTTTCAGGGTGGCACCTAGGAGTCACCAGTGGCCAGAGTGATTTACTGATGTGCCCTCTGAACTGGTTCCTCCATGTTATTTATCACATTAATTCTCAATCCCTTTGTAGGAGAAATGCAGATTATTGGGCCTTTAAAAAATAGTGTTTTGTGCCTTCTTGTACTGTAGTAAGCCATTTAAAATGTTGGTTTAGTTATTTATTATGCCTAATTTTGCGTGTGTGGGGGAAATTAATCTCTAACTGAATCCACAATTGTATGGAAAGGAAGCCATTAGCATATTCTGCCCTACCATCAAAGAAACATCATCAGGATCATCTACTGAAATTAGCTTAGCTCCCTTGTGATTCCTTTGTGAATTTGGAAGAGATTATGTCCATCCAATAAAAGCTATTAGTGGTGCCCTGGCCTTTGTTTCATTTCTGGCCTTCCCAAAGCCATTTTCCTTTTCCTGCTCTCTGCAGGAGGCTTTCCTGCTGGAAATTTTGACTTTTGATTCTCTTTGATTTTCCTCTCTAGCTCAGCTCTTTCTCAAGACTGTCATGGCAGAGCCTGGTTCTTCCCCAGGGTTGCTGTGGCAAGGTCTGGTTTTATCTTTTTTTTTTTTTTTTCAAGACAGGGTTTCTCTGTGTAGTTTTGGTGCCTGTCCTGGATCTTGCTCTGTAGACCAGTCTGGCCTTGAACTCACAGAGATCCACCTGACTCTGCCTCCCTGAGTCCTGGGATTAAAGGCTTCTGCCACCACTGCCTGGCTGGTTTTATCTTTTCTCTCTTCTTTTTTGTTTAGTGTGGTTTTTTTCTTTTCTTTTCTTTCTCCTTTTTTTTTTTTAATTTGGGGGCAGTGTCTAAGACCCAATGGACCATGCAAACAACTTTGTAAATCTGACCAAAACCTTGGTTACCTATTTCCTACCGGCACTCTCTCTGCCTGATGCTTCTTATGTAGGTAGCAATGGCCTAGATGGAGATTTCAGAGAGTCCTAGGCTGGTGAATAATAGGGCAGAATGGAGCCCAAGCAAGTGCTCAGAGTCCTAATGCCCTCCTGGGGTGAACTGGATAGCTCTTCTAACCCCCGCCCCAGGTGGTCTTCCTAGCTCTGTTGTACTCTTCACTGAGGAGGCATCTGGTATCTTCCACATATTCTCTGGGGTAAGCTGGCTCTTCCTCAATGCCTAAGACTTAGCTTGGAGGAGACCTCCGTTACTCAATTTCTTTGTGAAGGGAGATGTTATCTATCTTTAAAAGAAAAATATTGGCTTAGCAGCTGAACCACATATTTCCTCAGAGAGTATGCTATTTTGCCCTTTTGCATTACAAAGTGTCCTTATAAAAATAAGGTACCAATTCATTTTTGACAGGCATTTAAAACCCTGGCATTTAGAAACTGGCTAGTGGCTTCTGCATTGACTGTGGATAATAAATGTCTGGAAGATATTGAATAGGATAAACAGAACTGTCCTGAGTGAATATTTTTATGACAATACATACTTGGGTCATTTCTTTCTAATCTATTCTCTGTCTTAAGTTTTATTTCTCATTTCAACAAAGCAAATTTTGGGGTATGTGGTCATTATGCAACACAAATAATGTTTCTTTCCATTAAAAGAGATGTTTGCTTTTAAATGAATAATTTTTGTATTATAAATGGTGATTCAACTTTCAGAGCCAGGCTGATCTCTGTGAGTTCAAGGCCAGCCTGGTCTACAAAGCGAGTTCCAGGACAGGCGCAAAGCTACACAGAAAACCCTGTCTCGAAAAAACCAAAAAACAACAACAAAAAAAAAGAATATACATTTTTATGCACATAGTTTAAGCTTTCTCTCTTAACTCTGTACAAAGTATTGCAGGCCTGATAAAATAGCACAAAAGCTTCAGTCTAGAGAAGCAATAGCTTTGGGACTCTAGGAGTTTGCCACCAGAGAGAATAAACCATAAAGGGAGTGACAGCATGCAGGCAGGCCATCTTCTCCCAGGATGACTTAGAAGGAATACCTTTGGACACTGGGAGGAGGATGACACATGGCAAGAAGGCATAGGCGTGGTATATCAGGCATGGCTCTGTCCTGAGGAGTCAGACAAGAATGAGGGGAGGGTTCCAGCCTGGGAATAGCAGTCCAGGGCTGTACGGGCTAAGGTGTTAATAAAGACTTTAAGGCACTCTGTCCAGCATTTAGAATGCAACCCTGTCACATCAATAGGAACAAAAAGCTTTAGGAATTTAAGATTTAAGAGTATAACCCCCACAATATACATATGTAAAGAGTGCACACACAGAAATACACATATAACCATATACACATATGCACAAATATATACATTCACCCTTATGCACAAATATACACATACACACTTAAATACACAAAAACACACATGCACCATAAATAAGTCTACTTTGTATGGTCTCAATGTATATAAATTTCTGTTATACAGTTCAGTTAAACAACATGTATTTATGAATAATAGCCTTCAATTTTCAGTTGCTTCAGTAGATTTAATAAAAATAATTACAAAAACAATAGATTAGGCTGATAACCAGGCACAATGAGGATGTGATACCATTCTTGGGGCAGAAAACATTCTACTCACTACTTTGGAATCCAGTGATGGAGTCTGTTTTAGAGGTGTCTTAATCAGTGTTCTATTGCTATGAAAAGACACCATGACCACAGCAACTCTTACAAAGGAAAGCATTTAATTGGGGCTGGCTTACAGTTTCAGAGATTTAATCAATTGTCATCATGGAGTGCAGCATGGTGGCACACAGGCAGATATGCTGCTGGAGAAGTATCTGAGAGTTCTTCATCCTGATCCTCAGGAAGCAGGAAGAGAGAAAGCCACTGGGCCTGCCTTGGGCTTTGGAAAACTCAAAGCCCATCCTCAGTGACATGCTTCCTTCAACAAGGCCACATCTATTCTAACAAAGCTACACCCTTACTCCAGCTGAGTTCATGTGCAGTTCAGGAGTTAAGCAAAAGGTCTTGCATTTTACATCATCAGTGTGTGCTGGAGACTACGTACATGCCTTAAAAAGCCAGATGCAGACCCCATTCCCTCCCTACTCTGCTCTGTTCCCCTCTCCCCTCCCCCACCATCTTTCTCTCTTTCCAGGCCAGGCTCTCCTCTCTCCTTTTCCCCCTTTCCTTCCTAATAAAGCTCTGAAAACTAACACTGGGTTCTGTTGTGACTGTGACCTTTCTGCAGCCATCAGCTCCGAGTGCCGTTTATCATCCTTTAAACACCTCCTAACCCCTCCCAAGTTCTTCCATTCCCTGATGACTGTGCATTCAAATATAGGAACCTACAGGAGCCCTTTTTATTCAAACCAACACAGGAAGTTATCCATATACTCGGCACAACCTGCTGGGATTTCACCTTTATCCCTTCTGAGTGAAACAGAAGTGAGCATTAAGTATTAAGTTTTTATGGTATCTAGGTTTAACTCTATTAAGATAAATTATAGATAATAGTATCTTATCTACATCTATTTATATACCTGTTAATTTAACCACCCATCAATGCATACATTCTATTAATCCATCTATCTATCCATATATATACATACACACATACATATTGCATACATATATACATACATAAATGCATGCATGCATGCATACATGCATATGCACATGACTTTACACGGTACTATAGTCTTTGTAAAGTACTGAATGCAAATCAAAACTGTACAAAGGTTTCTTAATAATGAACAAGAGAAATCAACACCACCTCACCACTTTCAAAAGATTTTAATAAAACATTAAAAATGTTCTCATTGTTACACAGAGAACAACAAAAAATAATGCTAATGTTTATTACTGCATATAATGTAAATTTTAGAAGGATTTAAATATAGCTATTTTCTCATTAAAATCATATGAGAGTACTTTGGACATGGTTGCCTTCTCTCAGTCATATGATCTATAATACAGAGCTGTGATGTTCCTGTAAAGTGTCAAATGTTCATAAACTTTTTTCAAGTTTGGATTAGTTTTTCAATAACATCTTATCCTCTGAGTTTTCCATGGGATGAGGGAAGGAGATCACACCTGTGCAGATGTTTTTCTGGCATTTTTCTCTGGAACATTTTCATCACAACTGTGTCCCATACCTCTGTCAATATCGCTTCTGACAGCACACTGAGGTTTGTAAAAGCAGAAGCTTCAATATACTGCCATCAGGTACTGCCTCATAATTTGGTTTACATTCAATTCAAAGAGCAGATCCAACTTTATTACTCTGTGTATCTGTTGATCCCCCCACTCGGTACAGACCAATTCTAGCTCTCTGTTATCCATCTTTAAAAATCGGTTTGTTCCTGAAAGAGAAGGCAATATCGCTACACATGTTGCTATCGTTTCTTGAACAGGAGTTGAGAACAATCACTGAGCACAATCACAGAGAATAAACAGGCTGATTTGTGTCATTATGAAGATTTATATAATTTTGACATATGTATATTTTCTTTGTGCACCTTTGCTGGTAAATGCAGACTATTATTCCAATAATACTAAATTGTTAAGGTCAATGTCTCAGTGACCTACAACATATTTTAGCTGGTACTGTACAAATGTACATATCATTTTGGGGTCTCAGTGTGCCAAAGTAACACCACATTGGAATGCATCATCCTCATCATTGAGATAGAAGCTGAGAAAGAAATACAAATCTTGCAAATGGAAACCACCTCAAATCTCTGCTTAGAATGAACCACACTTCCCATCAATAAAACAAGTTACATGTCTGAGCTCCAATCCAAAGGTGTCCCAACTTCAGTGTCCCATGCCCCATGAAAGCATAGTCAAGTCATGCTTGTGTCTATAACACAGAAGAAGGAAGGATACAGGGGAAAAAGTCATTCAACCCAAGACTAACTTCTATTGTTACGTAACTTCAGCAAGATCCAGATTATGATGAATATAACTCCCGCCCTCATCCTCAGTTGATGGCAATCTCCTCCTTACTGGTGATAATCAAAATAAGCCAGAAATATTAACTACCACACAAAGACCAGTCGTTTTATAATAAATGGTGGGCCCCTTTTACTTTTAAAAGTTCTTTTTTCCTGAATTCTCCTAATGTTTTTAATAAAGCATGGCTTATAACAACAATTCAACAAGAAGTTTTGCTGGACGGCTGGGCGGTGTTGGCGGCGGCGGCGGCGGCGGCGGCGACATACGCCTTTAATCCCAGCACTCAGGAGGCAGAGTCAGGCGAATCTCTGTGAGTTCAAGGCCAGCCTGGGCTACCAAGTGAGTTCCAGGAAAGGCGCAAAGCTACACTGAGAAACCCAGTCTCGAAAAAAAAAAGAGAGAGAGAAAAAAAAAAGAAGAAGAAGAAGAAGAAAAAGTTTTGCTGGGACTTTTAGGCAATTACCAGTTCAGAATCTGCACCATCTCTTTCTGCCTCGGTCAACCAGTTGTGTTTGGAGTACCAGGAGATATATGAGAAAAATCTGACCCAGGTGTGCACATAGCTCCTGACTTTTGTTTTCTGGCCTCTAAATGAGACTCAGGTCCACAAAAAGTTAGCATCCTGGTTCTCTCCTCTAGTGCCTGCCTATTGTTTACCTAGGTGTCTTTGATTCAGCTGGCTTGTTGCCTGTGGAGGGCACTAGGTAATCGTGGGTCACACAGGTCATTGTCTGTAATAGGTCTGCTTTGTAAATATGCTCTTGCATCTACTCATGAGAAGATCCAAAGAATGTGAAGCAGAGTGTAATGTGAGGGAGGAATAGGAAGCACCCTCACATCTGCCACAAGGCTGTTTCCTTCTGTATCTTCCTCAGTCTATCAGGTGGTGATATCAGCCATCACTTTAGAGAAATACCACAGTATCATGGATTAGGACATAGGTTCAATAAGTGGCTTGAAGTGAGGCAAACTGACCAGGAAGGAGGAATCTACTCACTGTACCAGCTGTATGTAGTGGCATGTGCATGCAATGTGAAAGATCAGACACAGATATAAAGGGGATGACTGGCAGAAGAGTCTGTAATCCTACAAAATGCCTCCTATAAATAAGAAACAAACAAATAAAATGAATTCCAAGTAAAGATGGCCATAGAGTGGACTGATACAGGCAGCCTAGTTTAAAATATACATTAGCAGGGGATGCAGCTTACTAAGGATTTCCCTTTACTTCTTTAATGAGAACCATAACAACTGGCTAAGTGCGTCCATCCATGCCATGAGCAAGGTCTAGTTCCATCAGCTGTTTCTCATTTTCACTCTCACCATAATGATGAGTCTAATAGGAGATGTTCTTATGTTTATAGTCACAGTGACGCTGGCTTTCCAGGTAGTATGTGGAACTGAATGAAGACATGTTCACACTTAGCTGTCTATTGCCTTCATCTCAGAATTGCTGATTCTCTATCACCTTCCCTCTCTCCCTTTCGTCTTCTCCCTCATTCCTGTAGATCTGTACATATTTTAATAAGCCATTTCTATCTTTTCCATTGGCCCCTTTTGCTCTCTTCTCAGGACTTTCCTTTCCTCATTATGGGAATATGTCACATTAAATGAGCCTGAATGTTGACTGTAAATTAACCTGATTCTCCCCTAGTGGGTTCTTTTTAGTGCCTCATGCAAATTCCAGGGTGTTTGTACCTCTTGAGTGGTGGGAAATGTGATAAGAATTTGGTCACTATGTAGCATAGTCTTGGTGCAACATAGTTGACATTCAGGTCACTGAGAGGTTATCTAGGGAGATGCTACCTATGCTAACTATATGCTGTACCTATGTTCTTAGTGCTGGTATTCTGAAATCACCAAACAATCTAGCAGAACCCCTAAGAACAGGATTGGAATGACCTAAGAGTTCAATTTAAGAAGCATTTTAACTCTAGTTAAACTCATTCCCTGTTGGAAAGGGAGCTAATTAGGATGTCAAATAATTACCTCCAGACAGTCCTCAACTACCACAGCTCTTAATCTTACAGATTAAGATGAAAGAAAAGGTCATAATTGTCCTCAAATTTCACGAATCTGTTTTTTGAAGAAAAGAAATATAGCTTCTTTTGACCTAGAAATATGGGATCTGAACCATCCCTGCAGCCTGAAGATAACATTCCTGGCTGTTTGGAGTCTGCTCAGTGTGGCTTTTCTTTTTGCTGGGTTAGATCAATATCACACTGATACATGTTCTGCCAGCCATGCTGTAATGCTACATTCTTCCAGGCTCAGTAATAGAAAGTGATTTAATGCTTTCAGCTTGAAAGATATTGCAATGAACACTGTGATTTATAAAACAAATGGGCTATTGTCCTAAATAAGTTTAAAATTATATAGACCTGCAGAAATAGAGTTAACTAAAGTTTTAATGCTCTGTGCCTATTTTCTGCTTAACAGTTTATACAGACACATAAGCAATTCAACTCAGAAAATGCAACAGAAATTTATAGCGGAGATCCTCCATACATAATTTCTTTAACCTAGTGTACCTTTTGGCATTTATTAGTACACAGAGTCAGCTTCCAACATATCCTTCTTTTATCCAGGCAACTGTCTATATATTTATAGGGCCTATAAATCATTGCATCTTAAACAGCAGCCTCTTAGAAAAAATATGCTAATTGTGGAGGGCAGTGTGTCCTATATTGAATGCTACTGGCATTTTGGAATATTATTTCTCACTTTATCACAGAAGCGTGCTAGGAAATAGAAATGACAGGAGCACTATAAGGCAGAGGAATCTCAGTGATACATTGAGAAGCTGCCATCTCCTATTCTCAGAACACATCAGTGAAGACAGCAGGATGTGATAACAGGAGATGGGAAATTTTCATTTAATCTTTTAAATGTATTGGCTTCAAGATGTGAGTGGAATTCACATGCAGCAATCCTAATGCTTTTCCTAGTTTAATTTCTTCTTCTTCATCTCTTTCGTCTTCTTTGCCTGTGCTTGAAAAAGAACTCAAGTTTGGCAGTGCTACTGATGAGAATTATTACAGTGTATAGAGAGAGAGAGAAAAAAAGGAAGCAATATGCATGAGAATTTAAAGAACAACTTGGGCATCATATGAATATGTGATGATCATTTCTGCAGACATCTCAATGCCTCTAGTAATAAAGTATGTCAGACTGGCTTTTAATTACATTAATAGAGACTTCCAAGGAGTGATTCAAAAAGAAGAAAAAACATGTACTTATTTAATAAAGAACAATGTGTGGATATATGATTTTGATGAACGAGCAGAGCATTTCCCCCCAAATGCTGTGTCCTTGGATGTGTCTTCATCTGCATGGGTAGTGTGGTATGGCCATTCCTGTGCTTTAACACATAGGAAGACCCTGATCAGATCTGAGTTGGCTGTATCACTTCACCAACACTGCTAGTTCCCTTCCTGTTACTATAATAAAATACCTGAGATAATTAACTTGTAGAGAGGAAAATGTTTATTATGGCTTGGGGCTTTGGAGGTCCTAAGAACAGGTTGGGGTTGCTTGCCCAAAGGCTGTCAGATGGCAATGGTGTGGAATGTATAATAACAAACTGCTCATTTCATGACGAAGAAGCAATGAGGAGATGCCAGGGCCCATAACCACACATGAGGGCACACATTTTTTTAAATTTTATTCTTGAGATTATGATATTGTTATATTATTTCCCTTTTCCTTTCTTCCATCCAAACCCTGCCATGAATGCTCTTTGCCCTCTTTCAAATTCATGGCCTCTTTTTCATTCATTGTTGCTACATGTGTATATACACACATGCGTGCGCCTGCCCACATGTGTGTGTGTGTGTGTGTGTGTGTGTATTTGTATATACATGTGCATATAGACATAGATTCCTCAATCTAATGTGCTGAGTCTGTATAATATTACTTGTATGTATGTTTCTAGGGCTGACTATTTGGTATTGAACAACAAATTAGTTGCCTGTAGATCTTCATGTCAGATGGAGGCCTCAAGGTCTTCCCCCTGTCTATTTTGGCAGGCCTACTGTTGTTGACCTTGCACAGTTGGGAGCCTACTCCCAATGGCTATATCTATAAAACAACTCCTGTACCTTAGGCTCAGGGAACATTATAAATGAGAGAATAGAAAGACTGTAAAAGCCATTGTGATCAGGAAGTTTGCTATGGGACGGTCAGAAGCTAAACCCATGAAGTGTTACCAACATGTTTGCCTAAACAAGAGCTGAGGACTCGCTTTTAATGACCAAAAGACATTTTGCTTGGCCTCCCCTCTGGAAGGTTCTACAACTTCCCATTAGCTCTACCTTACAGACCAAACTCTTAACAACTGCACCTTTGGAGGACGGTACCATCCAAATTATACATCATGCTAAAGCAGTGGAAATGCAATGCAATCCACAGCCACATGGCCATTATCTGACCTAAACTATCCCTGTTGACTCTTCACTGTCATTGGAGGGCCTCAGATCCAGCATTTACCTTCAAAAGCTTTCCAGGTCTCACTTACCCAGATAAGCCTGTCATGTGTCTTTCCTACATTGAAGTTGAATTCTCCTAGGTGAGAGAAAGGTATATAAAGACTTCTTAAACAAAGAGGCCTTCTAGGGAAAGTTGACAAAGCAGAAGCTCTTCTCTAACCTCGGCATTTCAAAGGAAGCTTCCATCAGTTTGATTAGTAGTTGTGTTAGGTCACCAAGTCACTGCAAGGGGCCAAGACACCATGCATCCATTTATGCTTAGAGCTTGGGAAAGTGCTTTGGGAGAGAAAGCACGTATGTTTATGTGCCACCCACTCACAATAATTTTGTTTTGAGGTTTCTTAGACACTTAGTACTTATTACTCTGTTTTCTAAAAGGTTTATCAATAATCCTTAAGCTGAGGTCTCAACCACCCATCACCCTCAACCCCAATACACCTTCCCCAGGCTTCAGTTCTATATCCCTCTGTCCACCATCATTCTCTCCATATATTGTGAGTCTCCAGGATCACTTTCAAGCTTCCTCCTAGCACAGACACTTTTATTCTTGCACTTTTCCAATTGCCTAATGACCACCTTAAGACAAAATGGTTCAGTTGTCATTTGTCATCTGCAGAGACAGAGATAGAATCTGTTCTCTGCCATTAGTTTATGTGTTTGCAATAGTGGGAATTATCTCTAGGATCTCATGCATGATGAACAATGCTCTAACACTGATCAATATCATCAGCCCTCTTTAAAAAATTGTTTTTGAGATTTTAAGAGAATTACATGGTTTTCCCCCTTCCCTTTCTACCTTCCAAACTCTCCAACATACACCTCTTTATTCTTATTTAAATTCATGGCCTCTTTTTTCATTAATTGTTGTCACATACATATAAAATACATGTATTTCTAAATACGTAACTATAACCTGTTGGTCATTAGGGAAGTGTTTCACTTTCCCTATACTCCAGGGAAAGCAGAACACTATATCCTGAAAAATGTAATTAGGTGTCTCATAAGCCATGTTAGCTCACATACTTCTTACAGGGCATAGAGACTGGGAATGAGTTGCTTTATTCCTCATGCAAAAGTATATACTGAGTATGACCTACTCAAGTGAGATGTATAAGTAGAGCCCTCTGTTCATAGAGCACTCTCCATGAAGTGACTTTTGAGGAATATGACTCTATTTAAACTTTAACCATCAGAGTACTCTTATCTGAAAGCTTTGGAGAAGAGATTTTCATCAATTTTACTGTATATTTCTACAAAGTCTAAAACAAACACATACATCTGAGTTTAACTCAAGCAAGCTATGTATCAATCTGCTTATTTGACCTAATTGACACAGAGAAAGATCATCATCTGTCTACCCACAATGTGACCAATTTCATCTGAAAAATACCTTCAAAGAAATAGAAGTAAAATCTCCCAGAGGACTTTATGAAAAGTGGATCTGTAAGAGCCTAAAAATGTATTAATGCTTCGTGGAAATATGTGCTAATTGAACTGCAAAACAACACTGTGAATGGACAGCTTCACAAGTATCCTAGTTTCTTATTCCCAATAAAAATACAATGAAGTTACATGATAATGTTTTTACTTTGTGGATAGAAAATTCTATACCTGTGTAGTCATGTGATTAGCACTAGTTGCTATAAAGCTTCAAACCATGTTCCCAAGGCTGGAAAGATGACTCAGTGGTTAAGAGCACTTGTTGGTTTTCAAAGGACAAGGATTCAGTTCCAGGACACACTAGATGGTTTACAACCATTAGTAACTCCAGTTCCAGGGGATCTGACATCCTTTTCTGATCTCTGTGTGCCTCAGGTATGCATGTGGTACACATAGATACATGTAGGCAAAACACTTGTACACTTAAAATTAAATACAAACAAACAAACCCATGTTTACCTGTGTGGGCATAGACAGAGCAACATATGGTAAATGACTAAAGGCGATGGTCTAGTGAACTACACATACAACAGTTCTGATAAATTCTTGTCACAGTGGAGAATTGTCATTTTTTTGATGTCATTGACTTCATAAAGTTAGACTCTAGATACATTTGCTACTCTGTATAAAATGATTTCAATATTTCATCAAAATGTTTTGATCACAATTTATATGCAATTATCCATTTGTACATGTATATGCATGAACCTACTTATTGGATGCTATCTGTAACTTTAAATTTAAAGAAACTTGTATCACATTAACTCATAACTCTACTTAGCAGCTATTCTAGTTGGCTGCCATATTATAAGTGGCTATTAATGTCTTTTTTCCCTTCTTGGTAAGGCTAAATAAATTGCCACTGAAAATATATGTTGGATGTGTATTAGTTAAAAAATTAATCTGAACAGAATTGCAACAGATATATCAAAGAGATGAAGAAGTATATGAAAAATGGTAAAAAAAGATTTCTTGCTGGGTGAATATCTGCTCTACACCCACTCCCTGGAAATATACAGCTGGGTGGCACACAGCCTCTCACCATAAAGTTACAAACTACAAGTCTGCTTCTTTGAAATTACTCTAACACATGTCTTTGCACTAATAACAGCACTTTTCCCATCAGCATAAAAAAGGCAGCAATGAGTTAATTTTGATTTCTGTTCATTTATTCAGTTACTCATGGGAACTAAATTCCATGAAGACTTAGTTTACCACCTTCTAAATATGGTGTGCAATGATCTACAGAAAGGGGTAATTGATGGTAGATAAACATCTCTGAGAGAGACAGAGACAGACAAAGAAGAGACAGAGAGAACATGAAGTTGGATAGGTAGGAGGTGGAAAAGATCTGGGAGGAACTCAGAGAGAGGAAACTATCAAAAATATAGTTTGAAAAAAATCTTTAAGTGAAAAATAATTTAAGAATATATTTATGCTTATGTGATTTGTTGGAAGTTATTAAATTGGTTAAAACAGGTCAACACAAAGCAATAAATAGCAACCATTCTGGTTTTCATTTCTTCTTGGTAAAGAAAAAATGACAAATAAATAACATAACCTAGAAAAATAAAATATGATGCAGTATATTAGAAAAATCTGCCAAGAATGGACACACCTTTGTTCCAACAATAGCTACAATCTGATGAATTTTAGGACACATGTTGAGTAATTTTTTTAAAGTATCATTAAATGCATTTAATGCAACATTTAAAAACTTGGAACTTTTAGAATATAAAGGAAATTATTGAGAATATCTTCAAGATGAGTCATAAATACCTTTTGTGACATTTGAAATTAAATATTTAATAGAGTTCCTTGGCACACATTAGCCAAGACAAGATTCTCACAGTGCACATAAGAAAGACTGCCAGAGGAGAGGAAAATTGAGAATGACACCATGAGTACAATTGTCAGTGCAGGTTTAACTTCCGTTGTAAATTTATGAAGCCATCATGAGTCCTGAGCTAAATATGTCATTCTTATCGCCCAACTGGCTATCAGTTAAGATTTTAGGAAAACACACAAGTAAAAATCTACTATCCAAATAAAACAATGTATTTTATTGCCAATGTTATGTCCTTTATCTTCTCGAATAAAAGGATATTATTAAGAAACCATACTGAAAATGTGCCCGAGGAATACACCACTGAAGCTTCTGTGCTTACAGGAGTTGGTAATGAAAACCTTTCCTTTCCACCTAAATATTCAGAACACTAAAAAAATTCACACACTAGCCTAATTCCAGAACAGAAAAGTAGTGAGAGATGAATATAAGTAAATATGCTTAAACAGTGTGACAATTTATACTGGAAATAAAAACTTGGTGGAAAAACAGTTTTGATGCCTTTTTCTCTTTTGTAAATCAAATTTTGCTGATATATATATATATATATATATATATATATAATTTAATAATTAAAGAAATTTTGGGAAAATCTTTCTGATTTCAAAATATGATTTTTGTAACTGAGAATCACAAATACAACATCTAAAACTCTACATTGAGCATTTATATTTTCCCTTCAGTCTCTCCTCTCTTCTGTTCTTTTTATGCCCACTTCTTTTTGTGTGTTCCCTTCTTTCTGCATATTTCACCATCTTAAAATGTTCATTACGACAATACATTTAATAAACTTGTCTCATTGGACATTTTGGAACAAAACTCATAATGTTAATTACACTTAAAATCACAGTGATGTAAACGGTGGATCAGTATTACATACTGGTAGGATGGCAGTTTTCATTTATTTACCTACATATTGTTTCCCTTTATCCTGTTTTCCCCACTGAAATAAGTTGTATCTGGTGATTGAGGCTTTTGAGGAGAATCCCTGTCATAGTCTTCTGATGCTTCACTGCACAGAACATCCTGCTATATTCACAGGTCATATTAAAGATTTTTATTTAACATATATATATATAAAAATTTTTCTTCAGAGAATTTTGTAGTTAGTAGACTGGCCCTAGTTTCTTGTACAAAATATAAGCATTAAGATATAGAGTATAAATATAAATATGCAAGGAAAAATACTAAATATTGAAATAAAGCATCCACATGTAAGTAAAATTAAATAATCCTGTCAATATAAACTTAGTAAAGTTCAGATGATGGTAGTATATAGTGACAAAATTACATTCAAAGTTCATTATATCAAAAGGATTTATTTGAAATGAACAGATGATTAGTGGTCAACTAAGTAGTGAGATAATTTTAAATATTTAAAGGCAGAAAAAGATAAATGGTCATGAGCATACCCATTTAAACAATAGACATAATATAATTGAGAAGGATGTCTAAATAAGTAGATTTTAGGCTTTATATATTGCAGTTGCTGCATTTCCTTTGTAGTCAAAATTTGGGAGAAAAATTATTTTTTAACTATGGTGAAAAATCTATACTCTCTTAAAAATCAGTATATGTACCTATGAGGGTAGATAAATCTAATCTCCTCATTTTCAAATCATATATTAAGGTTATAGTGAGAAAGTATTAAAGATTAATTTAAGCATATTCTTCTTTTCATATTTAATATCTTCACCAGCTAACAACTAAGTCAAGAAGTTAGAAATACAGAACATTTTATTAAAGACAATTACATGGGAGGGAGAGTCAAATTTTTTAAGGCTGAGGACCTTATAGGTTGAGCATGATTCAGAGGATAGTGTCATACACATAAGTACATGGACAACACAAATTGGACCCAGTGATTAATTGAAAGGATTTGAAGTTGGGAGATGCATTTATGGAAGGGGAAAGAGGTAGGAGTAGGGTTAAATATAATTAAAATACATCACATGTATATGAAAGAAATTCTCAAATGATAATAAGATACCATATTAAAAAGACAGTCATCAACAACTCAAAAGAATTATTGTGTGAAGGACTTTTATTAAATCAAAAAGAAACATGTTTGATCACCGGAATTGAATTGAAGACCCAGAATTGAATCCACATATGAACACCTGATTTTTGATAAAGAAGTCAAAAATATGTGCTGGAAAAACAGCATATTCAATAAGTGGGCTTGGTCAAACTGGATTTGTATGTGTAGAATAGTGCAAATAGATCTATATTTATCACCCTGCTCAAAACTTAACTCCCAATGGATCAATGACCTCAACTTAAAAACAGATACACTGAACCTGATAGAAGAGAAAGTGGGGGATAGCCTTGAACTCATTGACACAGGAAAAACCTTTCTGGATTGAACATGATCAGCATAGGCTTTAAAATCAATAATTAATAAATGGGTTCTCTGAAATAGAGAAGCTTCTGCATGGCAAAGGACACTATCATTCAGACAAAACGGCAGCCTACAGAATAGGAAAACAATTTTACCAACTTTATATTTGATAGAGTACTAATATCCAAAATACATAAAGAAAAAAACCTAGATAATTCAATTAAAAATGGGGTACAGATCTAAACTGAGAATTTGCAAAATAGGAATGGCTATTCAAATGGCTAAGAAGCTCTTAAAGAAATGTAAAACATCCTTAGCCATCAGAGAAATGCAAATCGAAACTACTTCGAGATTTCATCTTACACTCATCAGAATCACAAAGATCTATAAAACAAGTGACAGTTCATGCTGAAAAGGATGTGGCATAAGGAGAAGACTCATCCTTTGCTGGTGTGATTGCAAACTTGTACAGCCACTATGGAAATCAGTGTGGTAGTTTCTCAGGAAGATGGGAATCAATTTACCCCACAATCCAGCTCTACCACAGAGACGAAGTTTGCTCAACCATGTTCATTCCTGCTCAATTCATAATAGCCAGAAATTGGAAACAATATAGATGTTCCCTCAACAGAAGAATAGACAAAGTGTGATACATTTACATAATGGAGTGTTACTCAGTCATCAAAAAAGAAATGGAATCATTAAATTCACAGGTAAATGGGTGGAACTATAAAAAAAATCATCCTGAGTGAGGCATGCCTGATTTAGAAAGAAAAAAAATAGGGCATGTATCAGTTTATATGTGAACATTAGCTGTTAAGTCAATGATATCCCAGCTACAATCAGTAGAACTACAAAAGTTAGCCATAGAACAAGAACTATAGAAGTTAGGGGATACCAAAAGATGTTGTTAGAAATGAGAAATAGAATAGTTATTGATGGATGGGGGTGCTGGAATAAGGGTATCAGGTGGTGAGGGTGAGGGGAGAAGGGGATGAAGGAAGAAATACGGGAGGAGACAGCTAAGATGAAGGGATTTTTGAAGGATAGTATGAAAACCTATTATAGTTGAAGCTTTCTAAAATATGTACATATATGTGTGCTATCTAAATAAAATTGCCAAATAATGGGGAAACTGAGCTCTCAATGGCCAGCTCTTATCACCAAATGAAGCTTCCAATCCCAGGATTAGTTTACATTTAACTGAGTGGTTGGCCAAAAGAATCCCATGGGAATCTCCAAACAACCCAGGCTCTTGCCAAGACCATAGGTTTCTCTTCACAAGCTGATGACAAGGCCTCATTGCTGAAGACACATACAAAACATAGAGACCATAGAGAAGTCATGCTGGTGCGTATATAGATCCTTCAACCTTGTGTGCTAGCATCTTTGGTACAGAAGGTACTTTGCACACTACCAAAAGAGAAACGTTACCACCAAGCCAGGCAAAACCCTTTGTCTTGCCTGCAAGATGGGCTAGGACAACGGTAGCATACAGCTAGAACAAAGCTTGTGGGAATAACCAATCAATGCCTGGTTTGAGTTAAGGCCAATTCCACGAGGTGGAACCCATACTGACAGTGCTTGGGTGATCAAGAACCAAATCAGATATCCCAGGAACATAGAGTAAAACCAAATACTAGTATTCTAAAAAAATGCAGCAATAAAATGACTTCTTATGACATTCTGCTATACTCATAGATTAAGGCCTTACTCTGTCATCATCAGAGAAGCTTCTTCATGCAGTTGATGGAAACAAATATAGGAGCACAGCCAGATGATATGCAAAGAATGAGAGACCTTGGAAACCTCAGGCTCCAGTGGGATGTCTCCATCAAATCCCCCCCTCAGGACTCAGGGAACCCCTCAGAAGAGGACGCAGAAAGAGTGTAAGAGCCAGAGGGGATGGAGGACACCAAGAAAACAAGGCCCTCTAAATCAACATGATTAAAGAAAGTTCTTATGAACTCACAGAGACTGGGGCAGCATCCATAGGATCTGCACATGTCTGCAGCAGGTACTGAGTAGATATAAAGGCTTCATTTTAGTGCTTCTGTGGGATTCCTGAGTGTGCATTCAAGTGGGTTTCTTATTCTTGTGTCTTGACTTGGGCTGTTTTCCTTCTGTTTGTTTGTCTTGTCCAACTCTGATATGTTAGTTTTTGTTTTCTTATTCTATTGTGTTCTATTCTGTTCTGTTCTATTCTTATCCCTCCGAAATGCATTTTTATTTTTTTATGTGAGACAGAAAATGAGGCTCTATATAGGAGGGGAGGCAAGGAGGAATTAGGAGGAGTAGACAGAAGTGACATGCTAATCAAGATATATTATTTGAGAAAAAATAATTTTCAATACAGGAAAACATTTTTATAATTATTCAACATCTTGCCACCTTAGCTTTAGCCTTCTATCACATTATTGCCATATAGTATTTGCTAGAACATACTTTTTCTTATCAAAGTGTAATAATAGGAAATCTATGTACATTTTAAGTCTCTTTAAAATTTTCTCTCTGATTATATATGTATACATATCTATAGTCATATATTGTCACAGAGTAGAAGATGAAAGACTAGATTTAATAAGCCAGTACAGAAAAAAATTGAGAAATTGCCAATATAAAACTTTTATGGCCTGGAAAATTTTTGTCCTGGTTGTTAATAATTTTGGTGATAGTATCAATTCATTCTAATTGTCAATTACAAAAAAAATAAAATAAAAAAAACACATGATTGAACCGAAATTACAGAAAATAATTTGGTCAGTCATTAAGAATTATTTTTGCTTTTGAAAAATAATAAAAATAATTTAAAAGTTTATGAGGAAACAGATAGATGGAAGAATAGAAGATAATATCCTGGTAAATACAGTCAACTAATGAAAATAAATTTAATCATTTAGTAAAAAAAATACCATATATAAATTTACACTTCACGAAAATATTACCTAGACATACAACACTCTCCTTTGTTGTAGAAAACAGAAAAGGCAATGAAGACAAATATCTAGATATTCTCTCACCAGCCCTAACAGACAGACAAATGGACAACATGTCTTACTGGTAAAGAGCCTAATAGATGCATTTATTGGATAACTAATTTAAAACAGAAGCAAATCTTGGCATAACTGTTATATAAATCTCTCAGATACTTGTGGACCAAATCAAGACCTTCAAGAAAGTATTGTGTAACATAAAAACCAAGTGCGTACTAATGTAATAGGGATTTAATAAAAAAAATTAAGCCAGGAGACAATTTCACTAATGAGTATTGAATTAAAATCTTAAGTACATTATTAGTGGCTGTAATTAAGCAATAGGATTAAGTTCATCCCATGGATACAAGGCAATTTCTGTAGAGACAAAGCTCTTATTTTAATGTGTCACATAATCAGAACAAGACATCCTGTTAAATGGGTTTTGATAAAAATGATAGGCACATTATTTCATTCATGTCAAACAAGAATATAGGAACATCTACCAACAAGCTCTTCATAGTCTGTCAAAATGAAGGCTCCATATTTACATCAGCTTAGACTGTTGGATTAATATGGCATCATGAGAAAGCCAATAGCAAACCTAAGAACGAATGGAGGTCTATGAAACAGAAGATCAGTTGTTTTCATACTATACGATCACATAAACATAAATTTAATCTAACAGAATTATTCAATTATATAGTGTAATATACAGATGTAAAAGAAAAAAATCCTGTTTTTTAATTGTCATTACAAAAGAGAGTATCAGAACCTTGGTATAGCAACCAAACAGTAACAAAGTTCAGGATAAAATAGTGAACACAAATCATAAATGAGAAAGTGAGGAAATCTACAGATTGGCCTGGGTGAACTAATGTGCCTATCATTTTATCAAAAGGCATTTAACAGGATGTCTTGTGCTGATTATGTGACACATTGAGCATGCCTGTGTACACATACACAGTAATAGCACAACTGAGGATGAGAAAATGAAATAGCAGAGAATTATTTCTATCCAAGACTGGAAGATTCAGACACAAATATTAATACAACTTAATGTTAGGGGTCACCATTACTACTGTTACTGTACTTAGGTCATAGCTTGCACCCCAACAAACTAAGTAGGACCACCTGTCCTTGGTAAGTTATTTTTTAAAAGTCAAATTAATAGTGAAGAGCAGAAAAAGATTTATTCAATGTGGCCACATTGGGATGAGAATTATAATGATCCAAAGACATCTTAAATTGATCTTCTGTATCTAAACAGGAAGCTTACGTCTAAATAGAAGGCAAGAAGTATATGTAACTAAGCAGACGGTCAAGATGTGGTTCTGTCCATCATTGTCTCAAGTCCAAGTTTCTCCTTAAGGTACCCTGCATATTTGTAGATCTTACTTCAGGAGACAAATTCTTCTCTATGATCATCATCACCATCATTATAGCCACCACTACTACTACCATCACCACAACTATCATCATCATCATCACCACCACCATGATCATCATTCATTGAATTCTGGGTTTCAAAATGAACATGTTGAATACCTCTATGAGATATTAAGCAATAGAATCCTCACTTTCCTTTTTTTATTTTAAAGGATAAAAGTTTACTAAGATATTTTATTTATTTATTTTTACATCTTGACTGCAGTTTCCCCTCTATCCGCTCCTCCCAGTCCCTCTCTGCCTCCCCTCATCCCACCCATATTTCACAAGAGTCCTACGCATTGTCATCCCTTTTGGGGTCACAGAAAGGCTGTTCCTTTGCTGTCACTTATAGTCTTATTTTATGATTGTTGGTTTGTTTTTAATGTTGCTGGTTGTATTCGCATTGTGCCTTCTTACAAGTTTGATTTTTCTTATAGAATACTATGGGGCTAAGATCTGTCTGTTACCTGTATATATAAGTACATAGTTGGTAAGTATTTTATTAAAGAAATCTTGTCTGGCATTTTACCACTAATTCACTTCCAAGGTATTTCCATTGGAGTTTTTATAGATGCACCTTCTAGGGGAATTCTTGTTACATTTATTTATATGTAAATAGAATAATTTCTGTGGAATAGGGGTCGATTAGTTAGAGGATAAATCTAGTATGATAAGGTACTACCAAACTATTTTCCAGAGTGACTAGACCAATGTATACTTCAACTAGCATTTTGTTTTTCTTTTAAGAATTGTTTCCAGTCTAATAGATAGATAGTTCTATTACACTGTTCTATGTTTATTTCTTCACTCTCTGATCTCTAATTAATATCTAAGCTAACTTATCTACCTAATATCTAACTATCATCTTGCTCCATGATACAAATCAAATGATTCTTACTATCTCACTTAAATACTTACTAAATTTATGATCATTCTTTTTTCTTCTTTTCCATTTCAGGATTTGTTCACTTAATATTTTGAGAATTTCATATATAAGTACCATATTTACATCATTGGTTCCCCTCCTTCTTCCTCCTCCAACCCCTTTGCCTTCCTCACTTTCTAAAGTTCATGATCTCATTTTTGATAATTACTGTTTTACACACACACACACACACACACACACACACACACACACACACACACTACTGAACCCACCTGGTATTGCTCATATATTCATGAATTTAGGAATGATCACTTGAGACTGGATCACCTATCAGGGTGCTCATCTATGGAGAAGATTGTTCTCCCTCTCCCATCAGTCACTGAATGCCTGTGGATCTTCATCTAAGGATGAGTGCCATGAAAGTTCTCCTGCCTACATAGCATATCAACTGATGTCTTATTGCTGTAATTAACACTATTAATTACTTCTTCCTTTACAAAAGTCTTTTACTTTATGTTTCACACTAATGCATTAATTATATCCAGCACTTACTATGTTTAGGGGGTGCATTATATAATTTCCATAAATAATGGTCAAATGGAACATTATATCTTCTTACTAATTAATTCCTATGAGTAAGAGTTCCATATATTTTCGAGATTGTTCATCTTAATTGCATTGAATGGTGAAAAAGGAAATAATCCTAAACTGATTTTGTTTTCTTAAAAATGTTAAAATGTACTATCCTTGAAATGTTGTTTAGAAGTTTTAAAAGGTGAGTCAATTCATGGTAGCCACAGGTAGGTGCCTCTGTAGCACAAATTAAGCATGACCCACTGCAGAAATAGTTCTTTAAAGTATTGAGGAGAAATATCAAGCCATGATTAATTCTGCAGAATGTGCTTTCATAGAACTTTTATTGAAGATTATGATATTGTTTTTGAAAATAATTAAAATGGTTGATAAATGGATTTCATGATTTTTATTTTATTTGATTTTTATTTTTTCTTTATTTTTCTATTTTAAATTTGGCTATGCATTCATATTTTTGATTAGTAAATCTCCCTGCTTTTATTTTTTCCTTGCTATAAACATCTCTCTTACGGTTTCACTCTGAATGCCTATCTGTTTTAACATTACCACTTTTGCCCTGTTCATTGGTTTCATAATTCTGAGCCAGGTTATGTTGCACTTTAAAGGCAATCATCAGAATGTCCAACTACAACCTATGTTCTAATATATTAAAGCCATTGCTCCACATCTCTATACCACCTCTTATATAAAGAGAGAATAACTCTAGTTGACACTTCAAAATCTGTATTCTTCATGTATTAATTCATTTCATCCTCTCAGCAGACCAGTAAAGAAAGTACTGTTATTATGACACATGTGTTACTAAGGAGTAAATTGACAGAGAGAGGTTGAATGAACTATCTTGTCCTTGTAACTAGTAAACATAGTAATCCAAGTATTGTTTTCAAGTGAAGTTCTTCAAGTTTCTCATGCAAGAGGGGCCACATGAGATGAACCTAATGTGAGAGTCTCATAGTCCAGGAAACCAC
Source organism: Peromyscus maniculatus bairdii (assembly GCF_049852395.1). Lineage (NCBI taxonomy): Eukaryota > Metazoa > Chordata > Mammalia > Rodentia > Cricetidae > Peromyscus > Peromyscus maniculatus. The sequence goes on from NC_134860.1 coordinate 15,293,254, forward strand.
AGTTCACTTCAGCACACCCTCTGTAACTATCCCTCAGATCCAGAGTTCATTCTGCATCTGTAGGAGGAGCCACTGCTTTAGGTGGGTTGAGGGGAGGGAAAGATAGGAAAAGCCTGACCTGAGTTTAATTATTGCCCGTCTGTGTCATGTTGGCTCCTCATCTATGGCTATCACTCAGGTTTAATCTGGCCTAATCCATATCGTCATAACTAGTCTGAGTGACTCAGATGAAGGGAAGCACTAACGAAGTTCAACTTCCTCCTTTCCTGGGTTATACCCCATAGCAACAGCTGGCTCTTCTATTCAGGCTGCAGAAGACACGTCCAGCATGTATTTCTTGCAGAAGGTTTTCGGGGATGTGTATCTTAGAATGCTTCCCATGTATAAATGTTTACTCTTCATAGTTCTCCAGGTTGGTGTTGGGGAAGGGAAGTTAGCAAACCCCTAGGCTGATGGTAAGATTATTTTTCTCCCTACAACTATACATATATTTTTTGAACAAAAAAGAAAACCAAACCAAACATTCCAAATAATTTGAGATATCAGGCTCTCAGTTGCTCAAGACTGTCTTTTCACCATTCCTCCAAAACTTAACTCTTTTCACTTCCTAGTCCAAATGTCTAAGCAAGAGGTGATGGTCATTCTGCTAGAAGTGTTGCTACTGTGGTCTCTGTCACAAGGTGGCAGCATTAAGCAAAGTGGTAGCCCTTTTGAAAAATCAGTGAGCCAGGCAGATGGCAGACGTGGATGTTTTCTTTACAGAAATCTTAGCCTTCTGGAGATAAGTAGGTTAGAGTTAGTCTGTCTGTTTTACGGGGTTATAGGTCCCCCTAGCCCACATATTCTGGAAAGGGTGAGGCTAGGGAAGACCTTATTGCCAGCAGCGTGTTCTCAGGCTGTGGGTTTAAACGGGTGTCTTTCATCGTGAGCTCTCTGTGCTTCTTGACTTCTTGCCCTTGATATCAATCAATCTATTCTCTTCTTCCTAGACAAGCACCCTTCATTCTGAATTGGACAGCATGGCTTGGATCCTTGATTTCTATCCTCTCGGAAGAATTTAAGCTCCTTAATAAAATGCTTCCAGCTTCCTCTAATTCTGGCATCCCACAGCGTCTGCAGGATGCCAATGGCAGCACAGTCACACATAAGCACACACACACACACTTTCAGTTCATTTCACTGTCTCCGGTTTCTTACCCTGATTATGCAGGACCATGGGTGCATGTTGTTTTTGTTTTTTTTTTCACACGTGCAAAACTGGAGAATTTATTAAATGAAACCACCTTTGCCATGAGGTCTCTTGCTTTGCCGTCTACACAGTGAATGAACTAGCAGCTATCAGATGGTAAGAATATATGAAATATGCATAAAATGAAAAAGTTGATCCCTTACCTAACAGCTCATTATCTTCGCAGTGCTCTACAAAGTATGGCAGATAAAGAAAATAATGTATAAATTTACATTGTGATCATATAAAAGATGTAAAAGGTTTATTAAAGACAGACTACAAAAGTTACACCTATCAAATTAGCGCATAGAAGCTGAGCCAATGTCTGCAAAATATTTTGCAATGAAAAAGTCAGGAACTTGCTCAAACAATTTAATTTTTAGGTTCCAATTTCAAAGACACAGCACATGAAAAGCTTTCAATTTTTTGTACAAATTTCCCTGGCGCTCTCAGAGGCTTGACAGAAAGTGAGTAGTCAGTCAATGTGCACAAGAGCATGAGTGGATATAGAAAAAAAAATTGAAAAGAAAAGGAAGTGGAGGGCAATAGAAATCCTTCAAAACTATAGCCATGGACTCTCTGGTGAACTTAGAGATAGGGATAACACTGATAATTTGAAAGTGACTATTATAAAGTCATCCATCGCAATCTGGAAATACACCCACAGGGTACACAGGAAGAACACCAAGTTGATCTGGACTAGAAGGAAATGGAAAGGGGAATGTTTAGACTATGTAAACCCAGGCTGAAAAGGTGCTTTAAGACAGCAGCAGCATGTCCCCACACAATCCATTTCCTCTGCTGGTAAGGTGGAAGGGACTGGAAAGTACTTGCATTGAGGTGCACTAGCATCACAATCATGTACTTGTTAATAAGAAGAGCTGGGCAGCAAGGACATGGCTTGTGGCAGTAGGGCAGAGCTGTACCTCTTACTTAGCTGCTGACTGGAATAACCTGGGCAGCTGTGAAATCTTACAGAGCTCTGAATGGCTGGCTTTTAGTGTTTCGATGTGGACATCTTAATGTTGGATCTGAATGATTCCTCTGTACAATTGATATTGAGAAAGTCTGTTTGAAGGCCTTGCTAGCCTAAGACAATCTCATGATTACCCATACCCATAGTGTACTATAGACTTCCCGGGGTTGCAAAATTGCAGCTCCACCCCAACGTATTGATCCAGAATTTTCCTCTGGGTTTGCTCATTTATGGGTTTGATAACAAGGTTTCCCTGTGTAGCCTAGGATGGCTTCAAACTCACAATCTTCTGTCTCAGCCTTCTGAGCGATGGGATTCTAGATATGCTCCTACACACCAACAGTCAGGGCCTGGCCTTTGACCAATCTGTGGCTGTGCACATGGATATGTCAGAGTTGGAAGTACAGGCAGAGAGTTGTCCCAGATGTCTATGTTGTGCAGGATTCTCTGTGGTAGTCACACACTACTTAGCTTAAACCACTGGGCAACTATGTCGTCTTCCAGAAACAGCTTGTTTTTCTGAAGTACCTCTTTTTTTCTTTATTTGCTAGGAATACAGCCAACTCATAGTGTTTTTCAACACAGGGAAAAGGACACAGCCTCACTCTGTTTTCTCAACAGTTAATCTAAAGTGACCTTTAGAAGTGACCTCCAATTCCACTGCTACTCAATGAAGAAATTAAGGACAATACAAACCAAATACCACACCACTAGAAAGTAGAAAAGTCTAGCTTTGAACAGATCTTCATAAATCAATATTGTCCTTTTGAAAATCACTGCCTTCTGCAAAATTTACTTAGTATGTTGCTTGGCTTAACATGTCAGAACTTCCCTAGTTTTAAAATGTCATGTTAAATATATACGCACATATTTCAATCACTAGATGCATTATCCTAGATGAGATAGACAATTGGGGCAGAATGGCTACATCCACTCTTTAACAAGTGCTGCACCCCTGGTTTAAAATATCACCAAGAATCCTTTCCACCAACTTGGACAAACTGCCCAAACCCATGATATATGAGAGCCATTCTGTAACAGAAGCTTGCAGAGACAATGGCTTGTTATGCTACTGCAGATGAGAGGGCCATGGGAACAATCCCTGCTGCAGGATAGAGGCCTCAGATAGGAGGTGCCTTTAGGCTGTGCAATATATGGCAAGTTCCTAGCTTTTGTGAGCTTTCATCTGTACAAGGGTGGGTTTTGGTGATGCAGCTGTCTTTGAAACATATTTGCTTCTGGAAATAACCCCTCATATTCCTGTAACTAACCCAATAAAACTCATTGGGTCACCAAATTGGACTTTGGTGGTATCCATACTCTGGTCTGTGGTGGACTTCCTATCTGAGGTGAGTAGACATGTGCGTTATGCATCCCCCCAGGAAAAGTCTAATCACACAGCAGCACAACATGTATGCCTTGAATTTGGAGAACAAAGAGGGCATTGGGTTCCCTGGAGCTAGAGTTATAGGTGATTGTGAGCCACCCAGTGTAAGTACTTTGAGTCAAACCAGTGGCCTCTTCAAGAGGAGCAAGTGTTCTGAAGTCATTGTTCCATCTCTAAAGTCCTTTTGCTGAGTTATACAATGATGTAAGTTTGACGAAATGCCTTATCCAGAACTTTATAAGACAGACCCAATGCTGGCAGCCAGTCCTGCCACCTGATGACCAGTATCACTTTCCTGAGGGGTGTTTTTTGTTTATTTGTTTGTTTGTTTCTTCTTGTGCCCAATGGGACACAGGATTCCTTTGCATATTTAATGGAAGCAATGAATAGGTAATCATGCAACATTGTAGAAAGGGCCTAAACTTGTGCTTACCACTGAAAAAGAATGAAATAGTTTTTATCATCTATTTGACACGTTATATTGAGCTCTAAAAATTAAGAATGATAAGTGTTTGTAAATTAAAAAAATTACATATATGATTGTTTTGCCAGCATGTATGCCTGTGAACCACATGCATGTGTGGTACCCATGGAGGCAGAGGAAGACATCAGATCTGCTGTAACTGGAGTTACAAATGGTTGTAAGCTGTCACATGGGTATTCGAAATTGAACTCCAGTTCTCTGGAAGAGCAGTCAGTGCTGTAAACCACTGAGTCATCTCTGTAGTCCCAAAGAATTTTATTTCATTCACTTGAATTATCTTTACTCAGTAGATGATAGGTCCCAGTATCAAAGAAGCCAGAGACCGGTGGGAGCATCAGGTAGGTGAACAGGAATACTATGTAGAAATAGGACTGGTATTCACAAATGGATCATTTTATACATCCGGATAATGTTTTGCTTAGCCTGTGGGGGAAGAGATCAAAGCTGCTATTTAATATCATTAAAATAATCATTATTTCTTTCACATATGCTAACCCAGGCAGAATAGAAAGAGCTTTGAGTGCACTGCAAATAAAACCTTGTCAAAGAGAGTAAGGCATGCATATGACTCTGATTGTGTCTCTAAATTAGCCCAGAAGAACATCCCAAATGGTAGCAATGCTGTGACCTTATTTAAAGTCTACGCTTTATCAGCTCATCCTTCCTGACAATTCTTTCCAAGCTGATGCTTTCTTACTCCCCTTTGCCTATTATTAGCTTCTATTTTATAACTGCCAGTGAATGCTTTCCTCCAGCAGCGGAGATACCCACTGGCACACAAGCCTTGCTCTCCAGAGCCTGAGAGCTGAACATTCAGAGTTCCTAATTGATTCTCTGCCCTTCAGGAGCACAGGGTCACTGGGATCAACCTGCTGTCAGAGGACCCCATGCAGGCCAGGCTTAGGGCATGCTCTCCTCTGGATATCTTCTTTGTTCTCCACGGTCTCATCTCCAAGCACGTCTCTGCCCTAAAGCCTGGGGTTTATTTATTTAATGAAGCCTCCCACTGAAATGATAACTCCTTCCACTGCATTTTAGCATTTGTTGAAGAGAGAAAGCAGTGTTTGCGAAGCTAGAAAACTACCAATTGTCAGAATCTTATGGGTTTCTTTCCTGGTTTCCACTAAATCTTTGTGTTGCTGTGAATGCCAAAATGTGGCTTCCAGACTTTGAACCTGTTTTGTTCTCACAGTAGGCTATAACAGGAAAGAAATATTCTTCAGTTGGAAAAATATAGAACATTTTTATTTGAATATGCCAATAAGAATCCCGAAAATAGTATTATTCAATGATGATTAATAGTAATGATAAATGTATCCTTGAATGAATCTGTTCAACTCCTTATGGAGAAAAACAAACAGTTGAAAAATAATATTTCTTATAACTACAATGCCAAGTTATTAATATTCAAAGAAACTGTATTATACTATGAAATGGTTGTTTTTTTTTTTTTTTTTTTTTTTACAAATGTCTCACATGTGCAGATGAAGGCTCTATGTTAATTTTGGGTGAATAAACATATTCTTGATTTCAAAATTTAATGAGCATGACACTTGGTCATAAAAATGAGACTCTTATCTTTACTATACATTCACAATAAAAAATAGTTTGAACAAATAGAATGAGTGATGTTATCTTGTATCATTCAGTCTTTGAGACTCACCTGGATGGGAGAAAATAATTCAGAAAAGAAGTGACTGTTTTCATTTGCATCTAAATAATTTTGACTTTTCTTCCCTCCCATGATTTGAAGGAGTTCTTCCCCAATAACTGCTCAACAACCCATGTCCTTGTTGGCAAGCAAGAGCAGACTTCAAAATGAGAGAGAGAGAGGGGTATTATCTTGCCAAATGCAAATCCTGCTGCTACTTCATCTTAGAAGCTCCCAGGGCTCCAATGAGCATGGATATCCGATATCTTATATCTGCATTACAGAACCCTTCACACAAAATTGAACTAGGAAAGGTCCATCAAGATCCCTCTTTTATGAGTTTTTTTTTTCTCTGAGAACACTTATTAATATTTTCTTGCCACTCTTCATTGAGCCTGGAACATTGGGTAGGCTTAAGAGGTGATGGCATGGATGAAAAGAGGGTATAAAATAAACATGAATTTTTTGGGGGTGGGTGGGAGGGTTGGAGAAAAAACACAGAGGATGATTATATGTTACATCTGGTAGCACTTACAGGTGTATGTGTGTTTATGCATGAGTATGCATGTATGTGTGCATGCATATTTTTCAGCAATTTAAATTTTATGATTTTAATCTGCTTATCTTTTAATCATCTCATGTTTCCATGCTTTTGTGTATAAATATTTTCAGTCGTGTAACTTATTTAATTGGCCACTCTGGAAAGGATCTCCCTGCTGTCATAAGTCCAGGCTTTGCTGTCCAGGGATGGTGAAAATTTGTCCAGCATCTCTGCTAGCATCAAACGGTGTTGATGTCTCTGGTCTATAAACTCACAAGATATGTACAGAGGGCTCCTGTTTGTCCAGTTTTCCACAAAACTTCAGTGCTTTGCATAACAACATTTGGTCATGTATAAATACATGTGCTCACAGAGCTGATTCTGCTTCATGTGTCTAAACTATTTCTTCATATTTATAAAACCATTAGAATAACCATAGTCACACAGAAATTAACCAATTAAAATCTAGCTCTTAATTTTTCAGCAAAAAGAAGATTAATGTCCTCATCTCGTTTTTCAAGTTTTTAAAACTGTTATTCATTTATTTATGTGTATGGGCATTTTGCCTCCATGTATGTCTGTGTACCACATATTTACCTGCTGCCACAGAGTCCAGAAGACGGTTTGGAACTCCTGAAACTAGAGTTACTGATGGCTGTTAGTCCTTGTTTGGGTACTGGGAAATGAACCTAGATCTTCCAGAAGAGTAATCAGTACTCTTAACTTCTGAACAATCTCTATATCCCCAGTTTTATTAATAATATGTAACTAAATAAAATACAAATCACATGAGAATATGTACAGATACAGGCATGGGATATAGCTAAAATCTCCGAGCACCCTGCTCTGTATATTATTCTGTATTTTTTTTAAAACAATTAATTTTAAAAGGGACACACAAGCATGTGGTAGGCTTGACTTTATGTTTCATTTGCTTTGTAATTACTGTCTTGCTTAACATGACCTGTTATTCATTTTCACTTAGTTTATAGACAATATTAGCAAAACTATCTATTCTATAGGAAAAGTTGGAAAGCTAATCAGGACACTGAGATGCATGTCTGTAACCCTGGCACAGGTGCATGGTAGGCAGCGACAGGAGTTAATTGCAAATTTGAAGTCAGGCTAGGCTACACAGTGGAGTGATGGTTCCAGAAAACACAAAATAAAGTCAGTTTGGGATCTTGGATAACTATATGTATGACTCCTCAGAATATAATTTGTTGAAGAGTTGATGAGGGTGATTTAAAGACAGTCAGAGTTAGACATTTCCTTTTCAAGCAGTTACATTTGGAGATTCCTGGGCCAGAGTGATTTTAGAGAGGAGGGTAGAGTGGAGAGGCTAAGCCTGCAGGCAGTGGAGTTAGTACTTGCCTGTTGGGTCAAAAAGACTGATACTTTGGTGTACACATTTTAAAACTGTAGCATTGACTTCATATTATCACTATGTAAACATATGTAAGGTGCTGCTTAGATCAAGGTTTAGTTGAAAAGAAAGCGTGCACAGAAATGTAGAGTTTTGGGCCATACTGTGATAAAGGATAGACTAAGAGGTCTTTCAATGGCATGAGGAAACATTGAAAGCATAGAAGGACTTTACAAACTCTCCCATTGCCCTGTGAGATAGCTTGAATGTGCAAGACATTGTTATCTGAGAAGGCTTTATTGGAATACCTGCCTGAGGATCCTGCACAGCAGGTCCTCTGGTGCTTTAGTCGATGTTCACAGCTGTATAAGCAGGCTGTTGGTAGATAAAATATTTACAGATTTGCTCTTATTTAAAAAATAGATATCTGATGATATCTGTGGTACACTAGCTATATTCTACCTAGGACATGCATCACTACATGATTCTATCTCAAATCAGGGAAGTCTTCTAGCACCTTGCATCCCAACTAAGCGCCAGCAGTCCCCAGGGAGAAGTAGTTGGCCGTTGACGCCCACAAATGAGTATTATGGAAAATATGCCTGCAGGATCTCAGGCAGAACAGTCCACACAGGAGGGGGAAAGAGAAAATTGTTCAGCTTTGTATATGTGTATATATATACAACAAGGATGCTTGATTTGAAAAGGTACCCTTGAAACACTATCAGTCATTAATGTTCTTGAGAATGACAGACAGGTGTCAGTTCTTTTCAAATCTGATTGTAGGACTCCAGGGAAATATGGGAACAAGGCTCTTTGTGTACACAGGCTGTGAGTATCTATCTGTAAAGGTGACAAGGAATGAGTCCAATGTTGTGTACACATGGCCATGCAAATGGGATGACAGAGTGTGTAGCTTACTATTAATACATTATACTCTTATACTCATCTGTCAACTTGTCGTGCTTATTCTATGCTAGTCTTACAATGCTCCATAAAATAGTAACATTCCCCCTCTTAAGAGATAAGAAAACTGAGTCAGAGAAGATGTATAATTTGTCAGTCTGTTAGTTAAAGACAGACACTGACTCCAGTTAGTCGGTCATTATGGGAACCATTAAAACAGCAAGGAGACATTGAAGTATCAGGAAGGAAAGAAGAATCTGTATTTTAATTACTTTTTCTAAACAGGAATCATTTTAAAATATTCATTTTATTTTTAATTCTGTATATGTGTGTGCATAGGAATAGGACATATGAATGCAGGTCTGAAGGTTGGAGGCCCCAGATATCCCTGAGGATACATATAGCTGAAGCTACATATAGTTGTGAGCCATCTGATGTGGGTGCTGGTAACTGAACTCAGGTCCTCTGTAAGAGCAGCACATGCTCTCAACCCACTGAGACATTTATTCTGCCTTCCAATTAAAAAATCCTTTAAAGACACTGTTGAACTATAGATCTCCCTGAATCCATCAGGCTGCTATAAGGGAAATGTGATTAAGTCATAGGATAGGTAAATTCCAGGCTCGATCAGCTGGAACAGCTCTGCATTGATTTTAAGAGAGTTTTAATTAACAGCACTAGCATAAGATGTTAGAGAAGACCAAAAGTCAATTAGATCATTTTAGATACCACATAGCAACCATGTTATGCATTTTCATTGAATTTTTTCATTTTCTGATCGACATTTAGAGATATGATACTCCAAAGACACTGCCAGAAAATATCGTGTCCGTCCCCATTTCACAGCTGAAAAATGAGTCAGCACAGTCCCACACAAGTGAACAGAAACTGATGGGGTTGGAGGAGGCTGGGCACATATCTAAAGAGTAGTTTTTAACCTCACAATGAAAGAGAACTAACAGTAACTTATCCAAAGCAATCTACCAACTGCCAGTGATCTGACATGGTCCATGTACTGACTATCACCTGTTTGTATGCAACTTTGAAATATCAAGCATTCCAAATATTTTCCCTTTTGTTTCTTCTGCAGGGGTTCAAAAATTAGCTACGCCATCCAGGATTTGTGTGAGTGAGAATGTGTGTGTGTGTGTGTGTGTGTGTGTGTGTGTGTGTGTGTGCAGATGAATCGTTCTTCTGTGGTTTTCTTTTCTTTTGATCACAATGAAAGCCATCAATGGCATGTTTGCAGAAAGCTGATGATATCTATGCAACATCACTCACATGTACACACATGCACACTGACACAGAAGTATCAAGTATCTTGCTTGTTTAGTATGCTTTTAATTTTAATTGCTTTATCAGATTTTTCAGGTATATATTAATCTTCAGTTATTATAGAGTAGAGTGATGATTTTGGCTGAATAACTGTTGAAAATGCTGCCCAGCCAGTAGAAAATTATATGAAGCTTTAGCCTTAGTCTCTTAGCTTTGAGTGCTTAGATTTATTTCATATCCCATAAACTCTAACTTAATCTAGAAAACTTAAAAAAACACAGATTCATGTCAAAAATTTGATGCAACAAAAAAATTAATAATAATGACACTTAAAAGTACAAGTTCTTGTTTCAGCTAGAGTTGACAAGTCAGAAAACATTAAAATAAGCTAAGAGTCTTAGAAAAATAACTAAGAATAAAAATAAAAAATAGAATTCTATGTTAATTTACTCCTTCTTAGATGTGGTTCCTCTATCTTTTGTACAACATTTAAGCATCTTACTACGCCAAATTTGGTCAATACAAAGAAGTAAAACTAAAAGAGGCAGCCAACTACACAGATGTCCTGGAGTTGTGACATCACATGCATTGTGTTGTCTGTTTGATTTCTGAGTTAATCAGCCTATCTTGACAATCCACAGAGAAGAATTATTATAACTCAGCTCATCTCTTCTTGTCAAGAGCAATTAGTAGGTCACCTCTTATAAGCATGGCTATTGCAAATAACACACATTATATGTGGGCCAGGACAATCCTTCTCATAAGCATTTCTTGGAAGAACTTGAAAGTTATTCTAAGGCTCTTCAACTTGTTATTTACCCCATTCTGCAAGGGCTGTATGGCTGAGGCTGAATTTATAGGCATGTCAGCCTCTAGCCTCTCTTGTCGATACCTTCCAGGGATGTGTGCCAGATCCCCATTTTCGCTATGACTTGCTTCAACCACAGGGAATCATTATCCACTGCTCTCAGAGTACTTACTGGAAAACCATTTGATAAAGAGGACCCTTGCTAGCCTGAAGAGCTAATGGACCTACAAAGTGACAGAGCAGAGAACTCACCAGGCTAGTCCTGTAATTTTATATATTCGAGCACAGAGATATTGTTGTACTGTTCCCAATCAATTCCCTTAAAAATTGGAGCTTTGATTTCAAAACCTCCCCATGAAGAATGGGACACAGCAATGTGGAGCGAGGCCTCCAGGGCTCCCCTCCCCACTCCAGCTGCTGCCTCTCCAAACCCTCCCAGCACCACACACCATTGTTATCGTGACTGTGTGAGTCCAACAACCCTTCAGTGTCCCTTGGAGAAAGAGTTGTTGGTGAATCATTTTCTTCTTTTCCCAGAAGTTCCATATTTTAAATGATTCAATAATCTTCAAGTCAATAGATTTCCCAAATGATCATGTTAGGTCAAATCCAAGCCAAATGAGATTTTTCCCAAAGTTTGGAAAATCTTTCCTGTCCCCCCCTCCCCAGAATACTAGCAAAACATTTAATCAGCTTCAGTTCAGAAGAGTCACAGCCTTTGGAAGCAAATTTGGCCTTGGAGCACATTAGGCCCATTCAGCTGTCTAGCAATCTTAGTGGTGATGGCAATCTCCTTCACCCAATGATGATGTTTATAGATGGTTCTTCTGACATTTCCCTCCCATCTCTTCTCCATTTCTTTTAAGATATGTCTTTGTTACTATATCCAGTTTTTATTCTCTCAAAATCTGGTGTAAAGACTATCAATAAAATACTAATTAAATGGAACAGGCACATGCAAAGAGACCTGATACTGGTTTAATCTGTAAGTGTTTAATTGAAAATTCTGCTCTCAGCCTAATGACAGTGAAATATAATGACACTGACTGGGTAGAGACATGGAAACTCTATCTCTTAATGGGAAGACCAGAAGCAGGACTCAAGTGTCTTAGACCAAGCATATAATATACAGAGGCTTTAGAAAACACACAATTTAAAGAAGATAATCATTATAAACCTTTCCCTGCCTATTTACTTAGCTCCTTTTTGAGATGAACACACTATATAGTATGTTTAACTTTATCTTATATTCTAGTTTTCACATATAGCATGACAAAATGAACACTCCTATCCTCTTAAAACAGTGGAGAGCCAGTCTCTGCCTACACAGATACTTTCCAATGTGTAGGCATATTTAAACTCAGACCTTAGTATTTTCTTTCTTTTTTGCAATCACAAATAAAAACTATATAATTCCTAACATACATTTCTGTTGTCTATGTTCTGAGAAATTGTGACTTTTGAATGCACAGAAACACTTTTTACAAAATGTTTAACAACCTGTATGCCATAGGACACTTTTAAGAATATGTATAAACTGAGAATTTACTTTTAACAGTCCCTAAATATGGGTTAAGCTAAAAATCAATGACTCCTGCCCCCAAAAAATGAAAAAGAAAAAATGTGTTTCTTGAGAGGCCAGGTCCAGTATCTCCTGTGTCCACTTATTACCTGAATTCCTCTTAAAATAAATAGTGTATTCTGTCCCTTTCTCTACTTTCCTGCTTGGATTTTGTTTTCATTTCAACCTTAGGATACTATGTAACTTCTCCTAGTTGTTAATATTGTGCAACATCAGTTGGTCAGTTTTGTCTTTTATTTTTGTTCTGATGTGTTATTTAGATATGGAAAGCAAACAAACAATGATGTATCAAATATTCTGATCCAAAGGCAACGTTATGCTTATTTTTCTTCCATTTTTTTATTTTTGTTTGAAATGTCCTTACAGTTGCTGACTTAAATAATTATGCAAGCTTATTTGTTTTCTTTAGGTTTCATTCACTTACTTAATTCATTAACTTTCATCATCACTGAGGATAACTGTTTATGTATGAAATAAGAAAAAAAAACATATGCTTTGGGTTTGGTTTGCCTGAGCACCATTTATTGAGCAATCTGCCCCTCTTGATTTCCATATTGATCTTTCCTCACGCTTTCCTTATCAAACACTTTTTCGTTTTGTTCTTGTTTACTTTTTCAGACAAAATCTCACTGTGTAACCTTGGATGTGGCTATGTAGACCAGGGTGACCTAGAACTCACAGAGATCCTTCTGCTTTTGACTCTGGAGTGCTGGGATTATAGGCATGTGTCACCACATAGAGCTCTGAATGAACACTTTTGTGTTTGATGAAGTATTCTTTGAATCTCTACTGGAAGCTTTGTTACTAATTGTGTTAACAAAAGAGGTCTATGCCAGAGCACAGTTATTTCTCATAGCAAGGAAAATAGATGGTGAAGTTTGTTATAGCATTGCGACTTTAGACAAAGAATGTCAAGAAAACATCATCATAATTTATCTCAGACTTTGATTTATAGTATTTTGTAACTGAAAAACATCATAGCAAGTTGATACATATACACGTCTTTATATTGCAGTACAATACATTAAATGTGGTCTTATTTTACTTGGAACATTTTCCAGTAATTAATACATACTAAATCTGCCACGAGTGTCATGCCAGTCACTACTTCTGCAAACACATCACAAATTGCAGTGCTATGTAATTCTTAAATTCATTTCTGTATGTATTTATTTAGTATTAGTGATAGAAGATATCCAATACACATTTGCCAAATAGGGGAAGAGTGAATGAAACATACTACTACTTAAATAGAGTGCTACACAAATGGCATAGTATTAATAACTGCCTCGGAAAGTTTAAGAGTAGCTGATGCAGGAACAAATAGGTGCTTTTGATTCACAGAACTCTTGAAAGATAAATAGCAGCCAAGTATGATGTGTGATATTCACGACAAGACCTGGGAGATGAATAGCAGGCATGTGTGATGTGTGACTTATTTATACTAGTAAGAGATTTATAGACTAGGTGTCTACTAACATACTTGAGTTCCAATTCTGCACACAGCTGGTCTTTTGTCACGATTATCTTTGTTGTCACTCTATGATAAATAATAGGTTGTCAGAACCAAAATATGTAAGAAACATGAAGACAGAGGGCCCAAGTATTACACATCCTTCTAGTTAAGACATTGATGCAATTCCAATTGTATGAGATACAAAATTTAGACATACACATGTATGAATAAAGATTCCTTTTCCGAACATGAGACCTGCTCTTGTGGGTTAAACAGGGTTTCAATAAATCCCTGTAGTGAGCTATTGATTTCCAATGTCTCAGAGTGTGAGCATGCATGTGGAAAAATTCTTTACTTAAGGATTATATTTGCTTATTTGTTTTTTGTTTGTTTGTTTTTTCTGGCAACCTCAGGAGCAACCATCCCAGGGCTTAAGTGTGTGAGGCAAGCAATTTATCCTATTTTCCAAACCAGAATGAAGTTAGGAAGAATTCACAGGGTGGAATGTAATCCATTATGACTGGTATTCACACAAGAAGAAGAGATATGAACTCAGACGTCTACAGAAGGAACACAATGACAAGACACAGAAAGAAGATGTGTCACATAGTCTAAGTCAAGAGTCCTCAAAAGAAACCAACCCCAATATCATCTTGATCATTGACCTCTAATCTGTCTAATTGGGAGACAACAGATTTCAGTTGTTAAACTATATGGTCTGCCACTCTTGGTGTTAGCAATCCTAGAAAATTAATACAACATAGAAGTACGAAATGAAGTAATGGACAGTAGAGGCAGGAGAGATGTGGAAGAATAGGGAACAAAACTGAAGAGAAATTTAGGAATAGAGAAAGGTCTTGGGGAGTGAACATGACAGCTGAACAATGCATGCATATGTGGAAAGGCCACAGTAAGCCCCAATAATTTCTACAACTGATATATCTAAAATACAAAAAGTTAAAATGAAGACTAATAAATTCATAAACTTAAGGAATTAGTGAGACCATATGTTTGAAAAGGCTTTGAATCATTCTGTCCCTTTCTGTATATTCAATTTTAGAACAGATGACTCATACTGGCATACATTGGTTGAGTTAGATCTGATCCATCTTTGTGGTAAAACACCATCAAAGAAAGTTGCCTTATTAGCTGATTCTTCTAATTCATCTCACCTTCAGTGGATAAGGAGGTCAGCTTTAATTGACTGTCTGATGCCTTGCTTTATTTTGTATTGCTATTACTATAACAAGGTAAGTGGGGCTAAACAACATGTAAAATAAGGAAGTGAATTTGGCTTATTAATCTAGTGACTGGGAACATAGACATCATGTTGCCAGTATAGCATTGTATCACACTGTGGCAGAGAAACAAAGAAGAAACTAGTCATAGATAAAACAGTGCACATGTAACCATTACTAAGAGATAGGGGAAAAAAAAGGGTCATGTTATTCATGATAACATGCTCCTTAGGAAACATATCCTGTCTTACTGACTTTGACACACTCTTAGGAGATAATGTTAATCTGTTCACAAGGGTGGAACATCCATGACCTAATTACCTTCACTAGTTTCTGACTCTTCAAAGCCATCACTGCAATATCAACACATGGAGGACTATGCCTCCAGCATATGATGTCTAGTAACAAGTCATGCCACCAATCCTACTAAGAATTTTCACACCATGACCTAACTGTGTGGACTAAGGTAACTTTAACACTTGGCTGAGTGACTAAAAGACCTTGGACACAGACAAGGCTCTGAAAAGGGTGCCCATATGTTTTTCCCTTTAGAAATTAAGATCACTTATATACGACTTGCCAGCATTCTCAGAGGCATAACAAATACAGAAAAAGTGTGGGATGGAACTATCCATACTTTCCTTCATTTTCCACTCAGGTTTTTAGAAATAAAATAAAAAATTTTAAATTGGGGTAAATTCAGAAGACAGAGAAGCAGGTATGTAACAGAAAGGGCTAAACCACATTAAAGTTCCATGTCATAGGTAAAGAAACATTGCCTTCTCCTTACCCTGATACAGGACAGAGAACCTCTACCAACATTCATCAGTCCATTCACACCTATATCTCTGTCCACAGTGGCCACAAATCCTCTTCATGGACTCATGGTTGCTTGTGAAGCAAGCCAGATTTGCTGTCACATTCTGATCTCACCACTAAAAGATACATTTTTCTGAGTCATCTTAATAAAACAACATGAAGATAAAGTTTTATAAAGCGGTATAGAGAAAAAGTCACAATTTTCCATGCTTTGTGATTCAGCATAATTAATTTAATAACTGTGTCAGATGAGGAGAGTAAATAAAGGAAAGGGAAGATTTGTGGTTACATATGGTCACTGAAGCATGTACAATTGCAAGGAAAAACAAATTACAAGGGTAGTGCTGGAAATAAAAGCATGGTGGGAAATAACTTTTGAATGCTAATTTGATTCTTCTGTTGAGCCTTAAAGTGGCAGTGTCTAGGAGTCCATTGTTTATATCCCCTTGCTTGTATTTTTAGCAGTTGTACAAACCGGTGTCTCTGAAAACCAATTAAACACCTTCCTGAATCTACTGGGAATTTCTCTTAAGTGGTTCTCTACCTGGGTCCTAGCAGGACAATCATTTCATTTACAACATCTTGCTGGAGAGCAGTTTCTTATCACCGGTATTTTCAAAAATGTCTGAAATTAATAAGTGCAGCAGAATCATAATAAAACCCAGCTCTCTTTGGACACAGGTGCAGGCTCTGGGATTTGCTTCACATTGAACACCAAGACTCTCTAAGATGAGCAGTCTGTGTCTCTTACTGAAGTTCTTAGATTAGCAAGGAAGGATTATTTCTGAGGAAAGAATTGTTTCTGAGTGACAGGATATAAGCTTGGGTCTCATGTCATAAATACATGCTTTGGAAAATAAATAATCACTTTCATTAAACTGGCAGATATGAAGTAATTTTTTTGACCTGTTAGGCAAAACATAGCCACATCTATCTTATTTCTATTGTTTCTTCCTCAAACAGTAACAAGGTATGAGCCTTGTTACTTGCCATATCAATTTCTCCACTAAAACAGCTGCTCTGTACACACCCAGACACTGTATTGTCAAAGCTGGCTACCACCCTCTACTTCTTGTCCTCAATGAGGGTCTACTCTTTGTTCTATTTGTTGCAGGGGCTTACCGACAGTGTTTATGGGATCCTGTCAAGGTCTCAATCACAAAGCACTCGCCATCATTGAGACAGTATGCTAGGTCCTTGTCTCGGCAGGGTTTGAAATGTTCAGATCGTTCAGTAGAGTATGTCGTAGTATCTGAAGAGGAGAGAAAAGAGGGAAATGCTATTGACATATATTATACTATAGACCACTTCTATCATTAGCTGGACATGTGATTCCAGGACTATGCAAAGGCAATATCAGGGGGATTGGAAACAGATAGCACCAATATTCAATGAAACTAACCTACACAGCTGAATTAAACTACTATATTCATTTATCTTATATTCAGCCCTTCATTTATAAAGGCTCTGTATCCTGGTATTCAACTAAGCAAAAAAGAAAAATATTCAGAGAAAATAACTTGAGAGTGAGCAGAAAGAAGCTCATCTATATTGCCAGCAACCCATAGGTGGAGGCCAGACGATCAGGAGTTCAACGAAGGCCTATGCTACATATTGAATTCAAAGATAGGCTAAGTTGTATAGTATTGTCTTTCTTTGGAAAACAACAATAACAACAACAACAACAAAAACCAAAACCAAAACCAAAATAAATAAATAAATAAATAAATAAATAAATAAATAAATAAATAAATAAAAAGAACCCAAAGGCTGAAATAGCTAAAGCACTCCTAGTTTTTCAAGGTCCTGGATTCACTTCTCAACACTGCACACAAAATTAAACTGTAGCAGAACATTCTAGCATGGATCTTTAATCCTAGCACTCAGGAGGCAGAGGTAGGCCGATCTTTGTGAGTTCAAGGCCATTCTGGTCTTCAAAGCAAGTCCTATGACAGCTAAACCACCAAACAAATAAACAGTATATGTTCATACATGTTCTCCTCACCACTGTTCCCTAAACAAGAGCCAATGGCATCTATTTAAACAGCATTTGTATTATACTCTGCATCATTAGTGCTGGACAATAAATTATGTTGGAAGGAGTGCATAGGAGATGCAAACACTGAATCATTATAGGTAAGAGCTTGAACATCCAGTCAGAATCAAATGAATGTCTTGGGACCAATGATACCCTCCCACTACATTTTAACAGTGGAGTCACTCTGGGACAGCAGTTCTCAACCTTCCTAATACTGCTACTCTTTAATATAGTTACTCATGTTGTGGTAAACACCAACCAAAAATTATTTCTTTACTTCTTCATAACTGTAACTTTGCTACCATAATAAATTGTAAAATAGATATCTGATATGCAGGGTATCTAATAAGAGACCACAAGGGGGTCATGACCCACAGATTGAGAACCACCACTCTAGGCATTACCCCTAGAGCACACATAACAGCAAAAGTGGAATACAGTCAAATACAGTACAACAACTTTGGTTCAGTTCATTTTTAACTAACATGCTGTATGAAAGATTGAAACAACATGACATTCATTCCCTTTATTTTTGCCAAATGTTGTTAAACATTTGATCAATATATATCCTGATAGTTATGTGGAGATGCATGTCAGTTTGGGAGTGCACTGCTAATAGCTATAATTGCCCAATAGCTGTAATTTTTTCACATTCCCATTTCATTCTGTAATTAAAATGTCAATGCTCCAAATTCTGGAAGTCAGTCATATGTGAAGAATAATGATAGAAAATATTTAATGGTAAAAATAATTGTGATTTTCAGAATTCCTTTAAACATGTGCTTTTAAATCATAGTTACTTATATTTTTCACTAAGCTATACATGTATATCTGCATCCCAAATACTAAACAAGCCCTAAATATATGACTCCACTGCCTCATCTGCACATTGTTTTTGGTTGCAGATTTTAAGCAGCTGAAGCATTAACAGCAATTTCACTTCAATAGCCAAGAAAATATGTTTTTATAAGTAAAAGATGAATAAGTTATTTAGCATTTAATATTGTTGAATTTCCTTTGCATGGATGTAGGTTAGTCACAAGGTTTTGTACTACAAGATTTCACTCCAAAATCCACCCATTCTTTAATTCCATGACTTCCTGGTGGGCAAGTGCTAAGCCCTAATCAGAATAACTGGTACTCAGTAAAATATAGACAATAACTATGACCTCGCTAACATCACAAATCAATCAAATATCATGAATGAAAGATAAGATCACTAATGACCTCATTACAATGCTACTAATAATTATTGTATCTCTAAGAACAAAAAGAAATAGGTATGATTTCACAAGGAGGAATAGTCTTGGTACATTTCAGTATTGATGGATATTTCAATCTGATGACTTCAGAGTCTTCACTCATACGTTACGGGTAGATATTAGAAACAGGACAATGGGCCAGGTGGTGGTGGCACATGCCTTTAATCCCAGCACTCAGGAGGCAGAGCCAGGTGGGTCTCTGTGAGTTCTAGGACAGCCTGGTACACAGAGAAAGATCCAGGACAGGCACCAAAACTCAACAGAAAAACCCTGTCTCCAAAAACACAAAAAAACAGGACAATGGGAACTGTTTTCTGTTTTAAGATAACTTCCTGTTATGACTCACCACAAGATAAAGGCTCTGCTAAACAGACACATTCTGTTTTCTAAATCCTCCCTAGGGCAAAGATCTGTTATTTAGGTCAGTATGCACTATATAGTCATACAGAATCCACCTTCCTTTCTATGAGAAATAATTGACATGCAGGCATTCCAAGCAGAAAGTTCAGTATAAAACATTGAACAGTTGATGGCTTTCCCAACTGCTGAAGTATGCTGCTAATTCATGATTGGCTACTTAATTTCTCCTTTAATTTCTTATTACCCATTGATTGATATTCACTGATCATTTCTCTAAGAGCATCTTTTCATTAACATAACCTACAGCAGAAAAAGTAAGATCCTTATTTTTATAATCAGTGGTTTTAACAAGCTACAGACTCAGAGTGCAATACAATGGCAAAGCAATTACAATCAATTAATTTCCATCTGACAATTGCTGTCTCCTGGGGTTCCCATACAATTCTATCAATTACATTGCTGTCACAGTGGGAATCATCTGTCAGCACATTACAGAGGATCAGAGACCCCAGGAAGTGGCTCTGAAAACGTCCTGGGTATAAGAGGTAGCGAACACAGATTTACCATGTACTTGAACCATCTATACTCATAGCTTGAAGAATCATAGCATTAATTTCAAGTACTTTAACTGTTTTCCAAATGAACATTTTGATTATTTTGTAGAGCTTCATGTGATGGACCATGAGAAAGTACTGGATTGGCTACTTCTGTTAGTAAATCAACTGAAATTACCAGTAAGTTTAAAATATCAGCATTTACCCAAGCATTTTGCTGTGATATTCTTATTTTACTACTCACTGCAAAGCACAGGACTTGGGGACAAGGTAAAGACATATGCCTCATAAAGTAGAAGTTTGTTCTTAAAGTAATCATGCCAAAAACGAAGACTGACATGTTTCAAGATCATACTGCTATATGAACTTGACAACCACCCACCTAATCTTATGTTAAATAAGTAACATACAGAATACCAAAGCAACCATTAATCCTGCTTTCCATAATTTATAACCAAATGTTGCCTAGCATAAAGCAGTAGGCATTGTGAATAACACCACTAAAATTGATAAATCTGTTTATAAGTATGTATACATATCTGTCTGTATGTGTTTAATATTTAACAAAAATCATTACAGAACGCATTATATAGAACATAAAATAAAAATCAACTATCACATACCATTCATTATATTGTTTCTGTGCCCTAAGGTAGCACAACAGATGAGATCTATCTTCAGTTCTTTAAAATTAAATTCTTGGGTTACATCAGATAGCAGATAGCACATTCTCACCTATAAACTCAGCCAATACTTTTGGGACGTATTTATGTTTTTTAAAATTGCAGCACCATTAATATAATCCAATACACTAAGCTGACTATAAAGTGTGTGCTATAATTTTGGCATGTACTTAAACAAATTTATTTTTAGAAACATATAATTTGGTAATTTTAACAAAAAATTTATGCTATATTTATTTATAGATTTTTTTTTTGCTATATAGGGGGAGGACTTGGTAAATCAATACTTTTCTTTAAAAGATCTTTCATAGGGTCATACTCAATAGAGGCACATTATTAGATAGCCCTTTCTCATTTCATATCTGTTCATGAGTATCATATATGTCAGGACTGAGAGCTCTTGAGCACAGTAGGTTTACACCCCTCTGATCTGACTTCATGGATGGCTTGACAACAACATGCACACAGCACATGTTTGCAGGTCGATACATATATTTACGCTTGAGCATTTTTCTATGTTTATGTTGAAAAGTATGATTTCATTATTTTGTCATTATAAGAAATAAACTCAAGGGCTGGATAAATGGCTCTGTGGTTAAGAACACTTGCCACTCTTGCAGAGAACCTGAGTTTGGTTCCCAAAACACACATGGAGGCTCACTGTCTATAGCTTCAGTACCAGGGCCTCCAATACCCTTTTCTGGCTTTCTCAAGCACCAGTCACAGACGGTACTCACAGATAAATCAGGCACACACACACACATGCACCTAAATAAAATAAACAAATAGAAATAAACAAACTCGTAAAATATCTAGACAATTAAAGTTTAGTCTCAAGAAGCACCTGGAAAACAACTTAGGAGCCGGGTATCGTGATGCAAGCCAGTTGTCCTAAATAGTAACTCTATGAAGTCTGAGGCAGGAAGAAAGACAAAATTCAAAGATAGCCTGGGCAACGTAGAAAGAGACCCACATTTATCAACAATGACAACAGCAAAAAACATAGAAGCAACTTAAAATTTAGGTAAAGCACAAAGAATTTCATAAAAGTAAAGTTAATTCTATGGGATGGAGGGCAAAGGTGAAGAAAGCAAAACAAAAGTAAAATTAGGAAAGGATTTTAAGACAGAAGACCATGGAGGGCAGAGGAAGGATGAAGGCTTAAAAAAGTGCTAAGGTCTTCCAAGTATAAAGACAACAGGCCAAGGGCTCGGGGAAAGAAGGCAGGTTGGTGATTGAGGAACCTGACCACAGGGGCTGGGCAATTATCTGGACCACTCATCTGGCACTTGTTCCATGTGGTTTAATGGGTTTTCTTATTTTTATTGGGTTTTGATCTCTCTCCCCAAGGAGGTCACAGAGATGTTTTTTTTTTTTTTTTCACTTTTGTATTCTTTCCACTTCATGTAGCATACATAGTAAGCAATCAGCACAGTAATTAAACACACTGTAGGAAGTAGTAGTAGTTAATTCATTAAAAGCAAAATGGGGAAAAATGTATGGCTGGAAGACAGGAATCCCTGCAGACTTTTGCAATGAAAGTTAATTTATTAATGACTAAGAAAATGGCTCCTTTTCCCTTTAAGTACTGAGTTGAACTTGAGTGTCACTTTGGGAGGGTTTCTATGCTCCAAACACAATACTGCATACACTATGGGAACCCACAGTTCTGTTGCAAGAAGAATATGTGAAATTGGCTATTACAGATAATAATTGCAGTAGACAGTCAAGGAAGAATAGAGCTTAGTGTGAGCTGCTGCTGTTTCTGAGGGCATCCCAGAAGATCAGCACGGGAGCCCTGTGCTGAATGTGTGTTATTTAACTGTCAGAGGAACAGGAATTCTAGCAAGATCACCTGAAGAAGAAAGTAATGGAGCAAAGAGAAGACTGGATAGATCTTTCACACTCCTGGCTGGCAATGACAGTTTCGTCATGAAGTTTTCCACTTCTCTCTGATAGCTCATAACTTGACAGTTCTCTAAAATGAAGTTAAAACTGTAATGAACAATCCCAATGGTTTAAAATACCTTGAAGGTGAGACAAGTGATTTGCATATGGTCTTTTTCTCTGGCAACCTCTTCCAGGGCAGCAGTGTAAGTGAAATCTGCTCCATATATTAAAATTCCCTGTTGAATCTACTACTTATTTGGCACCCAGGAAGAAACATTGGTATGAGATTGATTTATAAAATATTTAGTACAGCATTGTTTGAAAGGAAAACACACCACTTCTCAGCTGAAAAGAGGCAAAGATAGCTTTTTCCCCCTACCGTGAGAGATCAGACAATTGTTCACTTTGCTAGTGTAGAGAAAATGGGAATGCTGTGCACAGCACATTGAGGTCCAATGGAGTGACAAGACTGTTGAAAGGATTTACGGTTCTTGGTGTATCTTAAAGATACCCATTCTCACAGCAAATGCAGAAAGACACCTCCCCCTTTTAAATTTGCATGACATACCTACTTCCTTCCAGCTAGAAAGACTACTTTTAAACCCTGTCCCAACAATTCTCGCTCATATAAACCCTCCTCTTTCTTGCTAATTAGACTCCCAGCACTCCACCTGGGCTCTAGCCGTGGATGTCTGCATCCAGATTCCTCAGTACTTGGATGGGGTTTCTGGCACAACTATTAGGGTGTTTGGCCATGCCATCACCAGGGTAGGTCAGTCCTGGCTGTCTTTCGGCCATTGCCAGCAGTCTTTTGTGGGGTATCTTTGTGGATTTTTGTGGGCCTCTTTAGCACTTTGTTTCTTCCTTTTCTCATGTCTTCATTACCATGGTCTCCTATTCCTTGTTCTCCCTCTCTGTTCTTGATCCAGGTGGGATCTCCCGCTCTATTTCCCTCAACCCTCGCTGTTCATTGCTCCCACTCATGTCCAGGCTGTTCATGTAGATCTCATCCATTTCTCCGTCATTGGGTGATCCCCGTGTCTTTCTTGGGGTCCTATTTATATGAGCGAGAATTGTTGAAACCAAGGTTGGATAAAGCACAGGGACAAATAGCCAAATGAATGGAAACACATGAACTATGAACCAAAGGCTGAGGGGCCCCCAACTGGATCAGGCCCTCTGAATAGGTGAGACAGTTGATTGGTTTGATCTGTTTGGGAGACATCTAGGCAGTGGTACCAGGTCCTGGGCTCGCTGCATGAGATAGCTGTTTGAAACCTGGGACTTATACAGGGATGCTTGGCTCAATCTGGGAGGAGGGGACTGGACCTGCCTGGACTGAATCTATCAGGTCGTATCAGTCCTCAGGGGTGGCCTTGATCTGGAGGTGGTGGAAATGGGGGGTGGGGTGGGGGGAAGGGGAGGGGGGCAGGAAGGGGGAGAACAAGGGAATCTGTGGCTGTTATGTAGAACTGAATAGTATTGTAAAATAAAATTAAAAAAAAAGATACTAGCATGCGTAAAAAGAAAAAAAAAATAAACCCTGTCCCAAGAGTTGTGTTATCATGGGGCATACCTGTAATCCCACCATTTCAGATGGTGAAACAGATAGATTGTATATTTAAGACCAGCCTGGGATTACACTGGGAGATTCTATCAAAAAATATTAAAGAAAGAAAGCAAAAGGAAAGAAGGCAGACAGAGATACACATACAGAGAAGGGGGGATGGAGGGAGGAGAAAAGGAGAAGGAAAGAGAAAGGAAAAGAAAACTACTTCTGTTCCAGTTTAAATAAACCTACATGGGCATATCATGTTTGGTGGCAATACATTTATTTTCTAACTGGAAAATTTATCATGAAAGCCAGTATTTGTCATTCTTCCTGCACACCAACACCTAAACTATACACATTTTTACAAACTGCTTCCACCATGATGGTAATAGTAGTGACTGTCATTGATACCCTTGTAGTCTGTGTTTATTCTTCCCTAACACTATTTCTTCTCTTCAAATCAGGTTCCTGAAAAGACCCATGCTATGTTTCCCACTAACTCAAAAGCAGATGATAGCTTAGCTTTCATTTTCTCATGTTGTTTTAGTCTCTTCACCTTTTTGGCCTTTGTGACTGGGCTGTTCACCAGCTTCCATGCTGCCATATATTCTTGACATCCCTGTTCTCCTTGATTTTTGGTGTCTCATCTATTCAATATTTAAATTCTGGATTACTAAATACTTGTCTCCAAATCACTTCTAAAGCATACGCAGAATTGTTAGTGATCAATCATCTATCAGATAACACTGTGGATTGTTGATCTTGAGGCTTATTCTTTCCTCATTTGCTGAATGCAGTATGGACACCTGACAGATTGTGTCCTTGGCTACAGGCTTCATTGTTCTTATCTGATAATTTCTGGACTCAGTCAATGCAGTTTGACATGCTTTACAATATTGCTTCCCACTGGCCAGGATTTTATTTCTGTTCTTTCTTCTATTTATTCTCCAGGGCTTGTCTACTCCCGGTGTGGTTTTCAAACCAGAATTATTTGAGCCACCTACAGGCTATTGTGTTAGACACAGAAACTCATGGGATCCATCCTAGACTCAACAACATTGGAAGCAATGGGGTTGGATCCTGAGTGGTGCTTTCATAAGTTCCTCAGGTGACTGTCATGCTTCCTGCACCCTGAGCAATAGGTGATCTTGATGACCTAATTTATTACCATCTACATGTCAGTGGCTGACAACAGTTTACCTTTAGCCCAGGAGTTTCTCGAAGTTCCTGCCTACACACCTTTCATCTTGATAGTCACCTGCAAAGCCCCACAACAATAATCTATAGAAAACTGAACTCTTGCCTTTCAAAGGGATCACCCTTCAGGATATGAGATTCCTCTAATCTGACAGCGTTGATACCACTATGATTCCAGAATCCTAGGGGAACTCCCCTTTTGATTCTCCATAGGCAATCATCAACCACTGGTAATTTGCCTCTGATCTTTTGAATATGCCGTGCTTTTTTATCTCTTCTCTTCTGGATTGAGACCCTTTTCAGTTCTGCCTGCACACAAGCAAGCCACTCTAAGACAAATTATTCACACTAAAATCTCTGCAAAAGATAAGCTTGCTAAAGTCTTCCATCACCTCCCAGGTTAGAAGATCTTCTTAGAATCCACCTTACTAGAGTCTCACAATCACACAGAACTGCAATGTGATTGCTTATGTGATTATTCTCGCAACTTCCCAAGTTGGTTGGTGAGGCCTGGACCTCTCAAGATCATCTCCCCATCCTCTTAATTTCTATCAGGGTCTAACACCAAATACATGAGCATTGCCTGGTTTCTGAGGGCAAGTATTGGAATGACAATGAGTATCCTAACATTACAGTTTCATAGCTCTCTGATACCTACTTTCAACATAAGGTAAATATTACCATATAGCTCCATATCAGCATAAAAAATGCTTTTAGAGTGCAATTATGTGTGTGTGTGTGTGTGTGTGTGTGTGTGTGTGTATGTATGTACCTGAGGTTGGATAATAATTGAGTTATTTTTTATTTTATTTGATGTGGCAGATGCCATTGAAAATAAATAATTTCATTTTTATAAACATATTTATATTTGTTGATTCAAGAACTACCCCAGTTTAAAATTACTTATATTATTTTAGTACACAGGATATCAAAGCAACTTAATATGTGGTATGGGCATGATAGATATAACTAGAATTAATCTGTGTGTTTGTAAATTTACAGGATTCTATAGCCCACAGTGCTTCCCGAGTGTTAACTCTTTGATTTCCAGATTAATGCAGATGACTTCTGGGACTTTGGGGACAGGTGCCCATGGTGGTATGGTGACAGACATTACTCAGAGAGTTTTAACAGTGTCTACTTACCAGCTAGAACATAATCACTGCACTATTTTAACAATGTATTTAATTAATGAGACATGTGACCTTTAGGGTTTTTCATGATCTTCATCTGTCATTAGTGTTAAGTTTCAAATCTGGGGCGAACAGCTGAGGTGCCTATTTAACATGTCAAATTGGATCTGGCTTCCAGGTTGTCCCACTATCTCTCAGCCCCTATGTGTTGCAATGTATGGCTGGCATAGCCTGTTCTCTACCCTGAACTCTTTAGTCCAGGGCCTGGGCTGCCTCTGTCAGCAGAGGCTCTTCCCTATAGAACCCAGTCATTTTGGTTACCTGTAACATGAATCTTAAAATGTCTTATTAATAAAAACAAACCCAGAGCCAGGTATTGGGGTGAATGATGAAAGATCAGAGAAGCAGAACAAGCCACAGCTAACCGCACCTTACCAACTTCTCAGCTGATATTGTTTCCTCAAAATGAAACCTCTGAGTCTTTATCCAAATGGATCTCAGCTGAACTGCTGCTAAAAGCCTAAAAGCTTAAAAGCCCCTAGTTCTTGGTCCTCACACCTTATATACCTTTCTGCTTCCTGCCATTACTTCCTTTGTGTGTCTTTCCCAAGCAAGATATAAATTCTCAAATGCTGGGATTAAAGGTATGTGTGTCACCATGCCTGGCTGTTTCCAGTGTGGACTTGTACTCACAGAGATCCAGATGGATCTCTGCCTCCCAAGTGTTAGGATTAAAGGTGTGTGTGCCACCATTTTCTGACCTCTATGTCTATCTAGTGGCTGTTCTGTTCTCTGACCCCAGATAAGTTTATTAGAGTGCACAATATATTGGGGGACACAATATCACCACAGTTACCCAGCTCTTTTTGTACCTTTGGCCTCCTGGCTGTTGCACCTGGTTCCTGTCTCTTCCCTCTCCCTTACCTTCCCCTTCCCCCTACATGGCACAGCTCAGCCTGATCATGCTCACTCTGGACTTTCCCAGATATCCCTGTCTCTGTCTACATTTTCCCTTTTATCTACAAGGAACTTTCTCTTCCACCATACCTAGAAGCAGTCATGTCCTTTTCTTTTCTTTTCTTTTCTTTTCTTTTCTTTTCTTTTCTTTTCTTTTCTTTTCTTTTCTTTTCTTTCTTTTCTCTTTTCTTTCTTTTCTTTTATTCTCTCTTTTCTTCTCCTCTCTCTCTCTCTCTCTCTCTCTCTCTCTCTCTTTCATTCAATTAGCACAGTCAGTTTTAGGACTTCAAATGAGATGGATTGAGACAATAGATTATTGAAGTCCACATGGACTAACAATATTTGGAATAAACTCATTTATCAGATGTAAACATTTCCTTCATTTCAAGAGAAAGAATTGGAGCATGGGAGGATCATGCACTATTCTTAGGATTTTGTATATAGCTTATCAATAAAAATAAAGTTCCACAAATCTCTTTAATATTCACAGGCTTATTTTACCAAGGGTTGAATGTATTTAAAGTATATATATCTGAGTCTCACCTTGTCAAATACTCTCACAATTCTGTTGTAAGTAAATGTTATCAGCAGTCAGAAAACACTATCCTCTGCAACCCATTTGTCTGTATTCCCTTACCTCCCAGCACCCATATTTGAAGAAGAGACTGACACAGTGGTAGGAAGTAGAAGAGGTGGGTGGGTTGAAAATTAAAACAGAAAGTAGCAGGTTTCAAGAAACTCTATTCATTTTTCAATTTAAAATTTCTTTTCATTCTCTTGTGGCTTAGAAATAATGTCTAAACATTTACATCATTCTCTAAATTTTGCATAAAAGTGAAATATTCACTTTATTTAAAAATCTTAGTTTCCCTCTGAGTAGTCACACCTTCTATTTTGAGTATTCAGAAATGTGAGCTCCACCTTCAGTATGTGGGACATGCAGAGGGCATAGGCACTGTAGTTCACATGGAATGAGGCTCTCTGCCTTTGCTAACTAAATTAGTATCATGGAAGTAGGAAAAGTCTTGGAGGTTTGTCTACAAATTACGGCATGAAGAAAAGACAAAAAGGAAGAGTTTCCAAATAAACTGTCAAGGATACCTTGGAGAATATTCATTTCAGCTGCATACAAAACCAAAACAAATAAAAAAACAAGCAAAAAATAGGTGAAAAATCATACTAAAGGCCTCTAAACAGCCAACAGTTGGTCAAGTACATGGACATTCAAGCTGTTTCAAATCCCCAAGACAGATAGCATATCACTATGTGCACACAGAAAGTAAAGAAATGCAAAGAGAGGCAGCAGAGGAAATGCAAGCATATACTTGAAGTGTTAGGATCAAAAGATATAAAGGGATGCAATAAATACACTAAAAGTCAAAAGCACACTAAGTATGAGTAAATAGAGCACTTCCATATAGGAAAGAGGGAAGAAGAGAGAAGAGAGGAAGTGAGGAGAGAGAAAGAGAGAAGAAAATTGTTACTAAAAATTACTGGAAAAGTATCATGTTAACTCATAAAGTGCTACTACATTTATTTGAAAAAGAATGGCATTCACACAATCAGTGACCCATTTATCATTTTGACAATATACAAGTCTTTGGGATATGCCATCAGGTTATGAGACAATTACATTTTTCTTCAAATCTCTTCATATAAGACACCTGCTATATCATTCCACTTCCTTAACAATCTCAGTTTCAGCTGCCATATTCTCCTTCTTAGAGATAGTGTGGATCTTATTTTAAGCAAAAGAGGAACCATAACTGGACTCTGTATTTTGATCTCTGTATCTAGAATCAGGTGTTTTGTAATGGAGTTTTGGAAGTATGGAATTACAGTCTAGCATTGCTACTCACTGACATCTGGAACATCAATAAATAGAATGAATTAAACCGTAATAATTCTGTGTTTCTCCAACCTAAACGAGTAAAGAGGAAAATGCACTTGTAGTGAACTTTATATGGTGATCAGAACCCATTATTTTCTTGCTTCCTCTCTTTTGCTAAATAAATTAGCCGATGTTTATTAAGCATTTTCTATAAATCCCATTTTTCAGTGTCTCTGTATGATGCCAATTAAAGTCAACTTTTCATTGAGTATCTACTATAACAAGCTGAGAACTGCATGAGTTCCTGGGTGGGAATGGGGAAAACCAATCCAGAGACAACAAGGAATGTGGCTGCTTTACAAGACTTCCAGGCAACTGCAATTGCTCAAGGTATGTTCTGCTGCATGCTGAGTAGGGGAGATGTACAAACATTTTAACACCTAATCCCTGTTGACCTCTAAACACTTGCTTAGAGATACTAACTGTGACTTAAGCATTTTGAAGAATTAAAAATATATTCATAGGATAGGCCTTGTATTTCTCATTTTCTCTGAAACTGTTCAAAAATCCTCTCATCAGAAGCATAATAGCATCACACACACTGCACCTAACTATTGTTGCAGAGATTTTAGAAAGAGAAGTAACATTTTTCTATATTATTCTGCAAAATAATATTTTAAAGTTTTACTTTTGTCATAGAGAAAAGGGATTCCCTCGGTGGTTGTTCCCTTGGTAATCTTTGTAGGTATAGATAAAAGATAGAGGGTTAGAATATAAGTCACACACACACACACACACACACACACACACACACACACACACAAAATCTATGCATATTGTCTGACCATTGACTTGAAGATGTCCACTTGACTTCAGAAAGCTTTTTGTTACAGAATTATTCATATAATTCATTTATTATATCATTTCTTCATTTTAGAATTTAAAGTACTCAATAAATTCCAGAGGTCCACTAAACAGTAATCTTGTTCATGCTTCTTCTCTTAAAACTCTTTTTGTTTGCCTGGACATTTCTCCAAAGAATGTACACATGTGGTCAATACACCCAAGAAAAGTAGTTCAAGATCATTCATATTTATTAAAAGGGAGCCTAAACCAAATGAGATGCCACCTCCAATTCCACTAGAATGGACAAGAGCACCTAATGGCAAGAAACAGAAAAATCTGGAGAATCTGATTGCAATCTTCCATACCTACCATGCCCATTTCAATTAAATGGTGCTGTTAATGCAGAAAAAAAACTTTAAAAAAACTTCAATAAATTATTTATTAAAGATCTAAGCTTTTATTAGAGGTACTTTAAAATTGTTTACTTTTTATTTTAATATTATTATTTTTTATTGAAAATAGATTCTTCTCTCATACAACACATACTGACCACAGTTTCTGAGAACCAAATTGGAGATCTCTGTCAGCTCTCTTGCCTTGGAGTTCTGAGAAACTGTGGAAAAGTATGTAGGGGGAGGGGAGGAGAATTGTAGGAACCACAGGGATGGAAGACACCAGAACACAGCCCACAGAATCAACTAAGCAGGTTTCATAGGGGCTCACAGAGACTGAAGTGGCAAAATCAAGCTTGCATGGGTCTGCATTAGGTCCTTGCACAAATGTTGTGACTGTGCAGCCTGGTGTTTTTGTGGGATTCCTAACAGTAGGAGGGTGGGTGTCTCTAACTCCTTAGCCTGTGCTTGTAGTCCTTTTCCTCCTACTGGGTTGCCTTGCCCAGCCTTGATAAGAGGTTGTGCCCAGTCTTATTGTATCTTTTTATGCCATGTTGGGTTGATATCCCTGCGAGTCCTGCTCTTTTCCAAAGGGTAACTGAGAGAGTGTGGATCTACAGGAGAAGAGAGCTGGGGTGGGGGTAATTGGGAGGGCTTGTGGGAGAGGAAACTACAGTTGGGATATATTACATGAAAGAAAAATAAAGAAAACAAAAAGAGGAAAAATAGGCTATTTGGGCATGTCAGTACAACCTAAAATTCTAGCACAGGAGTGAGGTACAGGCAGTGATTTATGAATTGGAGGCCACATTGTGACTACATAGAGAAATCCTGTCAAAACAAAACAACAAAAGCAAACACACACACACACACACACACACACACACACACACACACAGAAAGATACTAGTAGACTTAGGTAGAGATAAGAAATTCCTGTGGACAAGCATGAGCTAGGAATGTGTGTTGTTTAAGTTCTAGTTTGATCAGATATGTCTTGGTCCATAGGTTTCAATGAATATAAAATTCCATGTTAACTTACCAAAGAATTTTGGCTTATATTGTTCCCTCAGTACCAATTAGAACAATTCATTCTATTGTCTATAGTATTTGATGTTTCCATAAAAGCCAGCAGTGAGCCCTTCCTTACTAATTAGCTTAGAAGAGCACTATGAATTTCCTTCTATACAGTAAGGAGAGGTTATAAGATATGACCTCTTTGTAAACATAACCTTCTGTGATAGTGTACTGGTTAGCATTCTACAAACTAGAGTCATCTAGGCAGAGGGAATCTCAACTGAGAAGATGTCTCCACCAGACTGACCTGTAGACAATGACTGTGAGGGCATTTTCTTTATTTATGATTAATATGAGAAGGCCCGGCTCACTGGGGGCCATGCCACCCCTTGGTAAGTA
Organism: Peromyscus maniculatus bairdii; assembly: GCF_049852395.1. Classification (NCBI taxonomy): domain Eukaryota; kingdom Metazoa; phylum Chordata; class Mammalia; order Rodentia; family Cricetidae; genus Peromyscus; species Peromyscus maniculatus. Next base: position 15,325,082 of record NC_134860.1, read on the forward strand.
GTGCTGGGTTATATAGAAAAACAATTGAGCCATGAGAAGCAACCTGGTGAGTAACATTCCACCATAGCCTCTACTCCAGTTCCTGTTTCCAGCTTCCTGCCCTGCTTGAGTTCTTGTCTTGATTTTCTTCAATGATGGACAATGATACAGTATGTGTAAGCCAATAAAATCTTACCCCCACACAGAAAGAAAAGGAAAGAAAAGAAAATAGATTATTCTATCAAACAATGCATCCTGACAACAGTTTCTCCTCCCTCCACCCCATCACATTTTCCCTTCCCAATCCACTCCCCATTTGATTCCTCTTCAGCAAAGAGCAGGCCTCCAAGAGATGATAGCCAAACAGAACAAAACAAGATATAATAAGACAATGAGAAAGTTCTTAGATCAAGGCTGGACGAGACAACCTAATAGGAGGAAAATAATCCTGAGAGCAGGCAAAAGAATCAGAGACACCTGCTTCCAGTTTTGAGTTCCACAGAAATACCAAGCTAACAACCATAAAATATAAGCAAAGGATTTGATGCAGATTCAGGTAGGCTCTGCGCTTATCACTTCAGTCTCTGAGGCCACGTGAGAGCCCAGATCAGTTGATCCAGTGGGTCATGTTCTCCTGGTGTCCTCTATCCCTCTGACCTCTGACTCCTACAATTCTTCCTCCCAGTCTTCTGCTTGGCTCCCCAATATCTGAGGGGAGGGACTTAATGGGGACCTCCAATTTAGAGTCTCTCTGTATAATGTCAGCTGTGGGTCTCTGAACTTGTGAAAACAGTCCAAACTACATTCCCCATAAAGTCCATCAATTCCACTCCTTGCAAAAGAGACTGAAAACCAAATGTTCATACTTATATGTGAGTTCTCATGGAAGATTTACTTGTAGAAGCCAAAAAGTAGAAGCAACTCTCGATAGTCCACCACATTTGAAGACTGCATTATAAATGTGATTCCTCCATTACTGATTTGTACTACAGTACCAATTAACATTGAAAACAATATATACAATGAAAGAAAGAAGAATCAAAGCTATGTGGTATAAGATTCCAGTTAGATGAAATGTCAGAATAGGCAAATCAATCTAAAGTCAGAAAGTAGATTAGCGGATGCAAGGAGATAAGAGGAAGAGGGAAATCATTTTATTTTAATCCTGATTTTCTATACCTCCTCTTACATTTTCAGTTTAATGAGAGGAAAAAGCAGTAAACAAAGTACAATATTTTAGATTCTGACTATAAATTTGGTTCAATTCTGTGCCATATGTTTTTGTAGCCCATTTGAGTAAAAAAAAAAAAAAGCCCACCATATACTTCCCAATTATTCTTGCCTTCTTGACAAAATTATACTCCTAGACTTGTGTCTCAGACTCAATATTATTTTGAGAAACCTAATCCATTTTTCTGTGACTGTTGAAAAGCAATTAATGCCAAAGTCAAATAGCTCTATCCATTGGTTTATTTCCAGTTCTTTTTCTCTCTATTCACAGAGATAGAATCTATTATTACACTGCCTATAGATCATTCAATAATTTAAGTACTAGAGAAAATATTTGTTGAAAGGTATTGATAAAGAAATTTGGAAATTTAAACCAAAAATCTAAACAAGGTACAGACACACATGTGAATCTCTTTTATTTATTTATTTTTTTGAAGTTAATTACTTTTACATTCCTAGCACAGTTTCTCCTCCCTTCTGCCTCCCAGGCCCTTCCCACTCCCCTCTGTCCCACCCACCCATCCACTCCTCCTCCATGTCTATTCAAAAAAGGACAGGCCTTTCATGGTCATCAACAAAACATAACTTATCAAGTAGTAGCAAGATTAAGCACCTCCCCTGGTATTAAGACTCTACAAGAAAACTCAGCATGAGGAATGGGTTCACAAAATCCAGCAAAAGCATCAAATATAGACCTTGCTCCCACTGTTTGGAGTTCCACAAGGAGACCAAGCTACATAACTGTAACATATTTACAGAAGGCCTAGATCAGTCCCATGTAGGCTCTTTGGTTGTCAGTTTAGTGAGCCCCTGTGAGCCCAGGTTAGTCAATTCTGTGGGTTTTCTTGTAATCTTGACCCCTCTCACTCCTACAGTCCTTTCTCCCCATCTTGTGCAGGATTCCCCAAGATCCATCTAATGTTTGGCTGAAGTCTCTGTATATGTTTCCATCAGTTGCTGGATGAAGCCTCTGGTGACAATTGGGCTAGGCACCTCTCCTTGTGGAAAGCAGAAGATTCTACACCATGAGTTAACTTGAGTTGTTTCCCCATCTTTGCTAAAAACTACAAACATACTCTTTTCTCAGGAAGAAACTCTGTTACCAAAGTACAAATGTAAACACCAAATTAGTGAAAAACCTTTGATCTACAAAGGTGTCCTATCTCAAAGTCATGCTAGTGCAATGATGGCACAAAGACAGTGGGAGTAAGAATGTAGGAGACAAGAAGTGATGGAAGACATGAAGAAAACTAGGCCTTCTAAATCAACATGTTAAATGCACATATAAATTCATAGACACCGAGGCAGCATGCACAGGGCTTATAAAACTCTGTGCTAGATGGGATCCTAGAGCTGAAAGCAGTGGACATATGCCCTATCCCTAATTCAGAAACAATCTCCAATTAATAACCACTTGCAAATGAAAATTTATTTTCCTACAGGGGAGTCTCACTGGGGAAACAAACTACTCTTAAAAGTAGGCTGCATGCCCAGCAGTAGATGACCAACAGAAAATGAACTCAATGGCTTCTTTGGAGGATCCTTGCCTCAAAATGTCTTGTCAGGGTTTTTCCTTTATAAAAATCTCATATATATATATATACTCTTTTTGTACTGCAGGTTCTTTATGTATATATTATGGCTTCCAGTTTAGTGTTTCTATGGGGTTCCTAAGTGGGTGAACAAACAAGTCTCTGGTCTCTGATTCTTGTGCCTTCCCTTAGGACTCTTTTCCTTTATTTTTGTCCAACTCTGATTTGTTAGTTGTTTTTATCATATTACATTACATTTTATTATATTATTATTTTCCCTTAGAAGTGTGCTCATATTCTAATGAGAGACAGGGTGTAAATCTGGATGGGAGGGGTGGCAGGGGAAAAGTAGGGGATAGAGAGAGGGGAAACCATAATCAGGTTATATTATATGAAAAAATCAATTTTTCAATAACAGGGAATAAAGGAAAAGAAAAGAAAAATGAAGAAAAGACAATGAAGAGACAGAGGGGGAAACAGAATATTCTCTTTTAAATTGTATACTCAGTCACACATCTAAATAGAGGATTTAATCAGAAGCATGACAAAAGATTTATGTTGTTGATATAAAAACACTTTTATGTGCCACATTCTGGATGAAAAATTATATTGAGAAATGTGTTGTATAAGACATGCATGTTACGTTTCACTGTAAAAATAATATTTTCCTATCATGAAGAATAAGAAATCACATGTTTTGCAAAAGGGAAGACATACTGACTCATTATGATCCTGTGTGGCTTCTCTTCTCTGCTAATAGTAGGACTTTTCCTTCTACTCTCCTACCAAAATCTGCCTCTATCTGTCTTAGCACATTTGCTTCCAGAATACTATTCAGCTCATGTTAAATAGGAGTTATTGATGCATGTATATCCCATGGTCTAAATCTGTTCTGCCTTCTTACTAGATAAAAGCTAAACTAATTTAGTTAGACATTGTGTGTGCATATTTTTGAGTTATAATGAGTATACTAGTTCTGATACCAGACCACACAACCCACAGGGCCTAAATTATTTAACACTGAATCCTGTATAGATAAAGTTAGCCCATCTCTGACATAGATTAGGGGTGGTGACAATCTTATGGGTTATGCGTTTGAACAATGAGAAATGTTTGTGTGTGTGTGTGTGTGTGTGTGTGTGTGTGTGTGTGTGTGTGTGTGTATAATTTTGTTCTACACTTGTGACAAACACCTTTCTGGTGGATCGTTTATGAGATCCTTACACATGTATCATTTATACAAACAGTGCTTATTTTACTACTTACTGCAAGTTTTAGAAGATATGCGTTTTATTAAGCTAGATAACTGAAAAATGCCCAAGGTCTAGGAAGACTGTTTGAGAGTCATGACCCACAGAGATGGCTCAAATACTCATGGATCAGTGCTGTTCAGGTCCATGTCATTTGGAACATTTCAAAGTTCATTCAGAGTAATTAACTACAAAGTAAGCTCAATCAGGCTAAATGAATGTTATTTTCTTTACAAAATGTCTCATTGAATACTGATAACTATTAAAAACAAGCTCCTTCCCAACTGCAGCTCACATAATTTTTCCTTGGTTCAAACATCATCTTCTTGAGAATTATTTTCAGCCTCATGTATCCACCCTCCAACACACACATTCCATCTTCTCTTTGTCACACCCCTTATAACAGTACATAGTAAATACTAATTGATATGCTTATTTCATCTACTCACCTGACTGCGGATTTTGAAAGAGCAAATGTTTATATACAACATGTATTTCCTTTCATGCTTTGGAAAAATAATAATTAATGAATGTAAAAGGCCCATTGAGAATGTCCATACAAGGAAGTCATCATCCTTATTTATGTATCTTTGAGCACAGAGGAGCTCCAGATAATGCACAACAGATTGAAAGGCCCATCACCTCACCTCTTTCTCTTATCTATAATCTTCAATAAAGTGAGAATACTGGGGCCATCTAACTATATGTTGTTATGTCCCTCTTTCTTGTAAAGAAAAAAAAAGACATTCATTGTTCAAGGGAGTAAAAGAAGCTGAATGTAGATACATATCAAGAAGACCATCCACTGTGATCAAGCTAACTTTGTCATGGAAATGCAGGGATGGCTAAATATAAGAAAGTAAAGAAATAAAATTAATAATATCAATGGACACAGAAAAAAAATCTGATGATGATCTCAGTAGGTGCAGAAAAAGACTTTGACAAAATCCAACATGATTTTATAAGGAAAGTCCTAGAGAAAGTAGGACTGATGAGAACATACCTCAACATAATAAGGGATATATATATATATATATATATATATATATATATATATATCAGGGTTATATATATATATATATATATATATATATATATATATATAACAAATATACAACCAACATTTTTTCAAATAGAGAAAAATTTGAATCAATGCCTTTTAAGTCAGGAATTAGACAGGGCTGTACACCATCCTTATTCATTTTCAATATAGTGTTGGAAGGACTAGCTAGAGCAAGAAGGCAATAGAAGGAAATTAAAGGAGTACAAATAGGAAATAAAAGCAAATTATCCATATTTGCACATGGTATGATGTTATATATAAACTTCCCCCCAAGTTTTAACAGATTAGTGAGTCAACAGTTTCAGCAAAATAACACAGTACAATATCAATTTACAAAAATCAGTAGCCTTTCTATATGCCAAAACAAATACATTGAAAAAGAGATCATAGATACACTAACAATCATATAAAAATAAAATGTTTTCAAATAAAGCTAATCAAGGAGATTAAAGACCTTTACAATGAAAACTTCGAATCTCTTAAGAAAGGGATTTGATAGTGACATTAAAAAAAGAAAAATATTTCATGTTCATGGATTCATACAATTAAAATATTTGACAGTGACAATCATACCTTTACAAATTTAATGCAATCTGAATCAAAATACTCATAAAACTTTTCACAGGAATAGAAAAAGAAGTTCTACAACAAAGATAGAATCAGAAAAAAATCTGAGTAGCCAACCCAATCTGGAAAAAACAAACAAAAATACTAGGGAAATTGCCATACTAGATTTCAAGATAAAATATGAAGTTGAGATAATTAAAAAGTATATGATACTCTTACAAAACACACATGTAGAAAATAGATTAAAATAGAATATTCAAACATGAGAACACAAAACTATAGTCACCTGATATTTGACAAAAGGGCCATAAACATACACAGGAGAAAAGACCACATCTTCAATATATGATACTGGGAAAACTGGATGACCATGTGTAGAAGAATTAAACTACAATGACTACTATCACCCTGCACTAGAATTAGCCACAAGTGGATTAAAGACCTCAATTTGAATCTTGAAATGCTAAAGCTGCTAGAAGAGAAGATAGGCAATAACATACACAATATAGGTGTGGAAATGCCTTTCTAAATAGGATTCCATTTACCCAAGAATTAAGGCTAATAATTGGCAAGTGGGACCTAATAAAACAATAAAGTTTCTGTACAACTATGGAAAAAATTGAGTGCAGAAGAAATCTACAGAATGGAAGAAAATCTTTGTCACCTACATTCCAAAATTAAGGATAAGTGGGGGCATTTTAATTCAGAAAGAGCTATTAGTGCATATTCAGAGCAGATATGAGATACCCCAGAAAGTAAAATCCATAAATTATAATATACTTAATTAAAAGAATCCCACAAATCTCAACGGATCAAGTGAGCAGACACTCTACAAAGGTGCATAGTAAATGCCGATGACAGAGTTTGGAAAGACCCTACCTCTCAGCATCGAGGAATGGTCTACAAAAGTGCCTCCATGCACCAGCATTCCACTTTTAACCCTTGCCTGCTGAAATGGCATCTATTTTCCCGTAAGCCTGAGAATCTGTCTAGCTGTGTACTTTTTCCAACTCTCCCCACTGATATTAACCTGGGCCTCCCACTTGCTTCCTCAGCACATTGCTTCTATTCTTATTACAGCATGCATCACCCCCTGCCTTCCTCACTAGCTATTTGTGTGGGGCTTTGTCATTCCTGTCTCCCATTGGGGAAACCATGAGCTTCTTGAGGACAGGGACCATGATTTGCATCTCTCTCCTTCTGCTTTATCACAGAGCATCTAAATGAATATAGACCTCAAAACAGAGGTATGTCTGATCGATAAACATAGCTGAGTATTTTCTTTCCATTATACATTACTGTAAAATTTAAAACTTATTTGTAAACAGACATTCTCCCTTATATTAGTATGGTTTACAAAACTTAAAAATTGTGTTTGAAAACATTACCAGTGACACTTTCTATTTGACTGTCTATATAAACAAAACTTTTGGGGGTCAGGGTGTAGGGTAAAGAGGTTGTACCAAACATAAATGTCCATTTGCCAAATTCCATTTCTTGGGAAGACATATGTACTGTTCAAATTTAATACCACAAATAGATTAGAATTGATCAACAGTATAACCATAAACTCAATTTCTTCCCCTGTGCAAGATCTTCTCAAATATTTGAGACAAAAAATTACAAATATATCCTATCAGAGCCATTAAAGATAAGAAGATTGACTATCTCCACAATACTTATTCAGGTATAGGCATGAAACAACACTGAATCTGACTTATTTTGACTTGTCCAGGAAAGTACTCTCCTCATCAATCATGGCTATAATTCTAGGTTTAAGGCCAGACTGGAATCACTATTAGGGCAGATAAACCAATATTGGTCAATGGACAAGATGACAACAAAGGTCCTGTGCAGATATGTTTGCTTGTGGAAGATCATCCCTTCCACATCCAGAGAAGTCTCATCCAGTGTCTCACATCCAGAGAAGCAATATTAGCTTCCTAGGCTCCTTGCTCCCTATGGTATCCAATAGGCAGTTGGTAGTGTCACGATGCTGCATAAGTGTAAGGCGTAGGCTTCCAGGCTTCAACACAGCACGTACCAAACACACTGACACAGTGTCTCAGGCAAAAATTAGAGCCGTGAAAGCTGAATAATTTTACATCCAACTGAAATTCTATTTCACAACAAAACAGTTTGCTAACTGTGAAAATTTGAGTTCTTAGGCTTTAAAGAGATCAATGATCCCTCTAAGTTTCTACCCAAGGTGTCCTTTTTGGTGAGAGATGGCTTCCTGAGAACACTGTTATGATGTATCAAATGGAAACATTCTGACTCATGGACAAACAACAGCCCACAAAGCTAGGCACCTCCATGTTTGGGGATTCACTGGCTCTGTACCAGGAGAAGGTCATGGAGGTCAACTGTCTGGCTGGTCTGCTCTGGTTCACACAGAGTCCTCAGTATCCAGATTTGTTTCTCCTGCCTTCAGAGAAATAAAAATTTTTGAATTTTCAGTGTTCTAATAGTGTGAAGACAAACCTGTGCAGTCTTGTTTCAAAAATGGGAAGCATGTATTTTTAGTAATTTCTTTCCCTTGATGTAAAACCTTGGCCCATCTCCATGAAACAAGTTGCATTTCAAAGCAGCTTTTAAATAGGTTTTAAGGACAAATGGCTCAATATACAGCCACAAAAGAGTAAGGAGAAAAAAATGACAGATCTTCAATGAAGAATGGTTAGATTAAAACATATCCTTTCTTCGTGGTCTCTTCAAACCTTCTGATATGGTAATATGAACTGTGAAACTTCAAGAAGGACATTTAGGGAGTACCATTTGCTCTCCTTATGGCAATGAGATTCTTTGTTCATGGTTCCCCCCTGAAATCTCAGTTTCATAGAACAGTTTAGCAACTGCTGAGCTCACGTGAGGCCCATGGGTCTTCTACATCAAGAAATGTTAATATGTAGTTCTGAAAGTATCAGAGAACTGAAGACTTGCATGCAAGTCAGAAGCTGGTAAAAATAGTATTTAACCTGGAAATGCATCTGTTCTCACGAAGAGCCTACAAAGCTATAAAACTTCTTCTAGAATGCCAGGTCTAGAAGGAGAGAGAAAAACAGGAGAAAAAAGAGGAAAGTGTAGGTCTATGATGCACAGTGAGCAATGACCAAGTTTAGCTCTTATTTTGTTGGTGGGGAGGGGTACAAACAGGACCAGGAACAATTTGGCCAAGCCTACCTAGAGGCTAATTGAATTCTCTGGCCAACCAAAAATGAAAATAGGCCTATTACTCAAGTCACTAAGTACAGCTTATTAAAGCCACATTTCCAAAAGAATATAGGCAGCACAAAATGGGCATAATAATTTTATTTAAAAAACAAGGAGAAACCATAGTTGAGTGGGTAGGGAAAGGAGGTATCACCTTGGAAGAGTTGGGGAAATGTGTAAATGCTAGGGAAATACAAAGTGTGAAGAACAAATAATAGAAATGAAGGAAAAGGATCTACTATAGGATCAGAGATGTCTTAGTGGGCCCAAGCACTTACTGTTCAAGTCTGATGACCAAAGTTTGATCACTAGAATGTACATGAAAATATCTAGATGTGGTTGTATACAATGGCAATCCCCTTCTTCCTAAAGTGGGAGAGTAAGTAGAGAAAAAGGAATCACCCACTAGTTTATGGGAGCAAGACTGGGTGTATTGTACACTGATAGAAACAAGAGATGTCCTGCCATTAGAAGATGAAAGGTAAAGATTGACTTCCAAAAGTTATCTTCTGACTATATACACATCATAACACATGTATGCATTTACTCTCACACATATGCTTATAAACAGAAAAACATATAAATTGACTTTAAAAATCTATTCTATTGGTTCAGTCATTGTAGATAATCAGATTTCTCTGCAATACTTACAAGTATGTGAGCAACAGAGTTGAACTTAGGATGCTGTTGAATAGAACAAAGGGATTAGACCAGGGATAACCACAGCCAGGAAGTCCAATGAAATGAGGAACAGAATCAGCCTCTTAGTCACATCGTCATATGGTCAACATGATGTTAGGAATCCAAGTCTATATTTGATACTTCAAATATTAAGTTCATGTTTATTTAAGATGGTTACTTGGGAAGGGAGATGGCTACAACTGTTCTTACAGCCAGGATGTGTTACTAGTGACAGGTTTTCAGATAGCCTAAAAGTTTAAAATAATAGTATACATCAAAAGGTTTTGAAAATTTTACAATTTTTAACCTAGCAATTCCATACAGACTCTATCCAGAGAAAACTAAAATATGTTCATATGTCTGTATTATCATAGTATTACCTATAAACAATTAAGTAGACCTTAAGATGTCTCAAGTTTTCAGTAATGAGTAAACTATACTGAAGGCACCTGGTAGGTTGCTAAGATATTTTCAAAGGTGATGTCCCAAAGTGTCTGTTAATCTGATCATGGATGTAATTATATGAAAGAATAGAACACAAAACTATGTGCTATGCAGTCAACAGTGAAAAAATAAGGTCACAACAATAGAAATGATGGAAAAAAATAAAAGAGTAACGTTTAAGGTTTATAAAACTAAAAATTATTTGGTAATTTTATAATATATTCAGAATTAACATTTTCTTTAATAGATAACATTATATATATTTACTTTGATACTGGTCCAGAAAAGTAATATCATCAAAATTACAGAAACCCATGAGTGGCAGCCATGATCTCTGGCTCCAACCTAGGGCATGCAGAACCTCCAGCCAAGAACATAGAGCTTCTGTTTCTTTTGATGGATTGTTTATGTTTAAATCTCCATGTCTGGCTCTTCTGGCCTTCAGGAGTCTATTTTATCTGACCTAGAATAGGAATCTGATATTGCAGAGTTGAATGCATATTAGACACTGTTTTTTTTTTTTTTTTGAGACAAAAACATCATGTACCTGAGGTGCCTCCATGAACACCTTGTATAGCCAATAAATATTCTCTCTCTTTCTCTCTTTTTTTTTACGGTCCACTCTTGGCATGACAAGAAATCTAAAAATTCTTTGACTTTGCTTCCAAAATATGCTATTGACTCTCAAAGCCCAGTTCAGGATGTCTTCTATTTCAACTTGACCCCAATTAGTATGGTACTCTCCAAATGTCATTTTAATTCTCATTTCAAAAAAAAAAATAAGAGGTAAAATGATACAATCACTTTCCTTACTGTAGATGACTGAGATAAAAGACAGGGAAAAAAATCCTGCAAAAATCAATAAAATAAGTTTCCAGTAAATGTGAGACTAGTATGAGAAAACATGATTTTTAATTTTAAAATTAGCTGAATTCTTCTCATTGAAATATCTCTTTTTAAAGAAGTTTATTTCTTCAGTAGAATGCAATTCCTTAATAAAGTAGCACACTGGCTCTCGCCAAGAAGAAAAGAAGCCATCCTAAAAATATCGCCATAAAAATGGAAAGAGCTGACATTTCCTTCCATGCTCCTGGAACAGTCTTGCCTGGGACTGCTTGGCTCCAGCTGTCCAGCTGCCTTCATTCCTCATCTCCTTTATGGCTCTGCTCTGAAGGCAGTGGAAAGATTCAGAAAATGCCCCAGATCTGTGGCTTGTGTGATCTCGCATTAATTGACTAAAACTGAAGAAAAAAATGTGCTATAAGCAATTACCGTCAACAGAATCTATAGCATTATAGAACTAAGCATTAATGAATAAACGTATATACACTTAGACTTTTCCTCATTAACTTTTAATACTCTCAAATATATTTCTTTCTGCCATTGACACTTGAATAGGTATTGTTTGTTCATTCATTTATTCAAATGCTTTTACTGTGATCATTTAGTTCTGGTAAGGATACAAGAAACTAGACAAGACCCTTCATCCTGAAATCATTCCATGGCAGTTACAGTCTTCAAGCCTTGTCCATGGTGAGGCAAATAGAAAATGAGTCATCTTTGCTCAGATTATATGTGGACCTCAAGCTGTTTAGGCCCAGAGCCTAAATTCACAGGGCAGAGTTCTGAGACCCACAGTCTCCTTCACTCACAGAATGGAGACATGCCTGGCTAATCAACCAGTGGAGATCTGAAGTTGACTCTGAGTCAAAAGCACCACTCTAGCCACAGAGAGTGGTGACTGAAGGCCTCATGCTTTGAGGACACACACACACACACACACACACACACACACACACACACACACAAGAAATATCTGAACATGATTATAGCACAGAATAGCAATAAGGAAGCCAGGCATGATATGGCAAGCATATTATCACAGAACTCCATAACACTCATGATTCTGGGGAATTAGGATCACAAGTTGCAGGCCTGCCTATAATACATTTTGATGACATGCCTATCAAAAGTCAAATAAAACAACAATAAACCAATGAGTGTATTAGCTCATCCCTTTCAGGACATGCTTTCTTTATGAAATTCTGCAAAACAGGAATATAGTATTTTGTTTACAAGACAGAAGTACCAGGTTTTTTTTTTTTTTTTATTTTTTTATTTTTTTTTTTTTTAACTGTGCTATGGACAAAAGTTTATTCCCTAAAATTCTGAGGTTTAATTCTTTGGCTTCAGTAAAATTCTTTGGAGACAGGGTTCTTAAGGAATGGATTAAAATTAAGCACAATCCTAAGGGAATGTCTTAATTATAAGAGGAAGACAGGAGTTTTAGTAATGCCACAGCCTATGCATAATGTCTTGGCCATGGGAACACTGAGACTGGAGGGGATGACAAGTCAAAGAGAGAGGCTGCCAGAGCCAACAAACCCACCAACACCTTAATAGTGAATCTTATCACCCAGAACTATGGCCATACCTATCAAATTACTCTCTAAATACATAATTTTATAACTATAGATTAGTTCTGCTTTTGGTCTCCTCAGAGAAATTTCATGGTGCATTGAAGGGCAGTTAATGCAGAAACTTGCAACTGGTCAAAATACAGAGAATAAGTATCTTCAGATTGCTTGACCATAACTGGAACATCAGTATCACATGTGTACCCAATCAAATGATAGCTACCTTAAATATCCTATTGTAGCTGGGCGGCAGTGGTGCACCCCTTCAATCCCAGCACTTGGGAGGCAGAGCCAGGCAGACCTCTGTGAGTTTGAGGCCAGCCTGGTCTACAGAGCAAGATCCAGGATAGGCACCAAAACTACACAGAGAAACCCTGTCTTGAAAAACCAAATAAATAAATAAATATCCTATTGTTACTTGCAATTTCAGTTTCCCAATCCAACAATATAATATGTAATTCACCAGAGTGCCAAATTAAAAAAACATAAACATATGATTATATCAGCTGTAATTTGTTAGGCTTTGACTTACCTCATCCTGGACAGTGTTCATTAAGTTTCAACTGTGCCCAAGGCCTGATTCAAGGAGGTTTGTAATTATAAGAGAGGATGAAGGTAAGTGTATGCATATATGACTACATGGTATTTTTTTCACAGTATCATCACTGGTCAGTATGCCAATTATGGAAAAATATTTGAATGAACAATGCTAATAAAAGAAAGTTTAGAATAACTGGCTATTAAAGGTTATAAGCAATATTCTCACAATTTAGAGGCATATATATATATATATATATATATATATATATCAGAACATTTAGAAAACACTTCTCATTGTGAGTCTCATTTTAATTATGATGAGACTATAACTTGCCCCTTTCTCCTCTTCTTTCTCATCCTTCTTAGTCTCCATTATTCCCACATTCATCAGAAGGCTCTGATTAACAGTCTTCCAGATGGAGCTGTTTTATTCTAAGAACTGGAGGAAGAACAACTTTTTAAATGATGTTTGATTTTTATAATTCTGTTCACACTCCACTGCAAATGTTACCATATCAAATAGCATCAGATGTAAATGACCATGTACAATATAAAACTAGGATGTAAAAATAAAAAGCATATATTAATCAGTCTTTCTATTTCTTCTATAGATTGAGATTTGTCAAAATGTTTGCTATCCTTGCTACATCACAGGAACCAATGCTTTCATACATAGAGATAAAGATCCTCAAAGATTAATAATATCTCTCTATTTAACCTGAAATCCTTGAATCTGTAAAGTCACAGAAGTCTACAAATCAAATGAATAAAGGTTATATAGTCCAACAACTATCTGACATACCCAACTTTAAATGTGTATGAGAAAACCATAAATACCAATGCAGTACCTAATCAGTGACCCAAGAGGAGTTGGAGGGGAGAAAGAAGGGTAAATTTAATCAAAACAAATTCCATCCATGTTAAAAAGCAATTTGTTTAAATGCAGAAAGGGAGAACCAGTTATGCAACATATAGCTCTTTACATTCAAATCTTTGTGATACTTTCCATAAAAATTTGTTTAATCTCTGGACTTTCCTGAAATTGTATATGCTTATAGTTTCTTGGCTAAGGGTCAAGCAGATAGACAAAAAATATTGTACTTAAAAATGAGGAAGGGTAAACATTATAAATTTACTTTAGTAGTTTATTCAGTATTGTAAACTTGTTTATTATCTGGTATATCACAGATTTTAAGCAATCATCCCTTCTCATTTTCAATGCATAGGACAATTTGGGAAGGAATTTTCATGCAGAAGATGACTGTTTGCATTAGGTTATAATGAGAAAAGCACATGTGATTTATAACCTACATTCCTGGAAGAACACAAACCGTGCTGTACTAGGATGGCAGGATATACATTATGAAAGTCTTAGAATTAAACTGAATCCTAGAGCTTTCTTGTAATTTCCTTACCACTATAGAAAATTCATTATTGCCATTGCTGTCATATCATAAATCTTTACCTCTTGGGCACAATCAGAATCCCAGGTTGTTTTGCAACAGGGACAAATTCTAGAGATTGCCCCCCCCCACCAAAAACAACAACAACAACAAAAACAAAAACAAAACACTGTCAGTCTTCAGTCACAAAAAGAAGGAACATGTAAACTAGACAGAACAAATTCTATTACCTGATCAAGAAACACATCTGGTCATTTTCATCTCCCCTACATTTATCTCTTCCTCCTCTTTTTCTTATTCCTTCTCTGGGTTTTGTGACACAGTTTTAGGCTGTATCCCCAGACTAGCTTCAAAAGCAGTGCATAGCCTATCTCAGTCTCCCGAGCACAGAGATTTCAGTTGTGAGCCACCATGCCCAGGTTTCATGCCACACTGTAAGGGCTCTGTCTTTCGAGTAAAAAAAATGTCATTTCTGTAGTAATTATTGTTTACATATGAGTCATGCCTATTTTATTTATTCCTAGAAAGGTGCATCATATCTCTTGTTCATAGTCTCCTAATAATACTCAATCATTAGAGTCAAAAATGTGCCTGGTAGACACCCATCTTCTCAAAAGCTCAAATCATTGAATTTCTAAATAACAATTAAGTTTTTATAAATGAGACATTTATAGAGACACAACAAAGCAGAAATTCTAAATTCTGGCTCTGCATTCAAATCTTGGTGCTCCTGTCCTCAGCAGAAGAATCTGAATTGATTTAATTTACAAAGTTTCTATTTTTCCAGCTATAAAAGTGGGAAAATGATACCTCATAAGTGTTTTTAAGATATGACAAAAGTAATGTATTAAAAGTGCCCTTATCAAAACAAATCTAGCTGATTAGGAGATGCTGGGAATCTGATTGTCTTTGCCTGAGACCTGCTAACTTGTTTGCAGCTTGCACCCACTTCACAGTCAGCTATGAACAGTCATGTTTGCAAAGAACAGAGAACATTCTAGGGCTTTCTGAATACTGAACCTCAAGGGCCCGCAGAAGTCCTCAGGTTCAGGTCTGTCATTACCAAGAGTGGAGTGGTGTCCTTAGGTTTGCCCAGCTAAATGTTTAATCAATGTGCGTTCAGCTCTTTGTTGTTCAAGTTTATTTAAGCATGTTCTCCAGTTTTAGCCAAAATGACTTTTCTATGTAGTACCCCTTTTCTATCATCTGTCTTCTTCTCCTTGTGTCATTTATCCCTTTTGGTTTCTTGGCTGATAGTGAAAATCCTTAAGGCAATTCATCATGAGGAACTCCCCAGGCATGTATGCACTGGACCAGTCACACCAAACACCAAAAGTAACCAACATGATTACAGTGAATGGATTGATTCATGTCCAGGATTCATGGTGCAGCCTCATAAAGTAGAAGCACAATGCTTTTCATTACGAAAGAAGAAGGACTGATTAACACATAAGCCCTAGGCATCATCCACAAAATCAACACTGTCCATTGCATGGTAAATGAAATATTAGTTACAATCAGCAGGTTGTTCTCTTGGGCTCCTGATCCAGATATACATATCATTGCTCTGAAAGGCTTTATAAAGTAAAATCAGCATCCATGCCAATACAGCCATGTTCCACAGCCCAGAGCATAGGAAAGCAGTCTGTCACTAAAGACTTCAGCCAAGAAGCCAAATTCTTTTCAAGGCAAATCAGACAGACAGTTCTCTAACCGTCTGTCTCCAAACAGATTGACAGATTGAGCTGTGAAGTCAGCCACTGAAGAATCAATCAGAGCCACCCACTCTGGGCAGCTTCAGGCTTAGCTGCCCCTAAAAGCTCTAGTCAGGCAGGCCATGAGCACAGAAGCCCATTACTGAAGACTGCCCTTGAGGACTGGATGCAGGCTTTGCCAACCTCTAAGTCAAACTCCAAGAAACAGTCAAAGCAGGCCCTATGGGGTTTCTGAAACCACCATTTAAGAGAGTCATGGTAATCTAGTCACCATCTCAGAATTAAGGATTCAAAGAACAAGAGAGAATAATTTTTGGGGAAAAGTAGCACTAGGCCAGGGACAATACAAAAGAGGAGGACTTGAAATCCCCATGCAAATTGCATGCCTCTAGGTACCAATTTGCCTTGCAGCAGAATTTAGGCTTCCTAACGTTAAATTATGCATACAACAGCCTCATTATCCACAGTGGTATTTTCATATAAAGATCTGAAGACAAAATGTAAGCTTGCCTCTTGGAGCCTTTAGAAAAAGCCATAGACTAATCCACATATGGAGCAACTCTGGTTCCACCTGCTGCTGCCTGTACAGATGGGGAAGATGTGACCGAGGGGACTCCCTACAGCAACCAGCACCACAGGCCAAGCTGTGCACATCACCAACCCAGACATCTCTTTCAGATGCTGCAATTTTGCAAAATAGTCTAAACACATTATTCTAAAGTTGCAAAGCATGCTGCTGGATGAAGAGATGCTTCCTATAACTATATTTCATGGATTTTTCATTTCATGTTAATATACTCTTTCTGGTATTAGGCCAAAATAAACATGTTTGAGAGGTATGTATTTTCTTTCTGCACAAGTAAAGACTGAGTATTTATTATTGATAAGGCCATTCTTTAGGAATTACTTCCCCAAGAAGAATATTGTTGTTGCTGGATAAATTTTTTACTCACTCACCAAATACTGAGCAGCCACTCAAATAGAAATCAGGACTTGAAAGACAAAGGAGATTTTTGCCCCATATTTCCAGATGTTCACTTTGTACTAGGGTTGCAGTCTGGTTGTTTTTCGTACAGTGAAATATGTTTTGCACCATGCAGGTGGAGCAGAGAGGCCAACATAGGAGATGGGGACATCTGAGTAACAGGTTGAAAGAATGGTGAACATGTCAGAAAGACCTTGTGGGCACATCCAAGTATGTGCAAATAGATGAATGTCATGTGGTTCACAAGACCTTTAGGAGAAGGGCCAAGACAGTCTCTCTAGCTAGAGTGTAAACTTTAAGCTTTCCAGATAAAGGGGAATCATGCTGTCTAACTTTTTGTGTGCCAGATAGAGCTTAGATATATAAATGTATGTGTGGGCGTGGGTGGGTACTTCCTGTGCATGCACATATGAAGTCCAGAGGTTGATGTGAATTCTCCACCACATATTAAAGACAGGATCTTTTTCTGAATCTGACGTTTGTAATTTTGGTTAGATTTGTTGGAAGATGAGCTCTTGGGATTCATTTCTATCTGTCTTCCCAGACACTGCCTGGGGTTACATACTCTCATCCCTGTACCAGCGTTTTCCAAAGGTGCTGCAGATCTAAACTCAAGTCTTCATGCATGCACTTTACCCACTAAGGCAACTTGCCAGCCTGTGCTTAGATTTTACTTTAAATTTAAAATATATTTTTCATTGTCAGCCACTGCTGTGTGTTTATGTGTGTGCCTCTGTCTTTCTCTGTGTATGTGTGAGAAACCGACAAAGAGAGAAACAGAGACAGAAAACATGGATGTACCACAACTTTTGACACAGAAGTTGGGGGACAGCTTTTAGAAGTTGATTTTACTCCTTCTACTTTGCTTCCATGGGTCAAACTCATTTCGAAGGGGTATACAGTAAACATATATACTTGCTGAGTCATCCCCTGGATTTTATATAGCAAGGATTAGAGGTCAGAATTAAAGGCTGAGACATGATTATACCACAAGAAATAATAAATATCATAATCAACTAAGCAGTAATGAGGATCAAATGATCTGATAGAAAATGGGGGTGACTAAACAGATAATTCTTGATGATGAGATGAAGAATTTGATCTGAAGGGAGACACATTTGTGTATCCATCAACTCACCAAACATTTAATTTCAGTAATGTATCAAATATTTTCATTTGTACTGGAGGCTGGATTGAACAGAACATAGCCCTTCCTCTACAAGAGCTGAAATCTTTGAAAAATAGTTTTCAAATACATGGAGTGTTGCATTGTTGCATTTCTGAAATGACAACTTGATTTGTTACAATTTTGTTTTTATTTAAGGAATTCTGAGTTTAAAAATCTGTGTGTTCTATGAGTTGAATTGAAAGATGCAGTGTATGTAGAAAAAGAAGAGACTGAATAATCTATACATTCTGGACATCAGAACATGGATATTCGAGAACAATATTTCTGGTAAGCTCACACATAAGACATAGAGTTGATCAAGAAGAGTGATGTGGGAAGGCCTTGACTTCTGCCTAACTGTGCATGGCTGGTACTTTGGATTCTACTCCATGGATATATATGACCGAGGTTCCCTTGCTTACCAGGGAAACAGCTGCAGCATTAAACTCAACTTCGCTTTTGTGAGGTTAAAGAAGAACCAACTTAAAGCTGTTAACCTGCAGCTATATGTCCCTGCATCTATATGTGTTCTTTATGGTTTTTCTTTGACACTTTTTAAAAATTATTTTTGTTTTGTCCTATCTCTGTTTGTTATTGTTTTATTGTATTGAATCACATCATATCATATCAAATCATATCATATCATATCATATCATATCATATCATATCATATCATATCACATTGCATTGTGTTCTGTTGTATTATTCCTTAGATGTTTGTGTGTTTTCTAATAAGAGACCAAAAGGGTAGGTATCCAAATGGGAGGAGATGTGGGGAGAAACTGTGGTAGGAGGGGAAACTGTACCAGAATATAGTGTAGGTAACCTTAAGACTTTGAAAAAATAAATCAAAGAAGATATCAGAAGATAGAAAGATCTCCTATGCTCATTAACATTGTAAAAATGGCCATCTTACAAAAAGCAATCTACAGATTCAACACAATCCCCACCAAAATTCCAACAATATTCTTTACAGACCTAGAAAGAGTAATACTCAACTTCACATAGAAAAACAAAAATCCCAGGATAGCTAAAACAATCCTGTACAATAAAAGGACTTCTGGAGGTATCACCATTTCTGATTTCAAGCTCTGCTACAGAGCTAAAGTAACAAAACCACATCATATTGCCATAAAAACAGACAGGTTGCTCAATGGAATCAAATCAAAGGCCAAGACACAAATCCACACACTTATGGACACCCAAGTTTTGGCAAAGAAACCAAAAATATAGAATGGAAAAAAGAAAGCATCTTCAACAACTGGTGCTTGTATAACTGGATCTCTGCATGCAGAAGAATGCAAATAGATCCATATTTTTCACCTGAACACCCTGAACAAAAGTCTAGACCAAGTGGATCAAAGAGCTCAACATAAATCCAGTTATACTGAATCTGATAGAAGAGAAAATGGGACATAGCCTTGAACACATTGGTAAAGGAATAATTTCATGAACAGTACACCAATAGCTCAGACACTAAGATCAACATTTGATAAATGGGACCCCATGAAACATGAAGCTACACAGAGAAACCCTGTCTCAAAAAAACAAAATAAGCTTATGGATGCTTACACAACCATTTCAGTGTCCAAATGGTACTTGTGTTCTTTCAGTGATGAAATAAGAAATGGATCTCTGTAATACCATGAATGTTAGAGAATGATTTTGAATATTCTTTTGAGTTATTAAGGGATATTATCTTAAATATTTTTTTCTCAGATTCTTAAAGTGGAAAATTGAAAGCATCCTTCTTACGGGAGCTGAGACCTCTTGCAGCAACAGATGAAAGCAGAACCTGTGAAAGCATGCCCCAAGAATGATTTCGGGGTTCAGTTATCACCATCATCTGTAATGGTCAATTCTGAATTCTCATAAACTTTGTAATTTACATGCTCCCAACACAACCTTAACCCTCCATATCACAGCTGCACAACAACGATCCCTTGACTTTAACATAAAGACAAAGGAGGTAAACAAACACCTACAGCAGATCCCATTCTTGTGTTCAGTATGTTCTCAAACTTTAAAAGTGTCACCTGAGTGACACACATTCAAATGTCCATCTCTGCTTCTCATCTTCTGTAGGAGTCCTCAGAAGATCAAGTCCTACTGCCTGCTAGAAAATGATAAAGGTACTTTCCTCAATATTGATTGCTACCTGTATTTTGCTTGAAGCCATTTTGAAATATCCAATTGTACCTCAAAGACAAAGATGCACTCTACTATCTCATAACTAGTGTGCCACAGAGACCCCTCTAGGCACTGAAAAGGAGTTCAAAAAACTACCAAGCTGTGAGTGTTTTGGTGAACCAAACATCAGCTTCCACAGATTTCACATATTATTAATAACAAACTTCACACTGTTGCATTCATTTTTTTATTTTTCTTTCTTTCTTTCTTTCTTTCTTTCTTTCTTTCTTTCTTTCTTTCTTTCTTTCTTTCTTTCTTCCTTTTTTTCTTTCTTTCTCCTTCCTTCCTTCCTTCCTTCCTTCCTTCCTTCCTTCCTTCCTTCCTTCCTTCCTTCCTTCCTTCCTTCCGTCCTTCTTTCCTTTCTTTTCTTCAAGAAGGTTTTATGGTATAACCCATCTTGTCCTTTGGATTTACATTCCTCTTGCCTCAATCTTCCAATTGTTGTGGTTAGAGGCTAGTGTTTCTATTCTTGGGTATGATCTCTTTTTTATTTTCATGTGTTAAAACTTCATTCCACACACGTTTTTTGAAGATGTTGCATACATTGAAGTATGGAAATTGCAGTGTTCTGGGCTCAGCTGGAGAAACTAAACTCTATGTGTGTAAATATCACTTCTGGTAATTTAAATCTATTCACACATGTATAGTGATTGTCAGGCTAAGGTTTATAATTTTATAGCACAGGAAATGATGTCAGTGAGAGCAACATGTCTGTTGATATGGCCTTTTGTATAAAAGAACATGAAGAAGTATACCTCCTATGAAGTTGGTGTTTTATCTCTTTTTGAGGTCGGTGACAGAATTGTAAAAACAAATGAATAAGTCATCTTTCTTACCTTGGCATTCATTCCCCATTCTAAAAAATGAGAATTCTGGTATGAGAGATCTCTGGGGTCCCTCCAAATTTAAAACCCTGCCATCTGGCAATTTTAGAAGACTGGGCAGAATCAAGATAATGAATGAAATGTTTGGAGTATCATCAGAACATGAGCAAATGTAATTACAATTTTAAAATGACAGCAACACACCACTCTTCCTAAATAACATCAACTCTTGGGAATCGAATTTCTGTTTTCAAGGTAATAAGAAGAAATTGACAATGAAATGCCTGCTTACAAAGAATTCAGAAGAGGAACATTTATCCAGTTTAGTATGAGGTACAAAACCTGTTAGGGTATTTTTCATAACTTTCCACATTATCTCCCCCTTTACATGTGAATTAGATAAAGAACTAAGTAGTCAAAGGTGTATGGGTAGTTATTTAGCCACAGAGTTCATAACCCTCAAATATGGTTTCCCTTTCTGAGAGGGAGTATATCAAAAAGTGTATGTGAGGGGTATCAGAATGAGCCTTCTAGAGCTTCCCTTTTCATTAAAAGTATGTTTTTTGTACAATATATGTTAATCATATTTTTCTCTTTCCTCAACTACTCCCAAATCCTCCCCCACCCTACTTCATGTTCATCATCTTCTCTCTTTCACCATCCTCTAGCACTAAAAGAAAAAAAAATCCCAAAAATAAAAAAGCAAAATAATAAAAATCCAGTAAAACAAAACAAATAAAAGAGAAAAACAAACAAACAAACAAACAAACACAACCAAACCACCCTTTTGCATCTTCTGAATGACTATTTACATTATCATAAAGGACCTTTTTACCAGCAACCTAATACAGCTTCTGTAGACCACCAGCATTGATCTAGAGACAGATGCCCTGCCATTTCCACACCCATCACTGTGTGCTTTGAGGGCTGTACCTGCTTCTAAGAGCACCTTCATTTAAAGATGGCTCTCAGAAACCGGAGCTTACCATGTGACTGCTGTATGGTGGGTGGGCATTGAGACTCAGTGTGTTCAGAAGGTACAAACCATAATCTTTCTGAAGGACATAAATGACTCCCCTCTTCATGACAAGCTCAAATACCAAAAAAAAAAGACAAAACAATTGTAATTATAAAACAGTGATTCTGTTAAATGATGCTATTCAAGAATCGATCCTCTTCTGTGGACATAATATAATTCAGCACAGTCTTTTGGCTGAACAGGAAATATTGTTTCTCCATACAAATAGTAAAACTAAAGAAGAGGTATGATGTATTCACACATGTTCCATGAACTAAAGGTTTTTATGTGTAATGTATGTGTGTGTGTGTATGTGTGCATGTGTGGCCTGTGAGTATATATATGTATGTAAGTATATGTGGGTGAGGATGCATGTATAGAAGTGAGAAGACAATCATGAATTGTTTGTTGGTCTTCACCTTTCCTCCTTATTTGTGACAGGGTCTTTTTGCCCCCAGGTAAAACAGGGTAGCTGCCCTAGGATTGTCTAGACATGCTCCCATCTGCCTATGGGAGCCTTCTGGGATTACAGATGATTGCTTGGATGGTTCTGGCTTTTATGTTGGTATCAGGGAAAGAAGCTTAAGTTTTCAGCCTGTTTGTTTAACAGTTGCTTTTAGCCATGAGCCATTTCCTCAGTTAATGTGAATTTTTAATTGTTCTTATTTAACCTTCTAAGACAAAATTCATTTATTCTTACAAAGGTCCATGACCCAAGTGTAAAATCACAAAAGTCTAAGCAAAGAAGTAAATTCCTTAATATGCTATTAGATATGAGGATAGTAACTTGGGATTCTTTGTTGACTGAACTTTAACTATGCAATGGAAATAGACAAAATTCAAAGATAATCATTTTCAGCCAGCTACTGAAACTTTATCAGTTGTGAGGATATTTGCTTTACAACTGTTAACTTGATTTTTCCCCATGTCTATACACGTGAAGAACAGAAAAATGTCAGTGAATCATTTTGTTATATTCCACAAGAAGAATTAGGAACAATGTTATAATCTTATTTATTTGGGGAAAAAAGGTATAAGATTTTAAAATTCAGCATTTGGTGGGGAGTCTGGGAAGATGAGTTTGTTGCTAAAGTTCTTGTCCCACAACCTCAAGGACCTGAGTCCAGTCTTGAGAATACACACCCAGAAACCTGGGCATGGTGGCACACAATTGTAATCTCAGTGCTGGGTGGTAGGAACAGGCCTGTATCAGGGGCTCACTGGCTGGCCAACCTAGCCTAATCAGAGAGCCCAGATCCATCAAACAATCCAAGGTGGATGGCTTTTGAGCAGCCATACGCATGGTTGAATCTTAGCCTCTACATGTCCCTCAGCATACCTGTATACACACCCTTGCACACACACATACACACCAAAACCAATAAATGGGTATATAGAAAATCTATTTTAGATAAGATGGTTCAACTTTAGGCTGATTTTATGGACAATAGTAGACCAGCACTCTTCCTCTACCAGACATCCCATTTTTCAGGTTCTCATCACAAATCAGGAAGGAGATAAGACAAATATCCTTTCCACTTAGACTGCCTTCCAGTGGGCAACAGAAGCATGTCCTAACACTCCATGCTCTTGATTAGCTAACTTCCAGTGGTGATATGTGGCTGGGCTTTCACAATTCCTGAAATGAATTTTTTCTACCTAGAAAAGTCATCCTCCATCGCAAAAATCTCTGGAGAAGGAGGCAGGGAAGAAGACAGACAGATGGAGACTGAACTTTTTATTGCTTTTTAAAGAATAGACACCTGTCTTTAGTTTCATATTCTGCTTCTGCCACAAATGTACGAGCCTCTGCTAGTTACCATTCTTATAGTATTTTGCAATGGAAAAATGATTGAAAGAAATTGCTGGCATATTCAACCCAACTGACCTTATAGCACTTTCACATACAATAGCCTAAAGTATCCGATGTTTGTATTTTGGAAACTACAGTATTTTTTTCTTTTGTGCTCAGTTGTCTCAATGTTATTCATTTTTGTTCAATTTTATATGAAAGAAAGTTCAAATCTTTTGACGACTTTGATAGCTTTTTTTAAAAGATATTTTTATACTGTAAAGAATTTTTCCATCCCATGGCATAATAGCACACCAACATTTTAAGGAAATTCATTATTTGTGGGATAAAAGACACAAACGAAGAATGAACAGCGTTCAACTTGAGTCAGCCTGATAGAAAAATCCATAATTGAACTCTTTGACTTACACTAGAAACACAGGACAGCTAGCATGGCCCCTAGAGCTTGTCCAATCTTCCATTTGTAAAAAAGAAAGTGCAAGAATGAAGGAGATAAACTATCCAGCTGCAATGCCACACTGACAGTCAGAGGTCACTCTCATATGAAAAGATCACTCTTGTGTCAGTGAGGATGGATTACAGGGACAGAATAGAGGCTTCTTTCCTTAGAAACCAGTTAAAGGGAGTGGCAATTGTCCAAGAGATATAGTGGAGAAATGAAAAGGAAGTGACACCAAGACAAGGAATATGGTGTAACTGATTAAACTACTTGGCGATAGAATGAGTACACATTAGTTGAGTGGATTGAGTTAGTCAGCAGTGTTTTAAAATAATGTCAATAGTGATGGTTATAATATCATTGAAAACCAAGAATCATTATAGGACCAGTTTGGGTTGAATGTCCTGAATTCACATGTCTATAATTTCCAATTTACCTCTTTAGTCCTAAACCTATGACCCTCATTTTCCTGACGCTGAGTCATTGTGTTCATGCTCCTCACAATTGTTTTTTGCTCACATCTTTGATCTTGATCGATTCTTTAGCCTTTCTTTTCACATTAGCCTGTTTTCAGCCCATTACATGAACTATGGATGACTTGCACAGCTGTCACAATATCATTTATTCTCTGTTAACCACATCATGAACCATTAGGCATCAGCTAAAAGGTTGTTAAAGACTTGTAGCTTTTTTTTTAATAACTTGTGAGCAGAATATCACCTTCCTGGTAATCAGGGATCTTGGAAATATCCCCAAGATCTTAATACATCTCAAGTAGCAAAATAAAACAATTTTCACCTGCATTGAACCTATTATTGTTATTTTGCTAAATGGTAATGATGTTAAAATTGCTTCTAAATATTTATATTTATGTCCATAACTCTGTGGGCAAGCATAACTGTGGTGAGTTCATAAATATACTGCACAAGATTCAACTAGTCAGTATTGCAGCATAGGGGTGGCGATGAGCTCATGAGGCCAGACCCTTAACTGAGTAGATATTTAGCACGTGGTATCTACTGAAAGAAGAAAACTGTTTGGTGTGCGGGTGGGCTCACTAGCAGGTTTCCAGCGGTCCATTGGTTGTCTCCATATCCTTGTATATATGGACATCACTAATTGTTCTTAGTGAGTTATCAAAGAACAACAAGATGACAGCATAAAATTTGGAGAAGGAGATAATAGGGGAGATATAGGATCATTAGAAGGGTGAAATGAGGGGTGGATGTGATCATAGCACACTATATCTATGTATGAAACTCAAAAGTAAATAATATATATGTATATATATAAAATTTGAAAAATAAAAACAAAGTTTCATGCTTGATAGTTCATATATTTAAAGTAATATATTAATATATTTGACTGTAGACTCCACACAATAAAAGATATTGCCATAGCTCTTGGTTACCCTCTAGAATCTGATAGTAAGATCCTTTTTCTGAAGACACCACATGCTTGAATTACAAAGCACAGGGAAATCAAGGGGTTACTGACTCGAAGTCTCATCCCCATGGGT
Organism: Peromyscus maniculatus bairdii; assembly: GCF_049852395.1. NCBI lineage: Eukaryota > Metazoa > Chordata > Mammalia > Rodentia > Cricetidae > Peromyscus > Peromyscus maniculatus. The sequence goes on from NC_134860.1 coordinate 15,351,072, forward strand.
CAGCTTTCTTAGTGTTGGAAAGTGCTTGTCATGCTAACTGAGGAAAAGAGTCATTATCAGTATTATCCAGCTGTAAACTCTGCAAGCAAAAGTAAAAATTGTCCTGACAATATATATTATATGAGTGTAATAATTGCATATATTTTATGGGAGTAACCAATCACATTCAGACTGAATTTCAGGTCTGCTCCATTAGGTGGATCCCATATCTGGTACCCTTATCAGGACCAAGGACCTGTGACTACATAGGTCAAAGGCCCTAGGGGAGAGTCTACCATTATTCTGCTAAGTTGATATAATGATAAAATGATTTCTAATGAATCAATACCAATAAATTAGTGTATCTCTCTACCCTCATTTAAGAAGCTTATTGCAGTAAATTGAAATTAACACAGACATCATAATTTGTCAATGTGCAAAGAAAAAGAGACTGAAGAGGGCTCAGTCTTAAGTGGGATATCTACATGACCCTTCCTCCCTCCTAGGCTCAGGAATCATCATGAAAGAGGGGGAAGAAAGCTTGTAAGAACTATAGTTGTGGGCTGTAAAGACACTGTGTTTTCCAGACAAAAGAGGGCATATATGAAACCACAGTGGCTGTGACAGTATGTATAAGACCTGTACAAGCTTGAGTCAGAACAAGAGGTAGCCAAAAAGTCTCACTCTGTGTTGAGGAGCATTGGAATTTGAGAGCTGCTTTTCTTTAATATATAACTTCTGGTGGTTTTCCACTTTCCAGGGGAGGCCCCACTCCCAAGAAAATAGAAGCAACATAAATTGGATCAGGTGCTTTAAGTAAAAATAAGAGAATATGAAGTTAGATTGGCAGAAATGTAAGGGTCAAGCTGGGAAGGAATTGGAGGAGGGGTAAAATTATCAAAATATAATGTATAAAATTATCAAAGAACTAGTAAAATTATTTTAAAAGTCTCTACTTTTTCAATAAGACAATGTTTTAAAATATATTTCTATAGGTAAAGTTGGAAGGAAGAGTGGGAAAAGGTGATGTGAATGCCTTTGCACAACCCTTCACTTCCTAAAAAGTGTAGGTAACATATGGAAGGTGTTGAAGAGGTACCAGGAACTGTCCATGGCCTGCAACTCAGAACCACATTTGACTCATCACAAAAACAAACAAACAAATCCAGATCAATTAGCATTTGAAGCACTTCTCTAACTGAAGGTACTATATAACTAAATATCAGTGAGCAGAAAAATGAAACCCTGGAACAAGGATTTAAACAGGGAGAATGAGAACAAAAAGGTCAAGGTCACAGAAGATCCTAATAATGTACAGTTTCCATGAGAAGCCTCTATTTCTCTATTTGAATTGAAGAATCCACCAGGAGTAAGGTATGGAATGTCTATGCATGTCAGAATTTTTCATCTTATTCTTCTATTTATAATGAAGAAGAAATAAGGAAAATAAAAATAATATCTACAGAAATTCATTTGGTGGGAGATATATCATTTTCACGCTATAAGGTAGAAATAAAGATTTGCATACATAGCTGAGATGAGGTGGTAGCCACATAGGGAAAAAGGGGGTAAAGAATGATGTGGTACATGCCCAGAGAGCCTGGAGATGGGGGCTGAGTGAAAATGGCATTCTTGAATGACTGAATGACCATGACACACTGAAAATTCAAAATCAGATATTTTAGTGAGCTGAAAACTTCTGAAAATGTGTTAGACTCAATTGAACTCAATAATATAAAAAATAATACCCCAAATATCATCCACTTTTTGAAGCACTTCAATATAATTGTAGAAAACATGAATTAGCTACAAAGAACAAGTGTTTAAAAATATTATAGGTCACAGAAAGAGATACAATTGCCAGAAATCAGAAAGGTTTTAAAAATCTACAAAAATAATTTGAGAGATGACTAAGCGAAATTCTTGAATTGCAAGCATCTACACCTATATTTGAGCCAAAGAACCAGTTTAGCAAGCTGGACATCTTAGAGCATGCTTGTAATCCCTAGCACTGGGGGTGAGGAGAAAAAAGGAGCTTGGTGGTTTGGGGGCAGTAAGTTTACCCTACTTGGTGATTTCCAGGCCAAATGAGAGATCCCATTACACACACACACACACACACACACACACACACACACACACACACACAAATAAATAAATAAATTAATTAATTAATTAATAAACAGGGCAGACAAATGTGAAGAGAAGATTCTCTCAATACAGTTATTGCTCCAGAAGAATATAAAGCTATTTCTGATGAAGCTACTTGAAATTCAATATATATTATTCAAGTACTTAAAAACCAAAGCCTAAAAAAGCACTGTATGTTAAATAATACTTAAAACATACTAAATATCAAATGTATTAAATGCTAAAATATAAGATGAGTTAAAAATAAAAATAATTCCAGTAAGTATCAGAGAAAAAATATTTAAAATAGTCTATATTATCAAATATTTTAATGAAATATCAACAATACCGCACAAAAGCACACAGATGCATACAGTATTTAAAATAAAAATGATAAAGTAAGAATTTATGAATGAACATTATGACAAAAAATTCCCCCATTATTTACATAGTACTCTGTATCAAAGACAACTGCAGATTTTACTTATTTTTAAAGAAACGAATTAAATATCAGAACCCTCATCAGCTTGAATAGAAGAAATGAATGATAGTTTTAGAAAAACAATTTACCAAAACTCATTCATAGCAAGATTAAAATTTAAGTACATAAAATAACTGATATTGCCAATAACATCCTTTAATGAAATACAACTGGATGGAGTGTATCTCTGAAAGTTGAGAGCAGTTTACCATGGTATTATTCATACTTTATTCCAATAAAAAGAAATTTTTTTGATTAGCTTTAAGGAAAAGCATATATGTGATTACTCAAAACCTAACCAAGAAAAACAAAAGACCAGACACTACCATTTCTTAAAATAGGATTGCAGAAAAACACCTTAAAGTGACAAATTTGATGCTGGTATAATTGTTATCATTTTGTCATTGCCAAGGAATAAGTATAATAGAATCTTAAGTATGTTTCAGTATTAGAAGATCAATTTGTATAAAGTTGTGTAAATAAATTCAGCATAATGATCTCTAGATCTGGTAAAACACACTTACCACAATTTAATTTCTATTTAAAATTAAAAGAAAACTGATTATAAAAAATGAAAGGAGGAGGGAAATTGTCACTAAAGAAGTTTAACTTTATGGGCAGAACAATTAAGCTAAGGAACTGAAAAATAAGTTACTGTTCAAATAAAATCCCAGGAAAGCAGTTTGCATAGGAGAATGTAATAAGACCCTAAGATATATTAGAAAGATATCCTATTCATAATCAGAATAAAAAGTAAGCAGTCTTAAAAGCAGTAAGAGACATTAAGAAACATACTAAAAATTTAAATGTTAGTAAGTAAAGCAAAAGAAGGGTATACTACACTGCAGGATGAGAAACCTCACCATTCCTTATAACCCATTCTTCAAGATCTAGTGTATGTATTATCATGAGCTTATCCAAAGGTTCATTGAGGAATTATATCAAATATAGATAAGCTAGTGTGGTCTCAGAAGGCTCAATCAAAAGAGCAGTGCCAGAGAGTTTGTTCTAGTAGATATTAAAATGTATTTTAAATCTGCCTTCAGAGACTGATCAATTTCTATGTGAATCAGTCAGAAAGGGAATTCCAAGAGACCTGGAATACACAACATTGTAAGATGGTCTCTATAATCCCTGGTGTAAGATCCTCTAGGTAAGCATTGGAAGGCTCTACCTAAGAGTTGGAAACTAGCTCCATGACTAGACTGCATTAAGGGGAAAAATAGAAGTACTTTGTGATATAATTAGGATTACTAATCAATTAGTTGGCTCTGTCATAATAATAATAATAATAATAATAATAAAGGAGATGATAGGTGTATTACTTGCCTTGTTGAAAAAATACATTACAAAAACAGTTTAAGAAAGGATGGGTTTATTTCGCTTCACAGAATGGACGGTCCATCATGGCAACAAAAACCTGAAGCAGCTCGTAACACTGTGTTTTCAAGCATGAAGCAGATCAATAAAAGCTAGATAGTTTGGTAAACTGAGAGCCAGATCCAGCTCAGGAATGTTGCTGCCCACAGTTAAGGTGGGCCATCCATCTCAGTTATTATAATCTAGAGAAAAACTCTTCAAGACACTCTAAGAGCTCTCAGCACCACCACCCTAGTAGAAATCCAGTAAGAAAGTAATGATATCAATACGTAGATAGGTGGAATTGAATTTTTCCAAAAACCACAGCAAAACCTGGGCATCTTGACCAATAAGACTGAAAATCCAGAAGGTCTAACAAAAACATAAATTCAAATATAAAAGTATTGTAAGTATTCTAGGAGAAACAGCCCATAAGAAAAGTCAATGAACAAGTGAAAACCTGTTAAAATAGTTTTAAAAAAATAAATATTTGGTTCAACAGAAAAAAGCATGTGTATGTGAGGAATGATGCAGTGTTTCCATACTTGCATATGGTCTGTGATGGACCAATCAAGCTAGGATTCCTCATCTCTTCAGATAGTTATTACTTCTTTGTTTTTAAAACACTAGTGTAGAAAATGGTTTATATTATCAATAGGTAAGATACTCCTGAGATATAAAAAGGTAGCAGTGATCAGAGAAAGAATATGAATTATGAAATAGGTGGAAAATTTAAAAATGGCACATATGGATAACTTTTAAACATATGAAAACAGCCAAGAAACACTAAAAGCTTATTCATATAGTGTACATGTATATTGCTTATATAGAGCCATGTAAAGAAATTCCACAATAATCATCTCTGTAAATGATAAATAAATTTGGCATAATTCAATTTCCTCTTGAAAATGGAAGAAATTGGACAATTAAATGACAAAAAAGAAGAGGGAAACTCCAACTGTTACAGAAATCAGAACTGCGTAATTTTTATCAGATTGTTTAGAAAAGAAAAATAATTGCCGGGCGGTGGTGGCGCACGCCTTTAATCCCAGCACTCGGGAGGCAGAGCCAGGCGGATCTCTGTGAGTTCGAGGCCAGCCTGGGCTACCAAGTGAGTTCCAGGAAAGGCGCAAAGCTACGCAGAGAAACCCTGTCTCGAAAAACCAAAAAAAAAAAAAAAAAAAAAAAAGAAAAATAATAATGGCACAGGAAGAGAGGCATTTCCATGCAGTGTTGATTGGCATTAATCGTTAGAAAACAATGTGGTACCATGTAAGAGAATACCTACACTATCCATAGACACACTGGCCCCATTAAGCATGTCAGTGTCCTACCATGCCCATCACAGTATCTCCTGAAGCAGCCTGGATAATCATAAAGGACTGACCAGGCCAGAGTAAACAAATTAACCCTACATACATTAGGCTCATGGGGGCAAAGAGCCTTTCTTGACAGATTTAAACTTACTCTAGCCTTGCCATTATGAAATTGATTTCCCTCACTTTGTTTGCAAGATGCTCTCTAGAGATAACCTGACCTACACTAGATGATTTTTTATTAATCTCACAGTTAAGAGTTTAATATGATTTGACAGGACTATGGTGGGAAATTTTGGAGTTCTTTTTACCTTCGTACTAGGAAATTGAACTTAATATATAATCTTTAATTGGTAACAGAACCTCAACCATTGTATTGTATAATATAACATATGTGATATATGTATATATAGTCATTATTTAACAGAACTTTCTATGCTGTTCTTGCTTAACAGAACTTCCTATGTAAATAACCATTACATCTGTATGAATCAGCATGGTAGCCATCAGTCACCAGTCACTGTCCATAATTTGAAATGCTGCTAGTAGAACTGAGAAAAATGGCATTTAATTGTAATTCATTTTAATGCTAAGAGCTGTGAGTAACTGCACATTCTGTAGAAATTCCCTTGGAGTAACATTTTTTCTTCTTAAGCTAGTAAAATCAAGGGGAATTTTAGCAAAGCTAGCACTTAAAATAAAATATAGATTTTTCTCCTTCATGTGGTATCTTTCAATGCAATGACAACCCAGAACTGTGGAATGACTAAGTGAAGATAAGAAATAATAACAGAAAAACAGAAAAATCAAAAAGTAGATAATAATAACAAACACAAAAGTGAAAAAAGAATAAAATTACATTTTTCATCCTTAGTACAAAGTGAAGGAAGTGAATTTTTATTTTAAAGACAGTTTATTGGTAGAATTATGAAAGCAAATAAAGATATTCTGTTTCCCAAAATATCTTGCCAAACTTAAAGTGAAGTACCTATCAAAAGCTAATAAATATGACTGGGCAACAAAATAATACAGAAGAAAAGCAAAAATAATAATAACAGTGTAAATAATTCTATCATTGACACACAAGGGTGATATGAGCTTAAAGAGTTAACAGTCAGGACAAAGTGTCCCATTTTTAAAAATATAGGCAACTAGTGTTTAATACATACATATATATATATATATATATATGTATATTAGATGTTCAATGTACAGGTATATAAATATAAGGAAACATGATAAAATAGTACTGAGATATTTTATGTTATTCCTTCAGAATACACTAGAATCACAGAACAAAGACTATACAGGGATGGATGAGCTGAATACTCAGCACCAGTTTCATTTGAGAGTCTGGAAGGGACTTTTGTCAATAAGCCTCTGTCTTGTTCACTGCTGTTTCCACCGACCCTTCAGCACTGCTTGTTTAAACAATATATGACTGATACATCTGTATAGAAGATTTCTTTTTAAATAGACAGAGCATATATTAATATATTGAAACATCTGAGCCACTTGTAAATTAAGGTTATAATGCATAATTACTAAGTCAAATCAGAAACCAAGATGGAAATTATAGTGTCAGGATCAATTCAGCAGGGAAGCATGTCATGAAATTATTCCACAATCTTTATCAGAAGTGTCAGGTTGATTGACATATCCAAACCTTGATTTCAACAGGTGCTACATGGCGCTGTTAAACTACATCAATATTAAATATTGATGAAATCAATCATATTCAAATTAATTGTCATGGGAGGTATTTTATGCACGTCTTACTTCCCACTTTTAAAAACAGGAAAACATCATTTAAAATATTTTTTAAGCCAGACTTTATTTTCCTTCACTCTCCAAGTGCTGATATAAAACAAAAGTATTTTACATTCTACCTATTGGGAATTCGAGAGACTCCTGGAGGAGAGAAATTTTATTATGTTGTGTCCCTGTAGGCAGGACTGCCCTGCCATACTGGCCCTCATTCAAGCTGGAGTGGTAATCACAAAAATTTTTAAGGTATTAAATAATTCACTAAATTCCCAAGAGTCTAGTTATGCCTAGAATCAGCTCATCATATCTTTTTTGATAGGAGAAAGAAAATAAAGAATTAATATTGTGACAGGATTCTGAAGACAATATGGAGTTTTTTCTATTCATTTGAAAATAGAATACAAAAACTGTCTGTAATTTACATAATGTTTTTCCAAAATTTTGATTATAGGCATTTGAAAACATGATTTAACAAGAACAGTACAAACCACTGTGTAGGGAGCCGCTATTCAAAGATGGCGCTGGCTTCCTGGGAGCCTAGCTGTAAACAACTCCATATTTGGCTATGATGCACGAGTATGGTAATTGGCCTTATGTCCTCAGCCTATCCCGTGGCTCCCCGTGTTCGCCTTCTGGCGGGACCCAATCATAGTACGGCACGTCTGCCTGATTCCCTTTATAAGCAGCTGCAGTTTAGTCCTCGGGGCCCCTCACCTCCCGCTCTCCCTTAATCAAGAGGCGCTCCAATAAAGTGTGTTCTGAGAAGGATCCTCGCATGGTGGTCGTTCTTCCTCGCTGGCCGAGGAGAGCGCCGCAACTGGTGCCGAAACCCGGGACGGGGACGGGACACCAGGTGAGGGGTCGAGGAGGATTCAGAACTCAGCACACGGAGCGGTGACGTCGGTGAGTTCTCCAGGAACGGTGACGTCGGTAAGTTCGCCAGGAACGGCGGTGACGTCGGTAAGTTCTCCAGGAACGGTGACGTCGGTAGGTTCGCCAGGAAAGGCGGTGACGTCGGTAAGTTCGCCAGGAACGGCGATGACGTCGGTAAGTTCTCCAGGTATGCTGATTGCTGGGATTAATCCGTTTGTGCTTGCTCTTGTGTTCATTCTTATGGTACATGCATGTCTTAAGGAAGGACGCAATGTGGAAATCATTAGAAAGGGACGCAAGGCATTAATTAAGCACCAGGATAGTCTATCAGAATCAGACTTTAAAGGGGAGAACTTAAGTAGGCCTAAAAAGAAGAAAGAAAAGAATGAAGAAAATTCAGAAAAGAAAGGGGATCCTTTGTATCTAGTACTAGAGAGATTTGCAAAACTTGATTTCTCTGATAATGAATTAGATTCAGATGAGGAGGAAAATTCAGAGAAAGCCACCGCTGAATATGAGGAAGAGAAATACGGGTGGCGGTGGCGGCCTCCTCCTTATAATGTTTCTGCTGGGGTGAATGTGGAACCAACGGCGCCTTCGGGACCACATCCACCCTCGGCAACACCTTCGTATCCGCAAACAGGTGGAGGTTGTCGTTTTATCAGGAGAGACACCTGGGCGCGGCTAGCGTCCGCGTTTCCAGTCTTTGAAGATCCGCAAACAAACAACAGATATCATGAACCTGTGCCTTATAAACAATTAAAAGACCTGGTAGAGGCTGCTCGAGCCTACGGAATAACGGCCAGTTATACCTTAACATTATTGACTAGGCTCACTACTCAGGCTATGACTCCAACAGATTGGTTTGAAATAGCTAGAGCATGCTTAACTACAGGACAGTATCTGGACTTCAAATCTATAGTTACAGATAGAGCCCAGGTACAAGCTAGAATTAATCTTCAGAATAATCAACCACAGTGGACGGTTGACATGCTACTGGGTCAAGGACAATGGACGGTAAATCAGACAGCATATCCTATTGAAGTCTATCAGCAGATAAATGAGATTTATTCTAAAGCTTGGAAATCATTACCAAATAAAGGAGAAGTATCAGGGAATTTGACTAAGATCATTCAGGGACCTAATGAACCTTTTTCAGATTTTGTAGCTAGAATGATGGAGGCAGCAGGAAAGATATTTGGAGATGTAGAAACAGCTATGCCTCTGGTTCAACAACTAGTGTATGAGCAAAGCACTAAAGAATGTCGTAGAGCTATTACCCCGTGGAAAGGAAAGGGATTAGAAGCTTGGCTAAAAGCCTGCCGAGAAATTGGGGGACCACTAAGTAATGCTGGCCTAGCGGCAGCAGTCCTTGCGACCACACGAGTTGCACGAATGGATGCTAGCTGCTCTGACGTAGCTCCTTTAATTATGCTCCAAGGAGGGAATTATGGTGTTCACACATTACTTGTTATTCTAATCATTCTCAGAGAGGTTATGGGGAATCCTTGTGCTGGCTGGGGGCCAGGTGCTAGGCATCACCTTTGCAGTGGAGGTTCAAACTGCTGCAGCTGGTCCCTGTCTCCAGAGATGCAGGGTTGGCCATTTCAGCCTCTTCAGGTGGAAGGAGTTGATGGCTCCAAACCATCCTTCATACCTCTACTTCCCTAAATGCACAGTTGAAAGGTGGCATTATGGTGCTTAACCAGTGCATTGACTTGGTACAAGGACAAGTTGCCATCCTTTGGCAGCTGGCCCAACTGGGTCTTGAGTGGAGGATGCCTGGTTTGTGTCACTAGTGTGCAGTTTCAGAATGGTTCCCGAGCAGCGAATTTGTCTAAACGATTGTCCAGTTATCTTATAGGAAATTGGTCCGGAGAATTTGAAGAGACGCTGGAGAAACTGAGAGTGGCGGTGGTGACCATCAACTCCACACGAGTGGACCTCAGCATGGCAGAGGGACTGTCCTCCTGGATTGCTTCTACCTTTTCCCTGTTTAGAATGGGTGGGGGTAGGGTATATTTTTGGCATGCTGCCTTGGAGGATGCGTGTTTTGTCTGTGGTTGGTCTGCCGTTTGCGAGCACGTACAAAAAGGACAAGGGCATTATCACTCAAGCATTGGCCACTTTGGAGTGTGGCGCCTCCCCCCAGATACCTAATATCCACACAGCCTTTGCACCCCCAGGACTGGTTAGTCCATTGCACTCCGGAAGGTGTGTGGACAATTAAGCACAGGATGCCAGGCTCGTGCACTGCACTTGAAGTGTAGGACATTTTCCTTCCTTCAAGGAGAGCAAGTCTGACTGCACATGGAGTCACATAGCCTTTGCACCCTTAGGACTGGTTAGTCCATTGCACTTGGGAAGGTATGTGGACAATTGTTATATGCATAGCCTTTGTACCCCAGGGACTGGTTGGTCCATTGCACTCGGGAAGGTATGCAGGCAATTATGCACAGTTAACTCATCCTCGATCGGTCAACACATCATGAGGTGGGGACCTGATTGGATGAAATACTTGTGTTGCAGAAATCAGACCTATACTCTCTCCTGCGGCTTAATTAATAAAGAGGGGGGAGATGTAGGGAGCCGCTATTCAAAGATGGCGCTGGCTTCCTGGGAGCCTAGCTGTAAACAACTCCATATTTGGCTATGATGCACGAGTATGGTAATTGGCCTTATGTCCTCAGCCTATCCCGTGGCTCCCCGTGTTCGCCTTCTGGCGGGACCCAATCATAGTACGGCACGTCTGCCTGATTCCCTTTATAAGCAGCTGCAGTTTAGTCCTCGGGGCCCCTCACCTCCCGCTCTCCCTTAATCAAGAGGCGCTCCAATAAAGTGTGTTCTGAGAAGGATCCTCGCATGGTGGTCGTTCTTCCTCGCTGGCCGAGGAGAGCGCCGCACCACTGTATCATTGTTGTTTAGCTTCCATAAATAGAATTGATTTGTCTGTTCTTTTCATGGTCTAGCAAATTTTTTTATTTTATTTTAAGACAAACCAAATGCAACACACGGTTTTCTCTTAAATAGTCCAGAAAATATCTTGAATATATGCCATTTCTTACATAAAATCTAAAGAGTAGCATCATAAATGTTGATCCCCAAATTAGGAATGTTTGTATACTTTTTTATTTTACAAGCCTGGCATTGCTTTTCTGTATATATGTGGAAATACACATGCAGAATACACACCTAGTATTGTCCTGCAGCTTTCTCTCACAATATATTCTTAATTAAAGTTTAGTCTAAACAGTGATTATGCTGTGGCATGCTCATAATGGGTAAGAGACAGCTACATTTATATTAGACCCACATCAAATTTTGGAATCTTCTTAACTCCCTCTCTCTCTTTAGATGCCTCTGGTTAATGTTTCATATTTTATGGCTATTTGAATAATAAGGAAACATTTTCCACAAAGGGCTAGTTGGTGAATATCTGAAGTCACACAGCCCACCACACCTCCACCATATGTCAATATAATCACTAAGAGAAAACATGATCTATTTATCTACTTAAAGTCAACCCAAAGCTATATTAAAAGCAGTTTTTTGTTTGGTTTGTTTTTTTGTTTGTTTGTTTGTTTGTTTGTTTTGAGACAGGGTTCCTCTGTGTAGTACTGGCCATCTTGGACCAGGCCGGCCTAGAACTCAGAGATTTGGTAAAAGCAGCTTTTCAGCTTTTAATTTAGCTTCTATTGCCCAATATTTTCAGCTGTTTTGTTACTACCAGATGATAGTAACATCTTTGGACACCATGGGATAAAAATGGGATACTCCTGTGACATATATACATTGAAAGGAAGAAGAAAGGCACTTGAGAAGTGAAGCTTTAAGATCACTGATCACTAAAAATGAATGTCAAAAGATAAAAACATACTCTAGATTCTCTCTCTCTCTCAATCTCTGTCTCTTTGTATCTCTCTGTCTCTTTCTCCATCCCTACCTCTCTATCTCTATCTCCTGTCCCTGTGTGTGTGAGAAGGGGATGGGCTTCTAAAATTAGTTCTTTGAAAGCTTCATGCAATGAGTTTTGATCATTTTCACCCCCCAATCTCTTTCCATATCTACCACACCTTTCCTTTCCTACTCACCTAATTGTGTGTGTGTGTGTGTGTGTGTGTGTGTGTGTGTGTGTGTGTGTGTGTGTGTGTTTTGTAATCCATAAAGTCCAACTAGTGATGTTCATGCAGTCTTAGATTTATGACCTTCACTGGAACATGGTCATTCAAATTACCAGGGGCTGCACTCTTAAAACTGACTCTTCCTTCCCCAAACAGTTATCAATTGCCAAAGGCTCTTTGATTAGAGATGGGGCTTGTTGTCACCTCCCCTCTCCATGCTGAGATTTGACCTAGTTTGGGCCTGCTTAAGTCTTAATGGATCCTAAACTCATTAAAAATGTGGCCAAGAATAGACAAAGATGAGAGGCAAAAACAAATTAGAATAATTTATATTTGATGTAGTGTATTAAAAAATCAACTGACATACTCAATGGAGTACTGTTTTTATATGAAATCTTGATTTATAGCCTGGGTTTGCTTTAAATGTCTGATCTTCCTGACTCTTCTTCCTGAGTTCTGGGATAATAGGTGTGCTTCACAAAGCCAGTCTTTAACAGACTTTAACAGGTATATACTAACATGGTTATAGCTCAGTCAGTAGGTATTCAGAAATAACAAGTGAACATTACTATTTCTTAATTAGTAAATACTTCTGGAGTATTGATAATAGAGTTTGCTGTAATTCATATTGGTCTTCTTGTAGATTCATTCAATACTACCAGAGAAAAGGAAAACAATATATACAATAAATGAATGTGATAGTATATATGTTTTCAAAATAGGTGTATATTTGATATGGCAGAAGTCAGCTTTCAGTTAATGTAGCAAATAACTGAGATGATTAATCAATAATGAAGAAAAGACTATTTTAAAGGATTTAGTGAGGGATGGGTTGCACCTTGCTTGAGGATGTGGCTATACATCATAGTATACTAAGCACATCATGATGGAGTAGTTGGTAGAGGAAGCTGTTTAACCTATGACCAAGAATGAAAATGGTCAGTCACACAGTGGCATTCCACAGTTCACATTGAGAGCAAATGTATCAAGTTCTGAGACCTCCCACCAGCACCCATCCCTTCAGGTTTCCATCACTACTATTGTAGTATCTCCCTCAACTTTGAGAGTCATTCCAGATCAAACTATAGAAATTTCATGTGTCTTAATTTTTGATTATGTCTGTTAGCATTACTACATCTCTGTCTCTGTCTCTCTGTCTCTGTCTCTGTCTCTCTCTATATATATGTATACATATACAATAAATACACTACAAAGAGTTTTCCTATTTCTAATTTCATATCCTTAATACACATAAGTGAACTGAATTCTTTCTACATTACACATCAAAAGTTACAGTCAGAAAGCATTTTGCCCCAGCATGTGTAGAACCTATTAACTTTGTTGCACAATGTCATCAACAAAGTTTACGTTTAATGGCCACAAAATCTAGTCACAAAATCCTACAAAAACTATTTTTTAAATAAGCATATGATTTCGTGTTTCACTGTATTCATAATACTTTTTGCCCCATCTATCCCATAGGCTGCAGGCTGGACAAGTCTAATAGGGATTTTCTTATGGGAAAATTTAGATAGAATTGGGGGACTTGTTCTTGGTGACCCTGCACTTTCTTCTCTACTAATAAGACAGGCTTAAGGCTCCTAATGTGTAAAAATGATAAACTGCTGATGGACATGCAAATCTAAGAAGCAGCTGTATTCCTCTTCTTCTGCCATGCTGAAGGCCAGATACTTCAAAGTCTGATGAATCTGGCTTATTCTAGTCACTCATATTATCCACCTTTCTCCACCTCCATCATGGTGCCAGCTAAGAATGTATTAAATATAGATCACTGTAGCAGCTCTTTAGTCCATCTGTAGCCACAAAGCCATGTTTTTAAATGAAGCCAAAATGGCCTTGTTAAAAAAAAAAAAACTTATGACATCAGCTCACCTTTTAGACTCTGCCATAAACACTGGCAGTTTGTCATTCTCTCTGATATATTTTTAATGCATAGAAACCCATGTGCTCAACACCCCTCATCTTGCTTTTGACTTCCTATCTCAATACAGCCATATATCTGTATACTTCCTCATCTCTCTCTATCTCTTAAGCATAAAATCTCTTCACATGCCATTTTCTCTATCTGGAATTCTGAAATTTCCACCTCCCACTAATGTTACATATTTTCATCCCATTAGATACCGGTGAAAGAATCCTCTTCTCTAGGAAGCCTGGCTTCATCTCTGTGACCTGCAGAGACAACTACTATATACACAGATTGCATTATATATACTGCAGCAATTTTACATTCATCTATAATTTTTAAAGTAAGGGGTTATTTTCCCCTGTTTTTGTTTACTTTCATATTCTCAAAGATGAGAACTATATCTCACATAGGAAATTAAATATGTATTTGTTGGTTTTGTTAATAAAATGAGAGAAAAAAGTGAATATGAAGATCTGTACCAACCAGTATTTGCTTAGCTTCTGAGAACAGTTTAGGTAACAGACATGTGAGGACAGAATGCATCAAATTAAGTTCATATGCCAAATCCTCCAGGATAAAATCACTGTGTATAATGATAAACAAGGGAAGGTCAAAAGTTTTCAAAGGAAGATATAAGCATTTTTCCCTATAATACATGTTAAGCAAAATAAAATAAAATTGTTACCAAAATTTTAAAAGAAAAGATATTTTAGAGAGTCATACAGAGACCTGGGTAAGCAATGTCAATAGTCCAATGTCCATAATATGGAAGAAAATATACCAATGAGTTTCTAAGATTTTGTTGTTGAAATTTACATTACACCTCCTGTTCACTTTACACAGGCTGTCTCTTTTACTAAAATTCACCATTGATAGCAACAGAAGACTTTGCTGATATCAAAATTAGAGATTTTGAAACCAAGCTGATTGTTAATTTCAATACAATACACCTGTCACTCTTGACTAATGCCTGAAGTGGGTAACCATTCAATCCTATTATAGTAGATCGTCAATCTTTTTTTATGTTCCAAGGAATTCTATCTGAATTTTAAATGAAACTCGTCACATTTATTTTTGTTGTAGTAATCCAACATTTGACTGCCAAAACTGCATTAATTCAACTTTCATAAGTTTGGAAGGATTAGTCATGATCTTAGTGAAACAAAATAGACCAGGTTTTGTGTATTTCAAGAGTTTCACATTTAACATTAGTCATAATCAAGCTAAACTTAATATTGTTTTTTTTTTCCTGAGTGGGAGTAGCCCGTAAATCCAATACCTCAAATTTATTATCAAAATTTCATTTTGGAGTTTCTTGCCTTATGTGTGCAAACCTAAATTAATTAGGAATGTTTGTAGTTTTTCCTTGTTTTTCTCAATGTCTCATGAGCATAATAAACTCATCATGTTCAGAAATATCCAAAAATCAAAATAGAAAGGCAGATGAGAAGAAACACACCACGACCTCTAGTGACTTGTCTATGGCTACTTATCTAAATACATTTATGATGTCCCAGAGAAGGAACATTAGAATTTGTACATGGTGGATCCAAATATTCTAGAAGTAGGAGATAAAAAAAATAAACAGCAAAAATCATAGAAGAGCAAAAGGGGGGATGTAAATTTCAGTTTGAGAAAAGAAATCAAATGATGAAGAAGGAACCTGGATCCTAAAGCCATAACACATTGGTGTGAAGATTCTGAAGCTCAAATGAATCCCCACTCTCTAGCAATGTGTGGGTCATTATGACATGGTTCTTCTAGTTTGAACTTCTTGTTTTCCTAGCTCCATATCCTGTTTCTAACATGCCCCTGTTAACATTCATGAGTCTTCATTATAGCATAAACATTAGAAATGAGAAGCAAGAGAGATTATTTCCTCAACAAAACTAAAGATGAATGTAACATACATACATATATATGTTAACAACTGAAACTGGGCACACACATTACCACCATCATCATCATCTTCTTCATCATTAAATGAGTTTGGATAGGGAATGAAGCTAAGTGGGTCAATGCATTCCTAACTTGTTCATGGCTCTGGGTTTAATCCCACAACTAAAAAACGAAAGCTTGCTACTTATATCATATATCTTTATGAAATATGTTTCAGTGTTTCCTTAGCTCATTAGAAATGGCCCAAGAAATGACAAACCTTGAGTTTCTTTTTATCAGCAAAAATTTGTATATTTATCTAAGATAAGCTAGTTGGTTTTACTAAGAATACAGAGATGAGATACCTTGAAAACGGGGTTGATACATGACTAAAATTTTTGAGAAGTGAGATAGTCCAAGAATGGTTTCCAACAGGGGCTAAAATTAAGTGAGACTGCATATCCTGGGTCTTTGTGATCTTTTATTTTTGTACCAATCACTTAGAATTTTAGGAGAGCATGGGAGTAGGACATTTTTTAACCTTTAATGAGAGGAGAAGCAGAACATATTCTGCTTGAACGTCAAAGACTTAGAGTAAAGCACAAAGTTCAAATTGACCCATGTATCATAGGACCAAGCATCAGGGCCAAGAAGAGACAATTAATTGAAACAGTTTGTTGTTGTTGTTAGTGGTGATGGCAGTGGTGGTAGTGGTAGTGGTGGTGGTGGTGATGGTGACAATGTTTTAAGTTGGTCAAAATAGGCTTGATAAAGGCAAGGTTAAGGGACACATTAGGCAATCTAAGAAATATAGGTCATTGCTCTAATTTTCAATGTGCTTCCATGACAAATGCCTGTAATTATGACACAGTAAGAGGCTTTAACATTTGCACATCAAGATATATTGATTTGTTTCTATTCAAGAATCAGGGCAGCATCTGAAGAATCATGAATGTTAACATATGCATGTTAGAAACAGGATGAGGAGCTGAGGCAAACAAGTTCAAACTGGGAGAACCATGTCATAATGACCCACACATAATGCTAGAGAGTGGGGCTCTGTCTGAGCTTTAGCATCCCAGTGTTAGTTCCCCAGAAAACCTGACCATTTAATGCACAATATACCAGTGAAATCAGTCAGTACTCATGCTGTAGGAAGACATTTCTGCTAGGATTACCAAAGCATAATTCCATGAACACAATTTTGTGGTAGTTTAATAATAATGGGAAGAAGGCTCTTAGAGATTTTTGTCTCTAGATTTGTTTGCAGGTAAGCTTGGAGGTTCATGGCCTTCAAGCAATTTGAACATTTTTTTAACCAATTGTAACTGTACTGATCTCACTTCTCCAGTGACTGCTACCTGTTCAGACAACCATCTGAACATGAGTCTTTGTAACTTAGCAAAATTAAATTGAATTCTATGTATGACCAACTGGGATAGAAGTAGAGGATGCTAACATGCACCACAAAGGAAAGCTGTTCCCTCATCTCTTTAGAGAGAGTGAGACCAGGGAACCCTCATAATCAGGACAAAAGTTTTATGTACATAATACATTCTAACTGAACTTGTTATTTTGCAGGTTGACATGCAGCTTTAAGAAACAATACCAGGGAGCCTGCATGGGACTGACAGGCACTCTGAATATATGTTATAGTTGTGCAGCTTGATGCTCTTGTGGGACTCCTAACAGTGGGAACAGTGGTTGTCTATGACTCTTTTACTTGCTTTTGGTACCCTACTTCTCATACTATGTGTTCTTGCCTAGCCTTAATACATGGGGAGATGCTTAGTCTTACTGCTTTGTTGATACTCATAGGAGACCAGCCCTTTTCTAAACAGAAATAGTGTAAGAGTGGATTGGGGGATAGGAACAAAGGGAGCATGGGGGGAAGGACTAGGAGGAGAGGAGGGAGAGGAAACTATAGCCAGGCTGTAAAACAAATAAATAAATTTAATTAAAAATAAAATAATAAAATAAAAATAAAAGAGAAGGAATATGGAATCTTAATAGTAACATGTTGTAAAAATGAAATAAAACATCATAATCAGGATGTTGCAATGTGTAGAATATATACATAAGCACAAGCTGCCTCAAATTGTCCTCTTACGTACAGATATACCTCCAGCTTCAACTCTTGTTAAACCTGTGACAATTTTTTTCCTTTGTCTGCATTTGAATCTTTCAAGAAAGTCACATAAGTAGTGTAAAATTGTTAGCAATGTGACATTGGCTTTTAAAATTCAATACAATAACCTGTTAGTATGAAATGTAATTACCCATAAATGTAAAAATATTGAGCATATCAATGATATCTGCTTTTATTATTGAGTGGAATTTCACAATAAAAGTATAACGTTGTATTGCTGGGGATGTCTTTCTGTATGCTGTGAATGTATTGCTCTGATTGATTGATAAATAAAACGCAGATTGGCCAGTAGCCAGGCAGGAAGTATACTATAAGTGGGACAAGAGAGAGGAGAATTCTGGGAAGTGGAAGGCTCAGTCAGGAGATGCTCTCAGCTGCCACCACCATGAGAAATAAGATGTAAAGTACTGGTAAGCCACAAGCCATGTGGCAACTTATAGATTAATAGAAATGGGTTAATTTAAGATACAAGAACTAGATAGCAAGAAACCTGCCAAGGCCATACAGTTTATAAGTAATTTAAGTCTCTGTGTGTTTATTTGGGTCTGAGTGGCTGCAGAACCAGTGGATGAGAGAGATTTGTCTTGACCACGGGCCATGTGGGACACAGGAAAACTTCAGCTACATTGTGCATTATTTTCACTTGAAGGCCAACCAAGTTACTTCCAACTGCTGGTTAGTGCTATGTACATGCACTAGAAGTTCCTGTGTGAATATGTTTTTGAAAGACCCCAGCATACTTGCTTAGCCTAACGACATTTTGAGCAAGGCCTGAAAAGTACGGGGAAAGTTCAGTTAGAGGACATGGGCACAGGAACAAACAGGGTATCTGCGGTCGGCCACCTGGCCCCAGAACAGGGAACTAAAGGTCAGAAAAACAACTTGGAAACAAGTCAGCAGGCGTGTCGAGCTCGGGGAAAAACCACGAACTGTCCTGAGTTTGAACCTGGCCTCATATGAATCGTCCAATCAGAACCCTGTAAACCGTGCTTCTCGTGCTTCTGCTGCCCGACCCTATAAAAACCCTCCACTCCAGCCCGTCGGCGCGCCAGTCTCTTGAGTCTCTTGAGTGACTGTGTCGCCCCGGGTACCCGTGTTCCTGAATAAAGCCTCTTGCTGTTTGCATCTGACTTGTGGTCTCCGTGTGATCTCTGGGCGAGGGTCTCTCCAGAGGGAAGACTACCTTCGGGGGTCTTTCATTTTCATGTTTCTGGAATGAATGTTCAAAAGTGCAATTGCTTTGTCATGCAGCATTTGAGTGTCTATTGGAAAGCTACATCCAGAGTGGTTCTTCCACTGTGTAGCCATACAAGCAACTCTCAGAGATATGGTTTTCTCCTCATTGCCTTTACCATGGATATTGTCCCTGTTTTCTCCGTTGTTCTCTTTGTAAATTTATCCATTCTGTCAGTGATAGCTAATTATGACTTTCATCAGGATTCTCCTAATAGCTAATAATGTTGTGCATGTTTGCATGTGGCTACATGCCTCCTTTGCAAGATTTCTCTAAAGTGTTACTTGATTTTTCCCCCCAGTGGATTTGAAAAGCTGCAATCTAAGATATGTTTATACATTCTAGAGACTAGTCTTTTGGTAGATGGTTTGTAAAAAGATTCTCCCAACTTTTAGCTTGTTGTTCCATAGTCTTATTAATAAGGCCTCTCAAAAATAAAGTTTCAACTCTGATGAAGTCCTGTGGGTCAAGTTTACACTTTCTGCATTGCATAGCTATGTAAACATTAAGAATATTTTGGTGAATAGCAGATCCTGTTGGCATACCCTGCACTTAAGGTTTTAATCCACCATGTCTGGACAGCTCTCTGGGCTTGGTGCAAAATGGAGGACTCCCTTTCCAGCAGGACTTCCTTCTTACCTCGATAGTGTGTCCAGGCTTGGAGTACTGGATGCCTGACCTTTCACAAATGAAACCTTTGTCACAGATCCTTGCAAATGCTTCCCCTGCTGCCCATATGATAACTAGGTTTTGTGTTCTCAGCTGTATGGTAGGACCATGCTGCCAAACACAAATTAGGTGATGCCCTAGATATTGTTCCCATCCTATACATTTCTCCTTACTCTGGAATAAAGCTGAGCTGGAACACTGAAGCAGTCTCTTAGAAAGCTATTTCCATCATCAGTGGCCAGTGGTCCCCTAGGAAGAAGGAGACCCACATGGTCCCAAGGATTTCTTTTTGTGTGTTTTCCTAAAACTTTCTTCTCTTGAAATTTTCAGGCTGGTGATTTAAGGCCAGAACACATTTTGAGTTCACTTAGTTGTGAGACCTGATGTTCATTATTATCTGGCTTCTTTGTGATTATCTGACTGTTCCAGGAACCTTTGTTAAAGGGAGACTCCTTCCTTCTCTGAACTGATTTGCACCTTTGTTAGGAACTGCATAAATTGGTGTGGATCTGTTTCTCAGTTTTGTGTTCTGCCCCACTGACCTATGTTTCACTCTTTAGCAAATTGTTTTTGTTATATCTTAAGATAAGATTAAATATCTACCCAAAGCATTCTTTCCACTTCTTTATTTTTAAGACTGTTGTAACTTTTCTAAGGCCAATTCCAAGTTCATTTTTCAGTAAGCTCATCCATAAAAGTAATTAAGACGTTTGTGGAAATGGATATTAATTTCAGAAGAGTAACATAGTTCCTGTGTGGTTATGTGGAACATCTAATATTGAATCATATTCTTCTAATTTTCAAATTTTGATTTCCATCATTGGCACCATGCAATGTTTAGCTTATAGTATATAATTTTAGGGGTGCTGGTTTCAAGACAGGGTTTCTCTGTGTAACAGCTCTGGCTGTCCAGAAACTCACTTTGTAGACCAGACTGACCTCAAATTCACAGAATCCACCTGTCTCTGCCTCATGAGTGCTAGGATTAAAGGCTTTCACTATGACTGCCCAGCAGTTATAAATTATTTTTAATTATTTTATTCATTATTTTTCTTTGGAGTAATTTAAAATATTTTTTTTAATTTTCAGTTCTTTGATATCATTTTTGGAGTGTGTGTATATATGTGTATGTTTGTGCATGCACATGTGCATTCATACATACACACATGCATATGCACATATGTATGTGTATATACATACACACATATATACATACATATATATGTGTATGTATATATATATGTATATATATATATATATATATATGAGAGAGAGAGAGTTGTGATCATTCTTATATGTGTGGGTGTTTTAGATGTTATATTCTGCATACTTATTTGTTAGTCCTACAATCTTTAATTTCTTCATAGACATTTTAGTCAAATTACAAAAATATTCAGTACTTAAAAAAACCATCCTTCATTTCAATTTCAAAGAAAAATTAAAGAATATAAAATTAAATATAGAATTAAAAATATTTTAAAAAATGTTTGAAGGCAAGTCAGTCTTCATTTTCTTTTCCTTTTTTTAAAATTTTACCTCAAAACTGGATATTTTTGTTTTTATTGATTGAGCATTTCATATATTCCCTAATATATTTTGATCAACATCATCCCATGTCCCTACCAACCTTTTCCCTTCTGCTGCCATATTCAAGTTGTCATATTCTTTCTCTCTCTCTCTCTCTGTCTCTCTCTCTCTGTCTCTCTCTGTCTCTCTCTCTCTCTCTCTCTCTCTCTCTCTCTCTCTCTCTCTCTCTCCACCCAAGTTCACTTATAACATACAGTATGTCCATGGGAGCATGTGCAGCCTCACAAAGGTCACATTCCTGATGAAATTCTACTCTCCCTCTAACAGCAGCTGTCCCCATCCATCTAAGACATACACAAGATGAAGCCAGATGAAATCCCAGTCTGAAGGGGCCAGGAAGTCCCACTTCTAGGCA
This sequence comes from Peromyscus maniculatus bairdii, assembly GCF_049852395.1. Lineage (NCBI taxonomy): Eukaryota > Metazoa > Chordata > Mammalia > Rodentia > Cricetidae > Peromyscus > Peromyscus maniculatus. Next base: position 15,372,900 of record NC_134860.1, read on the forward strand.
AGGAGTGATTGAAAGTCGTTCTTAGGCACTCCTCATTCTAGCACATCTACCAAGACTGATAGATCAAAAATGTAAATAAAAAAGTGAATAACTAAAGAATACACACTAAAATGAGTAATATTTCAATTATAATTAAGGTTTGATTAGCTACCTAGACACTATCCATTATGTTCAAATAAATTTACATGGATTGATAACTTTAATATTAATTCACATCAAATAAGATATCAAATATATAATATTGAAAATTCTGGAATGACTTGTGCTGTGGATATCACTCTACATAAATAAAACACTGATAGCCAGTGACCAGGCAGGAAGTATAGGCGGGACAAAGAGAGAGGAGAATTGGGGAAACAGGAAGAAGGAGGGAGAGACACTGGAGCCAGGGCCAGGAGAAGCAGCATGTACAGACGCCAGTAAGCCACCAGCCACGTGGCAAGGTATAGATTTATAAAAATGGGTTAATTTAAGATATAAGAACAGTTAGCAAGAAGCCTGCCACAGCCATACAGTTTGTATGCAATATAAGTCTCTGTGTTTACTTGGTTGGGTCTGAGCGGCTGTGGGACTGGCAGGTGACAAAGATTTGTCCTGACTGTGGGCAAGGCAGGAAAACTCTAGCTACAACTTGGAATTTGTAAAATATGAAAGAAGTGAAAATTTCATCACTATAGTATATAGAAAAATCGCAACCTAAAACTCTATGTAGTTAAAATGATAACATAAAATAACACAAGTTGAACAAAGTAGGGTTGGGGAAATGGCTCATTGTGGAAACTATCAGACACAGAAGCCTTAATTCAGAGTCCTAGTTTCCATGTAAAAACAAAACATTGCATCAGACCCATACCTGAAGCTCACTGGCTAGCCACTTCACCTTAATCAATGAACTCCAGTTTTGATGAGATTCCTCGTGTCAAAAAATAAGTTGGAGAGTAATTGATGAAGGCAACTAATATCAACTGCTGTTCTCCACCTTAACCCACTTGTTCTGTCTCTGTCTCTGTCTCTGTCTCTGTCTCTGTCTCTCTCTCTCATACACACACACATAAACATACATGCACATGTGTTATTTGACCTAGCAATTGTACAATGTAGCTTCAAAATTAATATCAGCCATTTGTCAGATAAGTCACATCTGCTGCAATTTTCTTAAGGATGCTGAAAACATATTTCAGAAGAAACCTATGGCACACACTGTGAATGCAACAGCAGGAAAAGGTTAAAATTCCAGGGCTTTACATTCATTCTGAAGCAATGCCATCGTTGAAGTCCTCCCTAAGAATGCTGCTGCAAAAATGCAGGTAGTTAATCATTGGCTGTAGAAAAAGGTGAATTTACAGTAAATGAGATTACTATCAGGGTGATAATTGAAGGGAATTCATTTTGAGTGATCGTTTCATCAACATCTGCCACATACTATTTGAAAATGTCAAAATATAGACAAAATTAGAAAAGCATAAATAGATCCCTCCAGGAAAACAGGACCGCAGGGAACTGAATGATGTGACTTGTTCTAGCAATGCTTGAAAGCAGATGCCAGTAGAGCACTGGTTATTAAAATCCATTAGTTTTTAGAATTACTAAATAAACTTCTCATTTTGCAAATGTATATGCTATACATCAGCTGTGGAATCATTATTGTGAGAACTCTGTTTAAATGATTATATTGACATAATATGTTTTTCATTCAGTGTTTGTACATTCAGAAAAGACAAAGGTATATATCACACAAAATTTCTTCACAAGAAAAATGGAAAAGCTGAAATAAATGAATATTTTAATTCATAACAAATTCCCATGAATGCACTATATGTTATTGCATTTTCCACTAAATTAAATATTTTATCTCATCTCAAAAAAACAAATTTGAATGCAAGAGAGCAACACACATGTCATTACACGGAATCTACTTTCCCTTTAGATTTTTTTATTTAATTTCTCACAAACATCACCAAATGAGGATTTTTAGCTGAGGAGATCTGATATATAGGAATGGAAGATGTTCTGATGAACCATCTCACAAGTGTTTTACAACACAATACACAGGAAAAGAAGCCTACATGCACAGGTTTACCATCCATCAGGAGGCTGTCAATCACCCAAGCAATAGTAGGTCAGATTTGGATATTAACTTTGCATTGGTGTTACTGGCCTTTTAACAGTTGCATTTCAGTAGAATATGAGCTTTTTAAACTCTCTTTTGTTCACTGTCTGCTATGTACTACTTAGAATAATGCCTGAAACATGATAGGCACTCAATGAATGTCTTTTGACTGAAAGAAGACATCCTGCAAAGTAAAGCATCCTACCTGATTTTAGGCTGCCATTCATCATGTCATGCTTCTCTTCCATGACCCCAGTGGAAGTGTCCCTCGTATCCTGCAGCCTGGAGGAAGTTATATCTTTTCCAAATATATCTCATTGTCTGGAACCCTTATCACTAATCAATACATTGCCAGTTGAATTGCTTAACCTGGTTTACTCCCATGTTCTTTCAATAGTGAAATTGTACTAATGACTTCTACTCCAGAGATCTGTGAATATTACATGAAACTAGTGAATTAGGTACAACAGGCTTTATATTTAAAGGTAGAAAATTTCAATCCCCTATAAATAAATCTATAGGTTATTTAAGATAATAAGAGAAATTCATCATTCCAAAAGTAAGTGTCTGCAATTTTGCTCATAATCATAAATGAACAAAATGCATATGGTTGCTCTCATTAAAAAGTAGCTAATGTGTAGTTTCACTTCCACATAAAGGCACAGAAATATTATGTCCTTGAATTATTGGTGGGTTGAATTTGGTCAGGTACATTTGCTACTGAGGAAAGGATTATGCACATATGAAGGATATAGGAAAAACAATTCCTCAGAAGTCAATAAACACAAAGCTAATGTTGACTGAGGTTCACTTGAAACACACAAGATCAAATTAAGCTGTGACCTAAGATATGATGGAAAAGATAATGGCACTCACTAATAAAAACTTCAATGCTGTGTGAATTATAAGTGTTAAATTTAAGTGATTGATATATACATATATATGTATATATTATTTAGATCTGAAGAGTGATGAAGAAAGGAGAAAGATAAATAAATGAGATAAAATTAATTTTAGTAAAGAACAAGAAATAAAATTTGTCAGCAGAAAAGGCAAGCTTCAGGAATAAATACATTAAGTGGAGGATGGATTCATCAAAATGCCCAACCTGGTAAGTAGTGTTGGTTGTTAATATTCAGCAAGCTATCTGGATTACTCTTATATAAAACAAACTTCTTCATTGTCTTCATATAGAAATATGGCTGGCTATGAATTTAAAACAATGTCAGCCATGTGTGATTAATTCAATTAAGTTCTTCCTGGTGTCTGTAGTTTGAATACAAAGCAAGAACAACCACACTACCATCTGTGGAGCGGGAGCCTGGCTGGGTATCTCCCATCCATCACTGGCCATGTGACTTTTCATTGTCATCTCTGCAGCAACTTGACATGCAGATATTGGTTCCCATTCTAGGTGTGTTCATTTGTCACTACCACCAAATGGTATTCAGTAAGTTTCAGTTAATTCAAGTTTCTCAGCTTTCATCCTGTACTGGAAGGATTCACATTAAAAGCCAATATTAGAAATGCTTCCCTCCTCATATATATCTGTGATTATCCACCTTCTTAATGCTGAGACACTTCAATACATTCTTCATGTCATGGTGACCCCCAATGTAAATTATTTTTGTTGATATTCCATAACTGCAATTTTGCTACTGTTATGAATCATAATGTAAATATTTTTGGAGACAGAGGTTGGCCAAAGGGGTTGTGACCCACAGGTTGAGAACTATTGATATACATATATGGATTATACACACATACACACATGTGTTCCTGAATGCAGATGTGTGTGTGTGTGTATGTGTGTGTGTGTGTGTGTGTGTGTGTGTGTGTGTGTGTGTGTGAAATCTTCCATTTCTTTTTATTTGATTTTTTTTTCTTCCTAAGGAAAATTTAAGTCGCTAAAAAATCCAATCATTACCTGAATTTAATTCATATGCTCTCTTATGAACAGTTCCCCGAACAGCTCTATGAACTTTGGCAGGCTCTGAGCTGTTAAAAATTCATTGATGAAACAATAGCCTCGAGTCTGAATTTATAGTTTTGTGAATAGAGACTGAGAGCAGCACAGAGGTGATGGCATACGATAAATACTGTAATACACAGCCATAACAGTTAACTTCCAAGACTCAGTCTGAGGCCGGTACCATCAAGATCCACAGCCTGAAAAAATCACAAGCATCAGTAAGTTTAGCATAAAGAATGGATATTACCACGTGGTATTGAAAATCTGCTATGTTATATTTTTCTCTTTTGTAGAATACTGCACACCATAGAAACTAAGCTAGAGAGTTTTCCTTCTCACATCTTTGTTACTTCCTGGATATATATAGATTTAGCTATTTTTAGAAAAAAATGGAGGTTGCACATTAAAACTTAAATTGCTGAGCTTTAATAGCTACTTTACCATGAAAATTCAACTTTGTGTACTGCCAGCACTCATCATATGTTAATATCATCATTATTTTTAAAATGCAGTCTGAATTCAAGCTGTACAACTATATTTGTGCAAAGAAACAGGAGGATGCATGGTTGTAATCCTAAACAGCATTATGGAACAAACCAAATCAACAGAGGTAAGCTTGGGAAATCAACTCCTGAAGTGACTAGATGTCCTTTCTGAAGAGATCATGCACATTACCTGACCTATCCCCTAATGCAATGTTATCCTTTTCTATTTCTTAGAAGGGTTTCTCTGAAAGCCTTAGTGCATCAATAACTAGAGTGGGGCTGAGAACACAGGAAAACTTGTAGCTTTGGAGAGTATGTTCAGTCTGAAGAGCTATGCTGAAGATGGTCTGTCCTCCCAGAGCAAATTACACTTGTGGACATTTGGAAAAGAGATTAAGTCAGAGAAACACAGAAACTGAAGGCAACATGGCTGTTCATCTTGAGAGTCAGGCTCCCTCTATAGTATCACTGACTCCATACTTGATGAAACAGTGGAGTCTTCTGGACGTGTTTTGCAAGCATAGCCCTATAGCTGAAAGTTTTCCTGTGTCCTGCCTATTCTGCAGCTGCTCAGACCCAACACAGAGGATTATATTAATAAAAACTGCTCAGCCATTAGCTTAGGCTAACTACTGACTAGCTCTTACACTTAAACTCAGCCCATTTCTGTTCATCTATATGTTGCCACATGTTCTGTGACTTTACCTGTGTGCCATTACATGCTGTACCCTGGACAGTGGGCTGGCGTCTCCTAACTCAGCCTTCCTCTTCCCAGAATTCTCCTTGTCTGCTTATCTCATCTATATTTCATGCCTGGCTAGAGGCCAATCAGTGTTTCATTAAACCAGTGTAGCATTATCCCACAGCACAATCCCTTGGGTTCTACCATTAGAATCAGTTTTGTGTAGGTGCAGTTGAAAAGGTATTCCAAGGACTTGGACATCCTAGGGTCTACTCCACTAATTGCCACTGGAGGCCTACAGAATCTACTTTGTTCCCTCATTTTGGAAAGGACATAAATGTTACTGTCACTAATTTTTAATTACTCATTTCCACAATCTTACAGAGAACATATATATTTTCTCCATATTTCCTTTATGTATAGATTTATGTACTTTATGAGCTACTTAGTAATAAGCCTGGGCTTTTGGCTGAATATTTATAATTAATATAAGCCTTTGTGTAATAATTTGGGAAGCTGCTGCTGGGTATTTGGGAACAGGTGGTTGGGAAAGGAAACATCTGTTTACAAAGCTCCTTTAAAAAATAAAGTAAACAACTCAAATTAGCTTCAGGATGTTCCTAAAACTGACCAGATTCACCAGGCCCCTCCCTCCAAAGCACAAATAGTAAAGACTTTATAGAGACACACTCAGACAAACCAAGGTCTTAGGCCACCTGAGCTACTTGGAAATGATGCTCTCCAACCTATTGAGCTGCCTGTGGGCTGTGCAGTGTGTTCCAGATTTCCAGCTTTTGTGAACTGTCAACCATGATGGAGTAGACTTTGGTGATATAGCTGTCCTTGATTCATTGCTGCTTCTATAAGTATTTCCTTGCCCACTCTCTTGTAAGCAACCCCAATAAAATTCATTAGCTCACCAACTTGGACTTTGGTAGTATCAATACTTTTATCTGTGTTGGGATCCCTATTTGGGGTGAGTATTTTTGTCTCATCAAGAAAAAAACTGTCTCACAGCATGGATCCTCTAGAACTCGAGGTATGCAGAGTTTTGACAGCTGCAGTGTGGGTGATAGGAACTAACCCAGATGCTTTGCAAGGGCAGCGAGTTCATTTAACTACCTGACCAACTCTCCAACACCATCTTCTATATTGTTATACGTGGAAACTGAAGCTGAAATTATGAAACAGCTTACATGGGGCACATAATCAGCAGGACTTGGATTCTAGTACACACAGCCTTGTTAGAAACATCTTAACCCTTCTGGGTTACAGTAGTTTAGATGTCTGTATACTACATTTTATACAATGCCCCATGTACTGACTTACTTTGATGGGTCCATATCACCATCAAAGGGGTGTTTTTCTGAACGTAAAACTCCAAATCTCACAGACAGCTATTCAAAATTAATTTCAAATTAAGAAATAACTTCAAAGTTAAGAATGTCTCCAAAAATATAGTCATCTGACAGGGAAGGAATTTATGATAAGAGCAATAATACACTAATCTGTTTATTTAGATTAGGTTTCCCTCGAAATGTAGCCTGGGTTATACTGCTCTCCCATCACTGTACTTAGGCATTGTAGGAATTTGATGTTAAACTCATATCTGTTCAAAATAATCTTTGGATATTGTGGTGTCTACCTTGTAAAATAGAAGACTTTATGTAAAATACAGAAGGATAAGTATCAAATAATATGACCTCTAGAATCGTCATGTTCACTGTCAAATCTTCTGTATAAATATTATCATGGATAATGTTAACCTTAAACCAGCTACTAAGTCAAGAGGAACATAATACCCAGGCTACATGTGATAATTGTCAGAAAACCTCCATCTTCCTTTGGCTTCTTGTAAGCTCTCATTTTACCATACCAGAGGAAACTGCTGGCCCATTTAGACTACTTTTTATCGCTTCAGAAAGAGTCTCTCTACAAAGATCTATAGCCAAAATTGGCCTGGAATTCAGGATCCTCCAGCAGCCACCTACAAAGTTCTGAGATTGTGGGTATGCGCCACCCATGCACATTCATCTCATCTAGGCATTTTTTGGTGTAAGATGGAATTTAATGTCACTATTAGGACTCAATTACAGAATTGACATAATATTCCAGCACTCTTCTTCCAAATTAGACACTGGGGTATGTGTGTTTGTCATAGCAAAATCCCTATGGGTGGATTAGCCTAGTTCCAACTTTATTCCAACCTCCCTGTCTATTCTCATCAACTATGGCTTGAGGGTATCCTGAGTTCTTCTGTGTCTTCCTGGTCAATGCATTCTATCAAGGATCCCAAATCTTTTGAATATTCTATTTCCTATCACAACAGGAAACACTGCAACTGTAGTAAGTTTTTTGGAAACTATCTTCAATGGTAGACCTTTTTAAATTTCTTTATACCATTTAGCAATCAGGTCATCCTTCTTGAATTCACCATGCAACTAGATATTTGATGGACCTATTACTCCATCCCAGATGGAAACTAGTTTAGGAACCTGCATTATGGGAAGGATTTGTAAAAGCCACATATCCTACCCACATCTATTCAGAACCAGATTTTCCCATCCAGAAGAATACCAATGTACACCCAACATTTTTTTCAATTTTCATAGCTTACTATCTCAGATAATCTTCATGTGAAAGAATTTTATAGTTTAGAAAAAATAGAACAAAGAAAGATTTAACTAGCTTACAACTGTGAGATACCACTAGTTATTTTTATGTCCTGGGTCTACAGTTCCCCACACCAAGGAGGAGAATCCATCTGTTCATGGTGGCCATGCCAACTCAGGATAGATTGTCATCAGAGAGTTGTAAAAGCTTCAACTTCCCTTCAGATAACTGCTCATGTCTCATGCAAAGGTGTAACTAGAGTCCTCTTTGCTGATACAGAAATTGATAATTGCCTTATGGGAGCCTCACTGGGAACAGAAGGGATGAAGGATGAGTGAGCACAGGAGCTTTATCATTCTGTGAGTTCCAAAGGCAGAGGAAATTTTGCAAGGAGATATTCATGTGGCATTTCCAGTGTCAAATATCCAAATTGCCCACAACCACTGTTTTAATCACAGAGCCTGACCAGATGACTAGAACTGCCTGTGTTGACTATGATCATTCTTTTCATGAGTTGGAAAAAGAAGCTAATTTTTTATATTTGCTGGTGACTCTTGCAATTTTTATTTTTTAATAAAAATTTTATTTTCCAAAGGGGAATTTTCCAAGGACAAAATTACATCTCACATTGTCAAAATATTTTGTCCATGGCAGCTCTCTGGAGAAAGTGTCACTAAATATGATGAGCCAAATAGAATGCAGTTATTTAAATGAGATGCATCCCTTGTCTTACTTAATATCTCTCTCTATAGATCAATATTGATACATACATACATCATAATATCCATTAACATGCATTTAGAAAATAAAGATTCTAGGGCTGGAGAGAAGGATCCATGTGTAAAATATTTGCTGCATGTAGTAGTTATCTTGGTGATCAACTTGACACATCTATGAGGAGGGAACAGAAACCGAGTTGTGTCTATCAGATAACCTACGAACATGAATGTAGGGTCATTTTTTAAGTTGTTAATTGATATAAGAGGGTTCAGCACACTGTAGCAGAACCATTGCTCCTGGGTTGTCTAAAAAAGACAGCTGAAAGTAAGCCTAGATGCAAGCCAGCAAGCAGCAATCCCTCACAGTCTCTGCTTCAGTTTCTGTTTCCAGTTCCTCCCTTGAATTCTTGCATTAGTGCTCTCTGTGATGGACTATCAAGTGTAAAGAAATAAACCATTTCACCCCAAGCTGCATTTTCATCATTTTGTTTATAACAGCAACAGAAACCAAACTAGGGTGCTGTGCAGGCATGGTGATCTTGGAACCCACAGACAGCCAGACACAATTGCATGCATCTGTCATCTCACTACTTCTACTGTAAAATGGGAGGTGGAGACAGGACTTTGGAAGCTTGTGAGCCAGCCAGACTTGCACAAGCAACAAAATACAACCAGAAAGACCCCATCTCTATCACAGTAGAGACACGTAATATTTACACATAGCTTGTCCTTTGCCACACACAGTGCCATGTGTGTCTGTACCCTCACACAAATGTATATGCATACATACTTACATTGTGTACACACAGCATATACATGCATAAAACACATGTACATGCACATATAGATTATATACTTATCATAAATTCAAATTATAAAATATAATTAAGTGAAAAAATTTTTAAAATGATTCTCAATTTTCTAAGATTCTCAATTTAATGAGGCAAGAGGAGTTGTGATATGCCCCCATTACTTTTCTTCCCTCCCTCCCTTTTGCTATCCTTGTGTTAATCAGGTTAATTAGAAACAGTCTTAGTTGTTAATCAGTCCTCTCCCAGTGCCCACTCTGAGCTCCTGGGAAAGCAGACTGGAGATTTCTCCCCTTGAAGTCAGTTATTTCAATCCCATTCTTTAGCTGAAACAGTAGATTCAACAGGCATGCATTTGTTTTCCATAGTTTGAAAACTCTTTTAAGGAAAGCCTATCACTTACTGCAATAAACTAAGAACAGAAGTGATTTTTGTTGTCTCCCAGGATAACTAATTTCAATTGATCTAGTTATGGTCTATAACAGCTTGTCCAGGTTAATAGCAATTCATTAACTGCGCAACCACATGGCATTTGCTGATGAGGACAGATCCGGGTGTTTGTTCTGAGGAATGCAAGGGACATTGCGAGAAATCAGTTTTAATAAACTTTTCTTCCATATTCATCATCAGGGAAATATGATTAAAGAAAATCATTTATCCATCCCAAAATGCATTAATGCAAAACAGCTTAACTTAAAAAAATCTTTATAAAGAAAAGCAACTCAACCAACAAAAATCAGTTGACAAGTATAAAAGGTTTTCAGTCGGTTTAATCTCCATGAAGTGTTTATTGCTGTTGTGTGAAGCCAAAACATTATTTAGATAAATGCCTTCATTGTCTATGTGGATTTTGAGAAACAGAATCTGATGGCTTTATGTTTTCTTTCCAGGTATTTTATTTTAAGATTACAAACATGCAGGAAGTAGCAGCTTGATGGCTCTTTTCAGATATGTTGACAGTGATGAAAACCTTGGAGAATTGGAATATGAAAATGATAGTCTGCTTCCAAAGCCAGGGGATTTTCACCTTAGTATATTTTGAGGCAAGTGACCAGCATGCACATTGCACCTGTACAGTTTTATTTGCTAATGACATCTACAGGAAACATTCCACTCTTTTGAAATAGATTTTTATGAAAAATTTTCTATTGGGCGTTGTGCTAAGTTCTGTCAGGTTAGCAGTAAAGAAGCTAGGAATAGCTCCTATCCTCATATAGCTGACCAGCTCAAGAGGAAGACAAGCCATAATTAAGTACATTGTGCATTTTGGTAGGAGAGGCACAGGGAAATACTGAAACAGACACCGCGGAGACAAGTAAGGTGTCCTGAGTATGCTGGTAGGAAAAACATTTCAGAAGTTGTCAAGGCCAAGAATAAAAAGGATAAATACAAGGATGGATGGGCATGGTGTGTGTGTGTGTGTGTGTGTGTGTGTGTGTGTGTTAGCAATAAGAACTCTTAGCCAAATTTCAAGGCTAACTGGGGAACATAAAGCATTGGATACAACTAGGGATGTGGGTAGTCAGCTACAGAAAGTGATCAGAAAAAAGAACTCAGTGTTAGTCCCTTCTGGTCACCCCAGAATTTGTTTATTATTTCAGACAGCTCCAACATAAGTTCCCAAATCATCCTGTTAGCTAAACCAGCATAAAATTGCTCACTGACTCAGCTTGTGTCAATTATGTTTCCTTCTAAAAAAGAAAGCCATTTGCTCTTAGTAACAGACAGTTGGTCAAAGGACATAAACAGAAAAGATGAACAGGGAAAAAAGGGCATGAGAGTCCCAGGTACCAGAAAGAATTCCAATAACCTTTCTAGATTTCAAGCCACTGCCTGCCACTCACTACAGTAAAAGAAGGGGACCTTTCAGCCAGTTATATATGTCTTAAAGAAACAGAATGGCTACACACATTCTCCCCATTACAGTTGCATGACTTCTTAGGGTCATCCTGTCAAATCCCAGAAACAAAAGTTGGTTAAAACAAACAAACAAAAAAAAAAAAGTGTGGTCATACACTTTCAAGTGGTCATTGTCATGGAGATGTCGATAGCCTTGATGCAAACCATCATTTTCAAATATGGGCTTGTTTAACTCTACATTGAAATGTTCTTCTCAATGGTCCCATAGCTGTGGTGTTGTGATTTCAACCCCATTCCTTTGGCTTCAAAGGCATGGGTGATCTTTGAAGTTTACTAAGATGTGAAGTATTATGGAAAGAACTAAAATTCCATGACAGCGAATATGTCATCTTATTAGCTCGTCAGAAGAAGTGGGACAGTTTATTTTTCCACTGTTGCTTCCCTCAAGAGGATACTATGTCACTCCAGGAATTCCAGGAATGAATAAATGTTCTCAGTACTCACTCTAGTTGAAAACCATCTTAAGCATAAATAAACAAGATATTTAAAGGTCAAGTTTGGAGATCTTAAGAAAAAATAAACTCATACTAAGTCCTACTAACAGTAGTATCATGGTATACAAGGATCAGAGTAAAAGAGCAGGATGTAATTAATGTCTTTTCAACAGGATATTGAGTCCAGACTCATCAGGAACACAGAGATTGGAACATGGTGTAAATGAAGCCAGGAAGGAAAAACTCCCTTCACACAAGGTCTTGAAGTTTACCATATATCTTAGGAAGGAGGACATGATTATTACTGTTTGCCCTCAATGTAGATACTCTTTAATGATCCTTTGCAACTAAGACATGTGTACATTGTAGTCATATATGGTGTACCTTAATAAGCTTGCCTAGGGATTGGAGGACAGAGCCAGCCACTAGATTAGACATAGAGGCCAGACAGTGGTGGCCCTTAATCCTGTCACTTGGGAGGCAGAGATCCATCTGAATCTCTGTGAGTTCAAGGCCACACTGGAAACAGAGCCAGGCAGTGGTGGTAACTTTAATCCAAGTACTGGTAAGCATACATGCCTTTAATCCCAGGAAGTGATGACTGGGCAGAGAAAGTTATATAAGTCATGAGGGAAAAGGAACTCACTCTCTTGAGGCTGAGGATTTTGTAGCGGTAAGCTAGTGGCTGGCTGTTCTGCTTCTCTGATCTTTCAGCTTTCACTCCAATATCTTTCTCTGGGTTTTTTTATTACAGTACATGCCTAAATTACATGTAAATAAAACAAGCATGAGTCATATCAATTGAGCAAGAATCACAGATTTCAAACTGGACCTCTGCTTTGAATATATTTTCAAAAGAACACAAATAGCAGCATTTTCTAAACTATGGCTTCTCCCTTTAATATTATTTAGTTTTCAAGTCACAAATGCATTTAATATTTATTTGAAGATAACTTATAGGCAAAAAGTTCAGAAAGACATAAAATACGAATAATGTTACAATGAGAATGTTTATTAATTATTCATTTCAAAGAAGAGACTGATTGTGAAGGCTATCTTAAAATAATTGCCATGGTGAATCTGCAATTTAAATCGTGTGGATGGTGTGGTAGCATCACTTCCAGTAAGGGGAGAATGTAGTATTAAGAACAAAGCAAATAACTGGGTCATTCTAAAAATCTTTAACAAACTGTAGAAATTCAAATTGTAAAAATTTAGCCTATTGTCAAATAAGAAATGTACTATCATAGCCATAAGTTTGTGCTATATACATATAAAAAACTCAATACTTTTGACTATGTGTTAACATATTCTATAGCATGTGCTAAGTATTGCAGATATAAAGATAAATAAATCATTTTTTCTACCTTCAATGATCCCCTAAATAGTAATTATCTAGTTGTCCCAAACATCAATGTATTATTTCTCTGTTGAGTGAGTTCTACATTATTATTAATGCAGTTAGAATAAACAAGTGGTAGTTAACAACCTTTTATGGGTTGCCTTTTCTCATTAAACTTAAAATACTGTTGTTGTTGCTTTTCCTACTTGTTATAACTATCTATCACACTTGTTTATGACAATGCAAAGATGATTCAGGCTTTACAAAGTTCTTTGGATTCTTTTATACCTTCTTTGAAAAATATTTTTATAGATTATGAACAATTACATGTGGTAACCAACAGAAACACAAAATACATTTCTCTTCAATATTTAGAATAATTTTTCATAAGATAGATTTCCAATTGAAAATAAACTGTATTTTAGAGTTAGTTTAGTGAAAACTTCCAGAGTGACCTTCATTTGAAATGTAAACTTGCAACTCTTTCAACAGAATGTGGCTTACTTAAACAAGTATTTGTCTATTTGTCTTGTACTATTTCCACAAATAATTTGAATTAACAGTTATATACACAAGATTTAACCCAATTACCATTTTTGTCTATTGTATTTAAATAATACTATGTCTGAATTCTAGATGAATAGGATAACTTGTGGTCATTAAATAAATGGCCCATAATCATAGTTAAAACAGGATTCTGGGTACACCATGCTTAATATATTCAGTTCTCGGGTACCCATTTGTGGTGCTTTGGATAGGAATGAGTCCCCCCCCCCCGCCACACACACATAAACTCATGTGTAGGAATGCTTGGCCTGTAGGGACTGGTACGATTAGGAGGTGTGGCCTTGTTGGAGTAGGTGTGATATTGTTTAAGGAATTATGTCACTGTGGAGGCTGGCTTTGAGGTCTTCTATGCTCAAGCTATGCCCACTGTGGCACACAGTCTCCGTCTGCTGCCTGCAGATTAATATGTAGAACTCTCAGCTCCTTCTCCAGCACCGTGTTTGCTGTATGCTGCCATGCTCCTTGCCATGATTATCATGGACTAAACCTCTGACTCTGTAAGCCAGTCCCAATTAATATTTCCTTTATAAGAATTGCTGTGGTCATGGTGTTTCTTCATGTCAATAAAACCTTAACTAAGATACCATTGTAGCCTCTTTATTCAGTTTTCCAAATATTTTTATATAACATGAAAGCACAAAACATGATTATTTTCTTTGCCAGGACATATGATGAACAACATTACTAGAAGGATGGCTGATATAGTTTTTTACTTTGTTCCTAACTTCAAAATTAAGGCACTGTGATACTCAACAAAATATGAACTATTTTCTGAAATCATTTTTGGTTATTGTATAGTGAACTTATTCCAATGACATCTTTTAAGTTTTCTAAAGGATGATTTTTGTAGTCAGTACACAGAGAGGCTGGTGAGTAAACACAAAGACAAGATTAGATTCAGTATTTACATTTACAAATAATTTAATTTCTTGCCATAAAACTCTCAGAGTCTAGAGACCATGACTGATCCTATCACTCTGTGTTAAAAGTTACTCAAATCCAGTCCAGAGTATCTTTCACTGCTCTTTTGCCCTAAGGGAAGCTTAACTCTCATTAAGAAAGAAAGTTCAACTTTCCAGGTCATGTCAATCCCCAGTCGCTCCAGAAAATTCATATTCCAACATCCCTCAAATAAAATAAAGATCACACTGTGACAGTCCTTCTGCTGTAATTTCAGCTTATGAAACCACAATTCAAAATAAACTTTAAAAGTTTCTCCTAACCTCTCTACACTTAAAGATTCATGCAACTCTCAGACCTCATCAGAAAAGTTTCTTTGTGTAGCAGAAGGTGGTTATCACAGAAACTAATAGCTGGTCAAAATACAGAGAACAAGTGTCAGTGAATTGTTCCACTACAAATGGGACATCCACATCAGAACAACCTGAAAGGCTTGGGGACCATTGTGGAAGAGGGAGCAGAAAGACTGTAGGAACCCGAGCTGAGGAGCACTGGAGAAAAAAAGTGTCTTCTGTACATTATAGGTCTTCTGACTTCACGAAATAGCAGCAGCTGTGGTTGCCTACCGAAGTCCTGCATAAGATCAAGCCAGTCAACATTCTAGCAGGCAGTATGAAGGGCTCATGAGCCTCCACTCCTAATACAGCAAGAATTTCTAGTAGATTGTTTCTGGGAGAGGGAGAGTCAGTTTTCTTTAAGGTATATCCTCTATTAGGTAGATCCTGATCCAATGGATGACACCACATTTATAAACATTTAGGCAGGACAAATTAGACTCCTCCTTGGGTCATTAAAAAGTAAGAGAATAGAGGACATGAATTTGGGATGGAACAGGGAGGTGAATATTGGACCTGGGAACAGTTACTGGGAGAAATGGAGGTTGTGTGTGAATATGATCAGTGTATAAAATTCTCAAAATTAATAAAATATATTAAAAATAGCAAAATTAATTAACTCTATATACAAATAAGCTTTGAAGATATTTTGTTATGAAAGAATTTATCCTGTTTCAATTAAACATGATATAATCCATGCTCATGCTACTCTCAACCATATTGATAAATGAAGACGTAGAATCTACCTGTTGTTTTGCTTTGATTTGATTTTGTGGTGATGACAATTGAACCAGGGTATCAGTCAGTGTTACCAAGGACTCCCATCTAAAAGTACATGCCTTAAAATGTAATAAAGACATTTTAATTGCAAGTATCTCAACATTTTTTGGTTCAAACCTGTAATGGAGATGGAAATATTCTTTTATTCTTTAGGAACCTATATTTTTATTTATTTTTAATTTTTTTTTATTAAATAATTATTTTTTCAGCCCAATCACAGTTTCCATTCCCTCCCTCCTTTCCTCCCAGTCCCTCTTCCAGCTTCCCCTCCCCCACATACATTCCTCCTCCTTTCTCTTCAGAAAAGGGAAGGCCTCCCATGTGTATCAGACAGACATTATGTATCAGTTGAAGTAACACTAGGCACCACCTCTCCCACTAAGGATGAAGGAGGCAACCCACTAGGAGGAAGGGGTCCCAAAAGCAGGTGACAGAGTCAAAGACAGCACCTGCTCCCACTGTTAGGAATCCCACAAGATGACCAAGATTATGTATAACTGTAACATATGTGCAGAATGCCTCTTCACCAATACTGCATCTGACAGAAGACAGAACTTTAAAATATATAAAGAACTTAAGAAACTAGGCATCAACAAACCAAACAATCCAATTAAAAAATAGGATACAGATATAAACAGAGAATTCTCAATAGAGAAATCTCAAATGGACTGAGAAGCAGCTAAAGAAATATTCAACATCATTGGCCATCAGAGAAATGCAAATGCAAATGCTTCTAGGATTCTATCTCACACCTGTCAGAATGGCTAAGATCAAAAACACAAATGACAGCTTATGCTGGAGAGGATGTGAAGCAAGGGGAACACTTCTCTATTACTGGTGGGAATGAAAACTTTAGAAATCAATATGGCAAGTCTCAGAAAACTAGGAATCAACCTATCCCAAGACCCAGCTGTACTATTCCTGGGCATATACCCAGAAGACCCTTCCATATCACAAGGACACCTGCTCAACAATGTTCGTAGGAGCCTTATACATAACAGCCAGAAACTGGAAGCAACTTAGATGTCTCTCAACCAAAAAAATTGATAAAGAAAATGTGGCACATTTACACAATGGAGTATTAGCTGTTAAAATCAAAGATATGGAATTTGGCAGCAAATGGATGAAACTAGAAAACATAATCCTAAGTGAGGTAACACAGACCCAGAAAGACAAACATAGTATGTACTCACTGATAGGAAGATATTAGCTTCAAAGTAAAGGATAACCATGCTACAATCTATAGATCCAAAAAAGCTAAGTAACAAGCAGGTCTCAAGGGGGAACACATGAATCTCACTTTGAAGGAGAAATAGAACAAATATCATAGATGAGATAGGAGGGATCTGGATGGAAGGGTGGGCATGCGAACAGCAGAGATCAGGTTCAAGGAGAATGGTGGGAGAGAGTACTTGGAAAAACAACTGGAATCAGGGGCATCACTGGGGTGAGCTAGAAACCTAGTGCAATGGAAAATCCCAGGAATCTATGAGGGTTAGCACAGTTAAGACTCCTAGCAATGGAGAATATGGAGCCTGTACTGGACATATCTAGAAACAGGGAAGACTTCTAGTGGAGAGATTGAGACTCCAACCTAGGTGCATCATGTAATCTTTGACCAACAATTTGCCCTACCTACAAAATATGCTGGGATAAATGTGGCACAGGAATTATGGGAATTCATAATAGTGATTGATCGAGGTTGAAAACCATACCATGAGTAGGAGCCCACCCCTGACACTGCCTGGAGAACCAAGACCTAGAGGCTGGGCAACCCAGGCACCTAGATAGAACCAAACATATCTGGGAAAAAAAGTCAATGAAATGATACCTAATACTACTCTGCTATACTAATAGATTGTTGCCTAGCCCAATTGCCATCAGAGAGGCTTAACTCAGCAACAGATAGAAATAGATGCAGAGATCCACAGCCAAACATTAGGTGGACCCTAGGGAATCCTGTGGGAGACGGGGATGAAAGATTGTGAAAGTCAGAGGGGACAAGGTCACCACAAGAAAAACCACAGAATCTAATAACCTGAACTCATAGGGGCTCACAGATATTGAAATTCCAACAAGAAAGCTTGCATGAGATGACCTAGGAACCTATATTTTTAACTAAGTAAAATGATAACTTAAAATAATTATAATTGTGTTGTGGAATATTTGCTAAACTATGTAAAGATGTACTGCATTTGTGTTGCAGAATTATTGTTTAGCTATGTAAAGGTATGTTGCCTTTGCTTATGCTGAATTTGTTTAACTACGTAAAGATGTGCTGTTGTTTCACCTTGCCTGTCTAAGGCACCCAACTGGTTTAATAAAAAGCTGAATGGCCAATAGTTAGGCAGAGGAGGAATAGACATGGCTGGTGGGTAGATAGAAAGGGGAGCCAGCCAGCCAGCTGTGGGCCTGCAAGCCAGACACAGAGGGAACAGAAAAGCAGGATGGACTCTAAGTAGATAATGTAAATGAGCCTTGTGACAGTACACAGATTAATAGAAATGGGTTAATTTAAGTTTAAAAAAGCCAGCTAGAAATAAGCCCAAGCTAAGGCTAAGCATTCATAATTTTTTTTTTGTTTTTTGTTTTTGTTTTTGTTTAGAGAGACAGGGTTTCTCTGTGTAGCTTTAGAGCCTGTCCTGGATCTTGCTCTGTAGACCAGGCTGGCCTCGAACTCACGAAGATGCGCCTGCCTCTGCCTCCCGAGTGCTGAGACTAAAGGCATACGCCACCACTGCCTGGTGAGCATTCATAACTAATAATAAGTCTCTGTGCCATGATTTGGGGGCTGGCAGTCCAAGAAAACCAGCTCTATATTTGCTTCCCAAGAACACTAAACCTGAAAGGGATACTGGAAATTCACCATCAGGGCTACAAAGCCTTTGCCATTCTTGCCAGTGTGTTATTCATGTAGGTCTTGTTGCTGGTGTCTGGGAGTAGCTATAAAACTGCTTAGAAAAATATTTTAAATCTTATTTGACACATAATTGCATGTTTTATTGGGTATGGTGAAGCTGTGAACCATCATTATTTAGAAAATGGAAAAGCTGCACTACACTGAGGAGGATATAAGTTAGATAAAGTAGAGCATACCCAACTGAACTAACTAGGAGGTTTCAAAGAACGTGGACTGCTGTAGAATGAGAAAATACAGTCCCAAATGGAATGAGACTAGGATACAAGAAAACTAGTTGAGACCTGAGCAATGGAGCCTAAACTTAGTAAAACACACAAGGTCTGGCAGTAAGTGGGGTTCTGGACAATTGAATTATACTCTGTCAAATGAGACTCCACAAGGAAGTTTCATCACAATAGTAATGGAAAGATCCAAAGACTTACAAAATGTTTACAAACCACTGGACTTTAAAATAAATTAATTTATACATCTTTTAAAGTTATATTCTTTAATATTTTCATTAATTGCTATGCAAATTTAGTTTTAACTCCTCAATAGTGACAAAAGATTTGTACTAGAATATTCAATTAGAATGTGCTGCTAAAGAAATGGCATAGAAAGAATGTCTTTTACAATTTAAATTGGTCTTTTCTTGTCATCTGTATGTCTCATCATATTCACATTCTATTGCTCCTTAATCAAGTACAAATATATCATATTCAGTTCATTCAGCTGCATCCCTAGAGGAAGCAGTTAAAACTGAAATGTTAAGATGAAAGACTTCAATAGAGCTAACAATGACTCTAAATCTGACAACTAATTCTTCCTTTAATACAGGTTTTCAAAATTAGGAGACAATTTTTGGCTTTGTTTTAGTTCATTCAGTCTTCTACCCAGCCTTGAACTTGAGCAGAGACACATCAATGCTCTTGGGAGGAAACTGCTTAAGACTTTCTTCCATTATATTTTATTTTACTGTTCATATCTGCACACTTTCTTGCCCACATCTTGTCAGTTTTCCCTTACTCAGATTCCTGAAGGGATGTTTCATATTCGCAGACAACATTTAGACATTTTTACATTAAAATTAAAGTAAAATCACTAACTTTTTTTCTCCTCTTCCACCTTCTCTGAAATTAGAGTTATTTTAAGAGTTGAAAAGCTATGCAATCACAACAGGACATGAAGAATTGCAATAAAGTAGTAGTCACTTTCCAAGTTCATTCTTCTGACTAGACTCTTAGAATTGTGTTACTGTAACTTCAACCATGATAGGCATTTGGAGCTGAGTGACACTGGGAGGGAAGGAAAAAAGAATCTTTAAGAGATAGGTCTTATTCATATTTATCACCAAGTAGTTTTCTTTTCGGAGATGAGAAAATAAGGCCATGGTCACTGTTATTTCAAAAGAAAGAATGAGTCATGGTATTCTGTTCTCTGCCTAGGGTTTATAAGAACTGAGTTCTTTTCTGCTTTTTTGGTACCTTTTGATTTAAATGTTCTTTCTATCACCATTATTCTTTCAAAGCTCACCCCAAGTATCTACATGGAAAACAGTATTTTGTAAGAGAAACCACAGATTACATGCATCTTAAGGAAAGTTTCAAAGTGGATTTCATATATACTATAAGTGTGTTATAGTTTCCAAAATTTGTTCAAAATATTATTTGATGCATTTTCTTCACTTGAATGAGATTTCAAACAGCCCATTAGAGTGCTGTGGTTTATAATTAATGAAATTGAATCACATCTATTTTAAATTTAAAATACATGTTTTCAAAACCTTGAGGCGAATAAAAATAATGTAGCCATTTAAGAAAAATTAAAAATAAACTAGCAAGTTTTGTGAAGGAAAGGAGAAAATATGAATAAAACATTCTTGTTCTCTTCTGGCAGTAAATGTTCAGAATTGGCAGTGCTGTTTCCTCTATAGAGAGTCTTCAGAACTAGGGTGAATGTGCCAGATGTAGAACTGGGAAGTCAAAGGCTTGAAGTAACAAAGGAGCATGGGCAGTGACCATGAGATCAGCACAAAAGAATACTGATTTGGAAAAGCAAAGACTAACATGAAACTATGAAAATATGCATAGGTACAACAAATGCAAAAGAAGGTATAACACCCACAAGAATTCAAAGAAATTATTTAAAATGATAGGGGATTTTAAAGTTGATGGGAAAAATTAAAAGGCAATGTCAACTTAAACATTTAGGGGCAAGAGGCAAAGAGGAAAATCCAAAGTGGCTAGGGTCTTCAACCAAATGATAAATGTGAAGTCTGAGGTACTTGAACTAACTCACAACCTTCTACAGGCTGACAGGTTTAAGGTCATAGGAAACTTTGTAAAGAAAAAGCAAGGCAACCCAAAGACAGGAGAGGTAATCCATGAAAATTGCAATGTAACAAGCTTCTCCAGTTCATGAAATAAATACAAAGACAATGAAGCAGACTTTGGAGTGGACAAAGAAGGAAAGAAATAACCCAATCAAGGCCACACTGAAATCATTCAGAAAATGAGTGATGCATCATTCTGTGACATACATTGAGAGCCATCTCAAAGGTTCAAAATTCAGCAACAAAAATATGCATGTAATTGATTCTGTTTTTTATATTGTTATTAGTAGAGCCTCAGAAACAAATCATAGTTGCTTATCTACTTTATCCACATAAAGATATTTTATATGATTAGATCTTAGCATTTGATGCTCATGAACAGTTAGAAATTACAATTTTCTTGACTCATAACAATTTCTGTAATGTTCCAATGGCTTTCAAATATACCCAATAAAAACCAGGCTTCTTGGTGATACATAATGCCCTCTAGTTTAAACATGCTAGACTCTCTAGCACCAATTTTCCACAGGCCCAAGCTCTTGGGGACCTTAGTCCTTCTTTCACTCTTAGGCATGTTATTTGTCCTTTCTCCTGGAAACCTAGCTTTTAGCCTAAGTGTTCAAAAATCATCATGCACAAATCAGTTCAAATATGACTAAGCTTGCCCCACGGTTTGATAGTGGTTATCCACAGGCAAAGTTTGTAGCATCTACTCCATTATCTCATTTTCTTTTTAGAAAATACCAACATCTGGCATGCTCACAGCCAGAATTCCACCCCTTTAAAACATCCCCATAGTTTGAATGGGCTTGTCATTTTTGTTTACCACTATGGACCAAGCTTTTAGAATGACCTTGACTACAGGAAGTGGATCTACATATTTGTTGAATAAAATATCACTTAATAATGTCCTTAAAGATATAACATATCCACAAATATCTAGACATAAGCTATCCTAGTCATAAGAGAATAAATTTCCACAAAAGACTTAGAGTTATACACAATGTTACTACTAATAAGACCTTAAATTTGATACAATTAGTAAAAGCCCCATAGTTTCATCTTCACAGCAAGCTTATACTATTTTGTAGAGAAAACAAACAAAACATCTGCAGTATTCCATGCAAGGTCCAAGTCAATTAGATTTAATTAATTAGTAGCTATAGTGTTGGATTATGATTAAGCAAGGTCTCATTTTAATATATATCCTTATAGCTGGCAGAGAATATGGGCTTAAATAATACAAGGCAAAGAGGAATTTTAATAGCTATGAAGGGATATCCATAATTGCTGCCTTATAAAGCAACATTTACCAATCAAATACCATAGGGTATCATATATACAGGTGTACCTTAAATTATAAAGCTTGCTTAGGTTGACTTCTCAACAAACCCATCAGAAATTGAAAATTCCATGAATCAAAAAATAGATTTCATGTATCCACCCTACCAGCACTGGACCTTAGTAACAGTACAGTATGGGCACAGAGGGTGTGCAGCTTCACTGTCAACATCCTGTGGCTGATGTGGAGCTGAGGCTTGGTGTTGCTACCAGCATCATGAATGAATGAGTTACCCAAACAATTAAGATAACAGGTGATGGAGTTAGGATTCCTACATGTTAGTAAACCTAGTGCCTTCCATGTTGAAGGATGTGCAGAAACAGCTATATCCTCAAGTGCCTTATGTTTTTTCCTGGTTCTTGTTGGAGAATTTCATCTGACTTATTATGCTTCAAAAATCACCCCATACCAAATGTCACCAGAACAAATCTGTCTTTGTGTAATTCAGACATTCTTTTCTCAGTCAAGGTAGAGGAGAATGGTTTTCACTACATACTCTGAAGTTCCTGTGAGACTGTGAAGTAAAGTATAGCTTAATTTATTCAATGAAGAAGGGAAATTTGCTCCCAGAGTCTAAATGAAAATTAAATTGATAATATAGGATATGAGCAATTACATGAATTTACAACACTGCTTTGAGCATCCACAGTGTAGTCTACACTGCACGACAGGGACACAGTATCAGATGCAGTTGCTTCCCTTGCTCATCTTGGATCTGTCGCAATCACCGTTCACTGCTCCTGGCATTACTGGCTAACATTAGATTCGGCTGCAGAGTACTTGTCATGTCCCTAAACAGCTACCCTTACTCACTCAGTATTGTCATGAGTAATGAAACCCATTTTCTCGGCCTGTGGATGTATAAACAGAAGTTGTCCAGGCCTTGATTCCAATGACTTAGACTCTGCTCTTTGGTAACAAGAGGAAGCATACATGAGATAAAAATCATACTGGAAAGTCCAGGATCGAGTAAGGAAAGAGACATCTTCATAAAATTGTGACATCCGTTCTGTGGAGCGCTGTGAGGATGGAGGGATAGACCTGTGGCCCTCAGGCAAAAGAAAATCCTACATCTCTATTAAGATAATTAATGCTTAACTTTATAAGCAAACAAGGGCACAGCTTATAGTGTTTACATTAGAAGATTAGTTAGAATCTGGCAACATACTGAGACCTGGAGAGGTAAGGATGGAGAAATATTGATGGTAACTGTTAATATCCTGACCCTCCCCTTGGTGCCGCCCTGCATCCTGATATAAAAGCCTCATTTTAAGGGAAAAACCCTCCCCTCCTCCCTCTCTTCCACCTTTTCCCCCTTCCTCGCCATAAGGTACCACACATCTGCTTTCCCTCCCTTCTCTCTTCCCCTTTTCCTCTTTCCCTATCTTCCTCTCTATCTTTCTAATAAACTTTCTGCTCAGATGCAGCATCTGAGGTGTGAATGAATGTCGGTGTACACCGCCACTGCCATGCCTGCCTGGCATGTCTTGCTTGCTACCCGCCTCTACATCTGCAAAGTGTGCCCCCACCACGAGTGGAACACCCTGGTCTGGCCAGCTGTGGGGTCCCCCTCGCGTGCAATATCATAACAATAACAATTGGTAGAATGACAGTAACAAGAGTGAGGTGAATGAGAGTTAGACTTAATTCCATCCAGGGCAATGATGAGCTCTACATGTAAGAACATAGGATTTAATCAATTATTGAGACTTTCGAAGAGGATATAAGAATAAAGACTATGCAATTATGGCTGGGAACTTTTGAGGACTTTCCAAAACAATCATTAAAGGCATTTTACTCCCATGAATTAATCTCATATTCACAGTGGAGTGTGAGGTGAATACTTTCCTTATCTTAACTACGCAAAGCAGCAATGTGAAGCGTGGTGACGTAGGCAAATGCTCCAAGACTTCCGAATGCAATGTGCTCTTAAATTAGACTTCACTCCTAATTTAATCTGGCTCTAGAGTCATACATGGAACGTGCATATTTTATAATGTGGCCTATGGATTAGCAGCACATGGAACTTTGTCAGAAATGCAGATCCTTGGAGCATTTCCAGGACCTCCCGAATGAGGAACTCCTGGAAATAGAGCCAAGAAATGTGAACTTTTTATATCCCTGGAGTTTGGGGAGCAGTACACTCCAGCACTCAGCACATTGCAGTTAACTTGTTCTCAGAGGTAATGCTGGAAGTTGGAGAGGTTAGGCAGATTTCAAATAAAATCGAGTCAATATCAACAGCTATTTCCAGGAGAAATGATGAGCTTTTCTGCTTCTCTGTTGAGTCTGGGTGCCAAAGGGCTTTTTGGTACAGATCATCAGTGAGGACACAGTAAGAAATGAGTTGGCAGGTCATGTGCCTGGAGATAAAGGCATCCTGTCTCCATATAGTACATTGGCTGAAATATCAGTAGGAGGTGAGTTTTCCAGAGCCTTTTCCACAAAATGTCCAATGGTAAAACTCCAGGTTATCCTCACTAAGAGAAATTAAATAGAACAGTAAAGGCAGAAACAGGAAGATGAAGCCATTAGAAAGAAAGCTGTCGCCAATCAGGCGGGCTTAGATTCTTCTAGGCCCCTACATTAATGCCTCATGTTAGGGGCTAAAGTGAAACTGAATAATTAAGGGAGAAGAGAATTTCTAGAAAGATTGGATCAAAGAGTGCCTAGCCCCAGAGGCAAATGAAAAACGGATTACTGAACTTGTAAATTTATTCATTGAATTTCTGAGAGAAAATAGTATCCAAAAGAAAAATGTGGGAGGGAGGAATTTTTTTTCTTTTATATGATAGTGAGGAGTGAGTAGCAGCAGTGGCAGTTTCCCAAGAACATTGGCAAGAAGAGAAAGAAGTAAGCTAGAAGGATGGGGGTGATGCAGGGCAAGCTAGGGTGCATCTGTAAATGGGTTCCACTGGTACTGATTCAGGAAGAGTCACAAAGAATGGAATATGGTGTTACTCCTAAGGATGATGTTAGCCTGTTTCCTTCCTGAAGGTCCCCATTATAGACTGTCAATGTGTAACTCCTTCCTTTCCACCCAAAAGGAATACTAAAGTCCAATCCGGGTTGTAGGTGCTGAAAAGGAAACTGTCTTGTGGGTTGGCAAGATGGTTCAGGTAAAGGCATTTGCTGCATAAGCCTGCCATGAGTTCAAACCCCACAACCAGTATAAAGGTGGAGGGAGAGAAATAATTGCAGTGTTTCCCTGGCATCCACATGTGCTTTATGATACCTTTGTTACCTATTAACAAATAATAAATACAGCTTTTAAAAAGAAAACTATATTGTCATTTTAAAACAGTCATACATCAGGACAGGGCCATTCAGGGCAAGGAGGGGTTTGAAACTTAGAGGGCACAGATTTTTACCACATTAGGAAACATATTATTGATGTAATGTAAGAAGAGAGAGTTCCAGACAAACTTTATTGGGTTCTGGGTCCATTTGGGGCATTTGCTCTCAGCAATGAATTCAGTTGCATATTTGGGAATATGAAGTCTTGGTTTTCTCATCTGATAAATGGGAATGCTAATATATTACACAACTATAAAAAGATATCATTCTCACTACAGAGATGGAATCCTGACTCCATGTGAGAAATAGGTATGGTTTCATTGACAAGCCTTGCTTTTTATTTTGTGACTAAGGAAAAATAAGTCTAGGAAGAAAGTAATAGAAAGATTTTTTTTCCAAAATTGGGTCTAAAAGGAAAAACCATTAAACACACACACACACACACACACACACACACACACGCACACGCACACGCACACGCACACGCACACGCACACGCACACGCACACGCACACACATTCATGTCCCAGTACTGGCTTTAATACTGTAACATTTCTCCAAAATTTCATTTTATAAGTAGAATGTTTTGTATTCTTTCCACAGAGCAGATGGCCAATCTGTGAATTAATTTTCAAAATCATTCTCAAGAGAGAGGCCCTTACATTAGTGTTATCTCAGAAGGCATCCTCTGCAGGAGAGTATGCTGCCCATCAAGTCTGTGGTGAGAACATTCACCTTCTGTCCAGGGTAAGTGTGAGTCAGTCTTGCATGCCTCAACTGGGTAGGCCTGAGAAACAGGTTTCTGTTAGAGACATATCCAATGACCTCATCCAAAGAAATTAAACTAACAGGTTAGTGTTTAAGATTGGAATGCTGGGAAAAATCACACTTCATTTTGAATTGATAAATAGCCATAGGAATCCTTCCATCTGTGTGTTTTCTCAGCTCTGAAGAATGTATCTATATGGAACAGCATCCAGAGAGGAAGAAGCCAGAAGCCCATGACTGTGTGGTTTTCACCTAAGGGCAGCGGAGGTGGGGCGGGAGGGTGGGGGGTGTCTGCACTACCCTCAAAGGCCTACCCTGTCAGACCTCTGGCTTCTGCAGTCTCCACTTCCCAAGAAACTTCTCTCTTTCCTCCTGATCAAGGGAAAGGATGACATAAACCCTGAAAAGCATGCCTAGGTTCACTAAGAGAGTGTCCTGCTAGTCCTCTAGAAACCACTTCCCTTGGACTTTTATTTTATGATTCTCAATGGCAGGCTTGAGGAGCATACCACCGGAAATTCTCACTGGTCACTGGACCTGATCTTTGAGCAGTGTTTGTCACGTTTGCTCACTCCTTGGCTCTTGAATTGTTTCACCACTCAGGCATCAGGCCACCATCATTTCCTGGGGTCTCTAACTTCTCAGTGTCACCTAATCTGGATCCCCTTGTTCCTCTTCTCTTCTTTATCTACTCACACTATCCTGGTGACCTAATCCAGTGCTCTCACTTTACAAATTCCCCACCAGGGTTTAGTTCTTTAGCTCCTTTCTCTACTTTTCCTGGAGCTCCAGATGTCCACACACAGTACCTCAGTAGCAGCTCATTTTGGTTGTACAAAATGCATCCAAAACTATCAGTTCTGGAGAGAAAGTTCATCTATTTGCTTTGGGGAAGGAGAACCTTTGACTCTTCTACATTCCACATGTGAACCATCAACAAAACTTGGATTCAGATTCTGGATGACAGCTGGGGAGCCTGCATGGGACCAAACTAGGCTTTGTGAATGTGGGCAACAGTTGTGTGGCCCCTGGCAGTGGGACAAGGATTTATCTCTGATGCATGAACTAGCATTTTGGAGCTCATTCTCTATGGTTGGATACCTTGCTCAGGCTTGATGAAGTGGGGAGGGCTTTGGTCCTGCCTCAACTTGATATGCCAGACTTGTTAACTCCCCAAGAGAGGCCTTATCCTCTCTGAGGAATGAATGAGTGGTGGGGTGTGGAGGAGGTGTGGGGGAGCAGGAGAAGAGGAGGGACAGGGTACTGTGGTTGGTATGTAAAATAAAATAAAAAACACTTGAATTCAACATCAAACCAGATTTTAAATACGACCACTATTCTGAAAATAATAGCTATTACAGATAATTTTTTATTCAGGTGGAAGTTTGGTTCGTATGTATTTGTTGGTAGATTGTATTTTTTTGTTAAATTCCTTATTAGGATAGGTAGGTCACATGTCCTCCTTTGGGGGGGATGGAAAATTAAATTATATACTTTGACTAGTTACAAAAGAAATGCCTACAATTCTAGATAAAGTAGGAAAACCTAGAAAACTATGCTGTGTGTGTGTGTGTGTGTGTGTGTGTGTGTGTGTGTGTGTGTGTGTGTGCATATTATAAGAACAAAAGATTACAGGTTACACTTGAATAGTCAGACTCAAATGCTTGGCCACATGGTATTTTGAACATTTTTACTGTATCAGTTCAGTAAAATTAATGCTTATAAATGCTGGGAGTATAAATGAGAAAGAAAACCATCTGCTGAAGGCTATAATCTTAGCACATTGGAAAAAGAGTGATTTGGAGGATAAACATGTTCAACACAGAACTTGAAATAAAAGGTTTTGAAATGCCCCAAATCTCATTCAGTATGTGTGCTTCATAGGTTCGAGATTATCCGTTCATTTTCCTCAGCCCATGAACACAGTTCAGCCTCACACAGCAGCTAATACAGATTGGACGAAAACTGCCATTTACTGTGTCCTATTTATCCTATTCACCTGATGTCATTATTTTTACATCTAAGGTTCGCCTAATTCTTCCTGATAGAAAAGTCCTAATGGGGTCCAAATGACCACAGCTGATTCCTTCATAACCCTTGCAGCTCTACTTCAGCATCTCACTTGAGAAATCCTTTCCCAACATCTTCCTACTCCAGCATCTCACATGAGACGTCCTTTCTCAAACATCTTCCTACTCCAGCATCTTACATGAGACGTCCTTTCGTGACATCTTCCTACTTCAGCATCTCACATGAGACGTTCTTTCCCGACATCTTCCTACCACAGTTCCATGGCTTATGAGATAAATATGACAAGTCCTGACTGCCTATTCATCATCTTCACTCAATCTGTCTTTGGTCTATTCTTCCCCAACATCTAATTTAAGGAATAACACCACTGTACACTTGAGACATCCTGAAAATATCAAAGAATTTGAAATCCCAGCCTATAACTCAATCCAGTTGCATGGCACATCTAAAAATCTGTTCCTGATTTACCAAGAAAAACAGGTCAGTCTTGGTAAGGCCAATTCACTCCTTGTGTTATTTATTTCATTATTGAGTATTTCAGCAAATCTAGAGCTCTGGATACAACTTAAGAGCTCAGGGAGTTTTATCAAATTCTTTAGAAAACATGGAAAAGGGTTAATTGTTAAGTTCTGTCCTTTGAGTAAGAAGATGTGTATAATTTTTGTCATAATAAAAAAAAACAGCAATTAGTTCATGAACCAGCATTAACCAGATTCATATTTAGATTCAGGATTGAATATGTATATTGTGGAATAAGAAAGAGAGAGTGTAACACTGAAGAAAAGAAAACACAGATTGAATTCACTAGAGTAGCCAAAAATGTTGTTTTAATCTGTCTTCCCTTAGAATTTTATTTCTACTGTGCATAATATTTCAGTGTGCATGCTTGTGTGTATGTGTGTGTAAGTGTGCATGTGGTTTATGTGGTGTGTGTGTGTGTGTATGTGTGTGTGTGTGTGTGTGTGTAATTATGTATGTTTGTTCACATGGGAAACCAATGCTAAGTGTCTTCCTTAATTATTTTTTGCCTTAATTTTTGAGGCAAGGTCTCTCACCAAACCCAAACTTCACCAATACAGTCAGTTAGCTGGTCAGTGACCCCATTTTTCTAGCTCCTCAGCCTTGGGGTTGCAGATCTTTACATCATTGTACACAGTTTTGTATGTGTACACAGGGATTTTAAAGTAAGGGCCTTGGGCTTGTGAGGTAAATATTTTGCCAATTTTTCCATCTCCCCAGTCTTAATATATTGCTTTTTAAATTTTTTTGTCCACTGGCATGGTTCACAATAATGAGAATTATATAATTAATGGATAGGCACATATATGCTTAAGTTTTCATGGAGAATCTGAATTCAAGGACATCATGCACAAACTGTGCAATAGGACTTTCTGGGTTTTATTAAATTGGGTAAGCTAGGAATTGTTCTCAAAATGCATCTGGCCCAAACACTATCAATTTATTCTAATATTTGACAAATATTTACAGAGAAAATCTATAACACAAAGGCCCTGTGATAGAAGAATTTTCACTTTTAAATCAAAAGGGCATGGAAGAAAAGAACACTTGCTCTGTACATTGAGGATTTAGATATTCACACCTAGCATATTATTTCTTCCTCTGAGATGGACCCGCTGTGTCTGACAGGCCCTTTCATCCAGGGTTGATGTCATTCCATGAGAAAGAAAAAAGCTTTGGACTGACCATTGAGAATGATTCAGACACAGCACCCATCTTTCATCTTCCACTGGGCAATTAGGATCCTAGGTACCACTTTCAGGTACAAATTTGCTGTGGATGATTGATTGATAAATAAAATGCTGATTGGCCAGTAGCCAGGCAGGAAGTGTAGGTGGGACAAAGAGAAAGGAGAATTCTGGGAACAGGAGGGCTGAGGCAGAGAGGCGCTGCCAGCTATCACAAGGAGAAGCATGATGTAAGATACCGGTAAGCCACAAGTGCTGTGGGATGTTCTGTATGTCCTGTGGGAGCCCTTCTTGGGTTCTTTGTGGCGTTACCCAGCAGGTCCGTATAGAGGATGATTAGGACCATGGGCCTGAGTGCAGGTGTTTGAGATGGTCTGCACTTGGCTGTGCTGGGGGATGGTCTGTATGTCAAGTTGCTCTGATTGGTTAATAAATAAAACCTGATCGGCCGTGGCTAGGCAGGAAAGATAAGCAGGACTAACAGAGAGGAGATATAAAAGGACAGAAAGGCAGAAGGAGACGCTGCAGCCGCCGCAATGACCAGAGAGGCTGCAGCCGCCGCCATGACCAGAGACACTGCAGCCGCTGCCATGACCAGCAGCATGTGAAGATGCCAGTAAGCCACCAGCCACATGGCAAGGTATAGATGTATGGAAATGGATCAATTTAAGATAAAAGCACAGTTAGCAAGATAAGGACAGTTAGCAGGAAGCCTGCCACGGCCATACGGTTTGAAAGCAAAATAAGTCTCTGTGTTTACTTGGTTGGGTCTGAGCGGCTGTGGGACTGGCGGGTGACAAAGATTTGTCCTGACTGTGGGCAAGGCGGAAAAATCAAGCTACACACAAGTTTAGGCAAGGTATAGATTTATGAAAATGAGTTAATTTAAGATATAAGAACAGATAGCAAGAAGCCTGTCATGGCCATACAGTTTACAAGTAATATAAGTCTCTGTGTGTTTACTTGGGGGACGCGAGTGGGAGAGATTTGTCCTGACCGTGGGCAAGTCAGGACCAGGAAAACTTCAGCTACATAAATTCTCATAGTTATTTATATGGCTGTTTTGTTTCTACTTCTCTAAGTGTCAAGCAATATTAAGCAGGTATCATTCTCAGAGTAGAAGACAGCATCTAGCAATAAACCCTGAGTGCATCACAACATAGTTACATATCTTTGACAATGAAAATTTACACTCCAGCCTTCAAATCCTCATCTAAAATGTGAAGGACATGTTACTCCTCTCTTAGATCTTCTATTTGCTAGATGACACAGATGCAAATACTGACCAACACACTGCCTGACTGCAAGGAGGCATTTATGAAACCCCTTTCCTCAAAATGTAATTCTAGAAAAATTCACATAACTTCATTAATATCATGATACACAAGACTTCACAATTTGCCCTTTTAATAATAATTTTTATTTAGACAATGTAAGGCAAGCTCTTGTGATGGTTACAACAATGATTTCTAATTGATTTGTGAGTTTGTTATTTCTGATAGCTCAAACACACACTCATCATATCACACATGTGGTTCAATTTCAATGCCGTATCTCTCTCCACCTCTCACAGTAGAATAATGGCCTTTAATATGAGAAACAACATTATCAAGCATAGAAATTTTGAATCCTAATTATGACTCACATGAAAAAGAGGGGGACATTAAAAGATAAGGAAATAATTGAGGCCACCTATTATCGACATCTATTCCTGAAGAGTATTCCATTTTTCACTCATGGCTAATATAATTGAGACTGTAAATAAACTTAGACTGAATCATTTTTAACTGTCCAACACAATAACTACAGTACTGTGACAACAGGACAAGTATGAAATAATTAGATGGCTACAAAGAGAGGTTATTATTAAAGCCTGATGCCTATTTAAAAACTGTGGTTTTAGGCACTCAGGGAGAAAAGGGAGGAGTCTAATGGGATTCACATCTGTGTTTAACTTGAGACACAGGCAACATGCAGATACGAGGTTAAGGGAGGCTGACGAGATGGCTCAGCAGTTCAAAAACAATGGTTGCTCTTCCAGAGGACCCAGTTTTAATTCCTAGCACCACTGCAGATTCACAAACTTCTATAACTCCATTCCTCAGGGATCTGATGTCTCTTTTGGGTTCCTTGGCACCAGGTACAAAAACAGCATACAGACATCTTTGCAGACAAAACACCCGTGCACATAAAATGAATAATTAAAAAAATGTTTTTAAAAGGAAACAAGATGAAGGGAGTCAGTAACTTATGTAAAGTCACATGTTCTGCAGTTAAAAGACGAAGATTTCATCTTAGTTTACTTCACTTCAAAATACTCATTGTATGTAGACACTGTTTTTCATGGTGACTGCAGAGAACATAGCTATTTGATTTAACAAAACTTCATATGGATAATTAGAATTCTTGACAGTTTCTCATGTATACATATTTGATAATAAAGTGTAAAGCAGACATTAAAATTGTTTAACATCTATTCCTTTATTTATTCAATCAATTAACATGAACAGAAAGTTTTTTTTTATAAGAGGCATAATAGCTCATTAGAAAATAATGTAGTCTGAACTCTGGACATATGGATGGGAAAACAAAGAAAAATCATTTTCTTCCTTTTTCTTTCCTCTTCATCTCTTTTTCGTTCTCTTTTCCCTAGACCTACCAGAAAGCTGGGTGATGACATTCAGACTGAATCAGTTTCTCATTCTTATATGTTTTGGCATCTGCAGTGTTTTAAAAATCAGAAAGTTCACAAGCAATCCAGAGATCTAGCTTCTTTGGATAATTTAAGGCCATCTTCAAATTGGTAGCTGCATTCAATGTCATGGGACAAGGGAAGATAGCATGGGAATCAGCCATGGCTATAAACCTTGTTGTCCACATACTGTCAGGTGAGAGAAACAGCAATTCCACGGACCACAACCTCTGATTTATCTGGCTATCATCTTCAGGAATTTGCTTCCTGGAAAGCAGAAAAGAGCCCCACACTGAAGACAGACACACAATGTTCCTTGCTTCTCTCAGTAAGAACTCAGCATTTGATTGCACTGCTGTTTCTCATCCTTCATTCCTGAATAGGCTCCCAAGAACATGACCTTAAGAGATTTATACCCTCTACCAATCCAAAGAGTTTTCCTATTTTAGAATTTGGACAAAAGAAGTACAAAAAGTTCATTTCTTCTGGTTCTCAAAGGAACAATGTCAAAAGAAAGCTTAGACTGAGAAATCTGAAATGTATTTTGTTATTTCCCACAAATAAAAAAGGGAAGTAAAGAAAGATCAAGAGTGCAGGAAAGGACAGAGAGATGGAGAAAGGGCAAAAGCAAAAAAATGTGAGCGAAACTGAGGTACACAGGAGAGCCCCACTTGCTTGAGAAGATCTGAGGGGATGCTGTAAGAACAGAGCAAGGCAGAAGCAAAGAGCTCGATCCTGTTTGTGGGACATGACACAGCATGTAAAACACTCAATAGATAATCTAATAATACTTTTTCAGAACTGCAGAATGATGGGAGTGTCAGAGGCAAAATCTTCAGTAAGCACCAAAGGCTGAGAGGCACTCTCAGTTCATCCCTCCTCCCTTACACAATAGCTCGAGAGGATTGAGCAGTATATTACCAATATTACCAGTTTCACAGAGAGTAGATAGGTACAACTGAGCAGTCATAAGACTAAACAAGGACATAATGGCGATGATGATAATGGTAAGTATCAATGATAGCAATATGATGCATGGCATTTTTTAAGCTTCTTTTTAGGGTCAGAAAGATAGCTCAATTGGTGCAATGCTTCCTCAGCAAAGTACTAAAAACTAAGTTCCTTTCCCCAAATGATTAAAAAAAAAAGCCTTTGGAGATGGCAGGCACCTGTGATTCTAGAGTTGGGAGATTTAGAGGAAGAACTCCAGGGAATCCTAACCAGCCCTCTAGCCTCTACCAGCCTCTAGACTACTTGGTGAGTGTCAGGCTAGTAAGAGTTCCTGTCTAAGAAAAATTAAAAGAATGAGTGTTACCTGAGAAATAAAACACTGAGCATGGAGGTTATCCTCTTACTTACACACACACACACACACACACACACACACACACACACACACACACAGAGAGAGAGAGAGAGAGAGAGAGAGAACAACAAACACACACATACTTACATACACACCCACTTACACACACATACTTACACATACCATACATACACATGCTTACATACACAATACACACATACACACTCACAAACACCACATACACACAAACTCATACACATTCACACACAAATACTCTGACACACTCAAAGGAACTCACATACATTCACACACATATTTACATACACACACACATATATACACTACACACACACACACACACACACACACACACACAACCTTAGAAAAAAAGGATGTATAAATGTTGAAAAGGTAAGGCAAAAGTTCTCCTACACAGTGTCCTTCCAGTTTTCTCTTATTACTTCTATAACGTAAAAAAAAAAAAAATGCAATATATACTACATCAACAAGGTCTACTTTTCACGATTATTGGATGAACACTGATAGGGTATTATAAACTGAAGAGGACAGTTCATTCAGAATTCCTTCATTCTTACCAATAATCTCATGTTTCATTTAGCTGTAATCTTTTCCTTGAGTTCATTTAGCTTTTGGGAGTTCCTTGGGGTCTGATGACCTTGGATACTTTAAGACTTATTGGTCAGATGGTCAGCCATTTTGTAGGGTGCCCTGCTATTCAAATTTGCCTAATGATTTTTCCATGATTATATCAGGATTGTAGGTATAGAGGGGAAGGGAAACAAAGGTAAAGTAATAATTCCATTATAGCCTACCAAATGCACACACTATTGAATGATAAATAGGGTTTTTTTCCACTTGAAGTCTATTCTTCTTCCTCCTTTGTATGGAGAATCCACAGGGAGAAAGGAAAGGGGAAACTGTGTGCATATGTCACTTTACAAGTCAATAGACTACATAGTGTTGGATGGAATTCATGGAAGATTTATCTCTTCTTCATTTCCTTATTTTTGAAATTATTCATTTTTAATAGTGTAGTATCATCAATATTTGGTTTATGCTTTGAGTTATAATCTAAAACTAGTTGACTTAATCCACTGCTCAAATTTCCTCTTTTGTGGCTGTTGGCACCTCTTTTCCTTGAAGTCCATTTCTCTCTGACACCTCATCAATGTGAACACCGGGTTTTGATTTTAGTACTCTCTTGCTTTCTGACACATTGAGATGTTCCACAGTCATATATACATTACTCACTCTCAACTTACAACATTAGAATCTGACTTCTCCTAGGAACTTTGGTTTCTTTTCCTAAGGGAGTATGATCTGGACACTATGTGTGCTACAGCTGTCAGCTTTGGAGCCAGTATAGCCTTTTTAGAAAAGCCAAAATATAGTTCCTCTCATTATTGCATGTAAACATGATGTAAGTACTCAGTACATATTTTGTATCTGATACATGAGTGTGGAACACTTTACAGATGATGCTAGAGGTAATATTATTTTTTGAGATGTTAAGTTCAAGGAGTGATGATAAAACATGTGGCTTGAATGGACAGGATCGGAGGCTGTGGAGATGAGAAGGTAAGGGACTAGATGCATTGGGCGAAATCATTCTATCATGCAGAAGCCCCTTGTGCTAACAACGTAAGCCCAGCAGAGAGAAAGGCTGTGGGAGAAGATGCAGGCTGTCATGGATGAAGGGGAACATGTAATGACTAGTCACTGAGAGAATGGGGGGGGTATTTTAAAAAGGCACAGATCCAAAGGGAGCAAGGTAGAGACACAGCCACTGTCTGCATTCACTGTCAGTATGTAGTGCATATTATACTCTCTATTCTAGGAATGTTCAAAGGAGTAAGTGGGGCTCACAGATAAGTCTCAGGAGAGGTGTAAATTCTCCCATGGGGACGTCCCTAGCAGCTATTTTATATACCAACGTTCTTGGAGACAGAAGGACAAAAATTGAAGTCCTCCTTTGTATCTCTTGTGAGAAGCAGCCAAATCATGCACATTTTCTCAATTTCAAAGTCCACATTTGTAGTATGGAACAGAAAATATTCATAACACAGAAGCTGTGGAGAGAATTGCATTAAAGTTTATATGAAAACTCTCTAACAGGCCATCCTAATGTCTTTGTTTTCTCACAAATAGTTACCCACAGAAATCAAAGTGACTCTACAAATAAACACCTGCACAGCTGTGTTTACTATAGCAGAATTCACAACAGGCAAGTTATGGAATGTCTCTAAATGCTCCAATGAATGAATGGATAAGGATACACAACTGAATATTATTCAGTCATAAAGAACAAAACCATGCAATTCTCATGAAAATTGATGGATATCATCATGTTAAGCAAAATAAGTCAGAAGGCAAACTATGCCATGTGTTGGTATTGGAATCAGAAACTAGATGCACAACAACAATAACAAAATGTTGTGAAAGAAGTGAGACTGTGTGGGAAGGAAAGGGAATAGAGAGGGCAAGGTAGGGTGACTATAAACAAAGAACTTTAGATGAGAGTGTGGAACTGTGAAATCCACTGTCTTGTACAATGTACCAACAAAAGGGAAAAGAATAAAATGTAACATAAATGGAGTTAATAGCATACTTCAATTCCAATCCCCATGGATACTTTACAAAAATTAACTCAGCCAATGTGGGTAAACATCTAGCTTAGTGTTCTGTAAATAAAAGAAATGTTTATTGCTAAAAGATTCACAAGATAAAAGAAATATTGGTACTCAATTGACCATGTTTATATTGTCATCATTTGCCGTCATCAAGGAATTTCAATAACTTTTCAGCAAGGGGCCAGTGATCTTCCTTGTAAATAATGTATTATACGATCTGAAAGGGGGCTTGAGAGTCCGAGAGTCTGAGTGTGGCCTCTTTGTGGATGGGTGGTGGCTCACAGCACCAACAGGGTGAGATCAGGTCTTCCAGTGGAGTTGCAAATTATCGAGGGGTGGTGTGAAAGGAAGGAGAGAGTCCCTCTTCCCACCCACTGCTGAGGGGTCATGTTTGGGCCATGCCAAGGGATGCTAGGCAGGGAAACTACACAGGGAAGCTGTACTGCCAGACAGCACCCAGGGCTACAGTGATTGGAGTTAATTGGCCTTTATTTAGCTGGCGTGATCTGCCTCATTAACCCTGGTGACCACATGGTGTTTTTTAAATGAAGTTCTACACCTGACCCACTAGTTGATTTAAACAAAGGTACCTTTGAAAATCTCTAAATCCCACACTGATCAATTTCCACTTAGGAAACAATCAAAGTCGCCTCTGTTGGGTGGTCAGGAGGAGGGCCAGGACCTGCCACCGTCATACTTCTCAGACCATGGCAGGTAGTTAGAGGTGAGCCAGTAATAGGGAGTATGGAGCTAAGCCAAGACTCACCAGCAGAGCCCAGCAGGCTGGTGAAGACATCCTCACCACATCATTCCTGTATGGAGAAGACTATAGTAGAAGCAGGAGAAGCTTGGCTTGAGGTTGTCCTCATTCGTGGGGTAGGGGAACAAGAGGAGGAGGAAGATAATGAGGAGAAGAAATAACAGCTCTAACTGGTGGATCAAATCCAGACACCTGCAGGTGTTTGTAGGAGTGGGATGTGTGAAAGTAGGAACTAAGCTATATTTAAGTGGAGAGGACAGCCAACTGGAGAGAATCCTTTTACCAAGGTCACCTAGTAAATTCATTTTTGGTATGTGTGTATGTATGTTCATGCTGTGAACCTGTGTATAGAGGTCAGAGGTCAGTCCCAGATGTCATTGGTGCCATTCCTCAGGACATTACAACATCTCTTTACTTTTGGAGAGAAGGGATCTTATTTGCTATGTCCCAGTCTGACTAGGCTGTGTTGTCGGTGAGAACCTAGGATTTGCTTGTCTCCACCTCTGGACTGCTGAGATTCCAAACCCATGTCAGTTTTGTTGTTGTTTGATTGGTTATTTTGTTTTTGTTTTATTTCTGGGTCTGCAGATCAAACTCAGTTTCTCATGTTTGCCCAGCAAGTAAGTCTTGCTGACTAAGCTCTCTTCCCAGGACAACACACACTAAATCCTGGGGTTTGAAATGATTGAGAGTTACTGCTGTTACAGTTTGTTTTTCTGTTGTTACAACAGAACATGGACCCAAAGCAACCTGGAGAGGTTATGGTCTATTTGGCTTACACTTCCAGGTCCCATCCCCTCACTAAGGGAAGTCAGGACAGAAACTTAAGC
Source organism: Peromyscus maniculatus bairdii (assembly GCF_049852395.1). Lineage (NCBI taxonomy): Eukaryota > Metazoa > Chordata > Mammalia > Rodentia > Cricetidae > Peromyscus > Peromyscus maniculatus. The sequence goes on from NC_134860.1 coordinate 15,411,242, forward strand.
AGAAATTAGAAGTAGAACACACAGAGGAAAGCAGCTTGTTCATTGGTTTATGTGTATCCAGCTTTCTTATATAGACTAGGGCCACCTAGGGAAGGCACCTCCCAGTGAACTGGGCCCTCCTCCATCAGTTAGCAAACAGGAAATGTCAGCTCAGCAGATATGGCCACAGGTCAATCTGGTTGAGGCAATTCGTCAATTGAGGTTCCCTTTTACCAAGTAATACTAAGTGTGTCAAGTTGGCAATTAAACTAACCAGGACAACTCTGTATTGCCTGGATTTCTCATACACAAAGAGAAACCATAAATGAGAATCCATGATGAATCTGTGTGTAAAATCTCTCAGCTGATGACTGTTAGCAACTAATTCATCTGTTTTTCTTTCAGATCTGTGCATTGGGCCTCTGTCAGTCAAGCAGATGTGCTTCTGAGCCGCATTTTGATACAGCTGTCTGGTTGAGGCCTCTGAGACAGTGTCATACTCAGAGTGAGTAATAACCCTGTTTCAGATTTTCCCTTTTTACTACTGGCCAATAACTCTGGATATCAGAGCACACCCACAGTAGGCCAGACTCCTAACAAGGAATAGAGAGATATTATCTGCCTTCAAGTGTCAGTGTGTTTAGAAAATTAAACAACCAGTGCTATATGATGTGAACAATGGCAGGAACTCTACAAGGTGCAATTGGATAGCACCAGATTCAGCCTCTGACAGCAGATGGGCTTCCTGGAAGCGGTGACCAGGGAAAATGTAGTGATCACAGAGTGGCTCCACATTATGGCCAGGGTTTTACTTCCATCACTATGTGGCCTCAAATGTAGTCAGGGGACAATAACAGTACAGGAGATCTGTTGGGGTCTCATCCCGATGTCACAAGAGCACCTAGCACTTCTGTTGCGATGGAGTGGTCAGTGATGCCTGACTTACTGAGGTTCATCCATTGCTACAGTATTCTTACCATACAAACTGCATCTTTCCTAGTTATCACAATGACAAAAGTGAGGGAAATGAAGGGGAACTTGATACGAATCTTGTTTCTAGTCAAATGCACTAAAGTTGTATTTTAGAAGACCAAAATATGTACTGCAGAAGTCAGTCAGTACAGTCGCAATTGTGTGTGTGGAAGCGGCTCATGTAACTGTTAGTTTGGGTATATGCATATGTACATGAAAGTCTCCCTCTTTCTCAATCTCTCTCTCTCTCTCTCTCTCTCTCTCTCTCTCTCTCTCTCTCTCTCTCTCTCTCTCTCTCATTGATGAAAGCCTCCCTCCCCCACCCGTGTGTGTGTGTGTGTGTGTGTGTGTGTGTGTGTGTGGTGTAAGTTTGTGTTAATTTGGGAATATGCACATGTATACACAGGTGAATATGTCCAGATATTGACATCAGGTGTCTTTGATTATTCTCGACCTGTATTTTTGAAACAGGGTCTCTTCTGAACCAGAAGCTCACTGATTCAGCTACACTGCTTGCTCAATGTGTTTCAGGGATCCACCTGTTTCTGCCTGCCCAACACTGGGGTTAAAAGCACTTGCTGCTTTGCCTGGCTCCTTGTGGGTGCAGGGAAATATCAACTGTGACCTTATGCTTATCTGGTAGGAAGTTTGCCAACTGAGCCATCTCTCCAGAACACAAAAGCCATGCTTTCCGTAGCTATATCCGGTATGCATAGTAGATATTAGTAAAGACTTAAATTGTTTTTTCCCAATACTCAAGAAAGGGAGGGGGTTTTTCTTCCAGAAAAAAAAAAAAAAACTACTTATAGCATTTTTTTCCACTTCTGGAAGACAAGAAAGATAGTATGCCAGCATTATTGTTTATTTCTCATTCAGCAAATGTTATCTGCTTATTTCCTTTTGAATTCAACAAATATCAGCAGGTATTTACTGCTGTATGCCACGCCTTGTACTTATCTGCTTATTAATAACCTGCAGAACTGCAAGATTATAAAGAACAGAAGGTCTTAGAAAGTTCCCTCCATCCCTGGGAACTCACTAAACTCCCGCCATCCCTTGGAGCTCACTCAGCCAGCACAGCAAAAAAGCAGGTGAACACGGCTCTATTCTGACGTTGAAATCAACATGAATTCAATGGCCCTTCACTGAGCATCTCCCTACTGCATATAATATCTTGTGCTGAAAGCTGTGAAGCTATACAAAGGCAAATGCTCTTCCCCAAGGATCTTATAATCTAGGAGGAAAGATAACAACATGTACATGAATAACTAAAATGCCAGCTAGACAGATATTGGGCCCAAAAAGGGCTAAAAGTAAAGGCCTTTGCTTAATGGCTTCAGAGAGAATAGAATTGTGCTTGATCACAGAGGATTACAAATGGCATCAGGGGGCTGGTAGCTTTTGTTCTGGGTCTTGTGAATGGCAGGTAGGATTTTAATGGAGATAGAAGAAAAGCATGAATCTGGAAAATAGAGAAGGCACAGTAGGGAGGGAGACATCAGAACTGCACATTAGTTGGAAAGAATTGTAGATAAGTCAGAAAAAAACATGAGCCAGGACAAATGGAGAGTCTTAAACACTAGGCTAACAGGGTATTGGGCTATATAGAGTATAAGCAAAAATATGAAACAACTAAGTAGCATGAAATGAGTTTTGTTTTAGAATAATGTGGTTGTAATGCACACATCATCCTGGAATTAAGGGATCTAACAACAGAGATGTCATCTAAAATAATCATAATTAATTCCAACATTTTAAAATAACATTAATTTAAAGTAGTCGATGACACCCACCAGAAGCTAGATGTTGTCTTAAGTGGTCCTAGTCATTCTGTTTGTTGTGTTCTGGAAACCATGTATCATTATTATCCACACCTTATCAATAAGAAAATTAAAGTTGCCTTAATGTACCTACAACCACTCGATTGGGAGGACAAAGATAGGTTGGGGCCAGAAAGGCAGGATGGTGTGTCCCCTGACCTCTGTATATGCTTTCACAGAGCACCCAGCTCAACACATCCCTGCCAAATGACAGCATAAAAATGAATATGTGGAGCTGGAGTGATGGCTCAGCCGTTAAGAGCACTGGCTGCTCTTCCAGAGGACAAGATTTGATTACCAGGACCCACATGTTGAATCACTAGTTTCTGTAACTCTAATTCCAATGTATCTGATGCTCTTTTCTGGTCTCTGTGGGCACAGACATACATGTGGTACACATATATACATACAGAGAAATGCTCATACACAGAATAAAATAAATAAATCTTTTAAAATTCAAGTATGTGAAAAGGTGAACATTTATACCCAAGGCCAGAGATCAGGAAAGGATAGAAGAGTCCAAGAAAATGCCTCAATAGGGTAGCAGTGATGGCACCATTCATATGTCAAGGGGACGAGGGTCTCCCAGAAAAAGGAGCCATTCCAGCTAGAGAGATGCTACTGTGAAGTGGGGTCAGAACACAGTCTTAAAGAAATTGGATGGTTTGGTTTCAAGGGGTTCCTGGTGTCTGTTAAGCTGACAGTTTTTGATGCAAGGATAGAGGAACAGATTGCCAGGGCTAAAGAGTTATTAATAAAGAGGCATTCCTAATCCTGTCTCTCAGAGAGTCTCTGCTAAGATTCCTATGGAAGAGGAAACCATAAAACTAGAAATAGTGTGTGGAATGCTAATGATACTAGGTAAATGGAAACATTGACTTTATCAATACAACTATTATTTCTAGTAACTTCCTGATTTCTATTGTTATTGCAGTTTTTCAAAGGGGAGCGCCTTTGCAAAGGAGAAAGTCACCAATATGTAGCAGTAGAAAGAGAAACATACTTGAACTGTTTGACAAAGTATCTAGATACATATCAAATGGCTCTAACTGGTCTGAGTTTCTTGGGACTCCAAAGCTTTGTCTACATATAAAACATTCACTCTAAGATGATATATTCAGAGTTTCTTGTATTTTTCTGAATTCATTGCACCAAGTATTTGGGTTATGATGCTTGGAGCCCCTGGTGCCACTTGGCCCCTTCAATATTCTGAATGTTAGAATCAATTCTGAGCTATTATGTGGGAATCTCATATTCTAATAGGGTGATATCAGGAGGGGAGATCCTGGAAGATGGTTAGGTTATAGAAGTTGAACCCTAACACTGACCATTGTCCATGCTCACACATGTGAAATGGAAATTGCTAGGAGTTTTCTAAATTGAGTAAACTTGGAAGACCAGATGTGCTGAGAGAAATATCCTTGGCTCACCCACTTCATGTCCAAGGGGGTGACATATTGGGCCTCAGGTTAACTCCTGCATCTGGGCACACAGCATGTTAACAAATTCCAGTGACGCTAATACTTGACCTCTTACAACAGGTTATCCCAGGGACTAAAGAGATGGATCAGTGACACTGATTTTTCTTTCAGAAGACCAGAATGTGGTTCCCAGCACCCAAGTCAGTGGCTCACTACAACCTGGAACAACCTCCAAGGGAGTTACACACAAATGTATATATGCCAAAAATTAAAACAAACAAACAAAAAATAACCCGAGCTTTAGAGGGGCAGGAGAGATGGCACAGCAGGTAAGAACACTAAATGCTCCTCTAGAATACCAGAGGTAGATCCTGGGCATCTACATGGTTGACTCACAACCATCTATAACTATAGTTATAGGGGGTCCAATTCTCACTTCTGGCTTCTGTGGCCACTGCTTGCACATGGTACATAGACATACACGGCAGCAAAACACCCATACACACACCATAAACAAACAAACAGAAAAATAAGTCTCAAAAGAAAAACAAGCTTTCTTAGATGAAATATTAATCACAGTATAGCAGTTCTCCTAGACAAACAGGCAGCAAGAGTCTACATTAAACATAAGGAAAATATGGCTAAGAGAATATTCCCCAAAGTCACGTTGTAAGTAGGTGAGGCCAGGCCTTCCGTTGAAGCTCTGTGAGACTGTATTCCTCGTTAAAAAAAAAAAATCCCTCAGAAAAATCAATTCTTGTTCTCTTTCAGTAAAAGCAAAACATGCTATCAAATGACTCCAACTAAAATACTGTTCCACCTTTTCTGATGTAAATTTGCATGTCCTCTCAATGACATTTGACCCTCAGTTGGTCTCATTTCAGTTGATGAGTATTATGTTCACTTGTCAAAGCATTAGCATATCCCAGCTTCATGGGTAACAAAGGAAGTAAGTAATAGTTGTCTTGGTTGCCAAAAGAATAGGGTCCCTAGTTATTTATCCAGATGAAGGAAATAAAAAAACAAACCTTGTTTGGCTTTTCTTTTTTTCTTTTTTCCCTTGTGTTTTCTCTTTAGTAAATAGTTATCCGGCTAAATTATTCATCACAGAGTGCTTCCTGGAGGAAATAAATTCAAAAGCATCCCCAAGACATGCATGTCAAAATCAGAATGATTACTGAGCCATAAGAAATGGGGCATGGTAGAAAAATTTCCAGTGTGTGAGAGCCACACATCCGAGTGCTGTAAGAGTCAAATATTACTGTCTTCAGAGAAGGAAGATAAATGCAGGGCAAAGCCCTCTTCTTTTCAAATAAACCAATTAGCACAGAAACTGCCTTTCAAATTACAGCTGCAGATGATCCAGAGCAAGTGGCTATGAGTGAAAACTGCAAGGATGTAAGGCCATCAGCCTCATAAATTCCACATCACAGGTTCTGCCCTGTAGCTCTCATTTGTATATCATACTTTTCTCGGGAATAAACACCTGAATACGTCACCATGTATTTTGAATTTTAAAAATGCAGGAGGATGGAAAAAATAGGCTAAGTGATCAGTGGCATTTGAAGAGAATCTTCAAAATATGAGGGCCATACACATGGCTATATGGGCAATGGGAATTCGACTTCATTTGTTATTTTTTTAAAAGGACATAAAGTTGGGAGGGGTTGGAGAGGTGGGATTGGTTCTGGAAGGAGTTAGGGATAAATATGATCATAATACACTGTATGGGCTTTTCAAAGAATTAAAATATATATTATATTAAAATATGAATCAGTGTAGATAAACACCTTATAACATAGCACAAGAGCTAAGCAAGAAAGGGAATCTCAAAATGCATAACTCTTCAAAGGGTGATTATACTAATGATTTTCACCATCATTCAGATGCTTCTTATTTCTAAGAGTAGGAGTCTTGTTGTGGTTCAATTCATACTCTTTCCCCTAAATTGCAAAATATTGCATAAGTAACAATTGCTGCCATAGAAAATTTTTTATTATTATAGCAGTCATTTAACATGGACTAACAGCAATTAAAAATATGAAGCCTGGTGAAATGGCATACCCCTATATATACAATCACCTGAGAGATTAACACCAGAGGATTGTAAATTCTGGGCTAAGTAGTTAGTACTAAATCCAGCTCATCCTGGACAAAAAATTAAATAAATCATATGAGCAAGTTAAGTCCCACAGTCCCTGTTTCACAGTTATGAGACTGAATCCCAGAAAAGATAGACTGAGCCAGTTTAGGTCACACAGCTCCTGAGATCAGATCTGAAATGGAAGCCCATGTGAATGTGGGCTTCACTGTGTCTGCTCTAACAACCTTTATCAGTTCTTTCTGTACTAATACATTTAATCAATTGCTACAAAAAAAAAAAAACCACATGAGACAAATGTGCAAAGTAATCACTACTTATTCCATAATCTATTTTTCCTACTAGGCAACAGAATTCCAAAGAGATTAACTGAATTGATTGGCCCTATAACAATGCCAGAACCTGGCTTTCCAGTTGGACAATAAGGGGCTTATCCTACACATTTCTTCAAACTTTCTAACTTGAGATCTTCCCCACAATCTCCTGTTGATACTATGGCATGCATCATAAGTGCACTGAAGAATGTGGCAGGTAGATTAAGTTAATAATCTTCTTAAGTAGCTTTGAGATGATTTGAGTTTGAGATTTTTTTTTTTTAAAAAAGCTATAAGTAGGTTCCCTACCAGTTTAACAGCATGAATACTATTATTAAGGCTCAAGCCTTGAGAAAATATTATAGAACAAAATAAAAAAATCACAATGCAGTCATTTTTGGCTTTTAGGTTAAAAAAATTCTATAGTTGTTAGAAAAGACTATGTGACTCTAAATCTCCTTCATCTGATCTTATTAGGCAACCTACTTAAACACCTTCTTTTTCATCTATTAATCCCATTCAACCAATCAAGAAAAACATATGGCATCATGTTTAATATTTTAATAAATTAACAGATTGCCTTAGGTTCCTTAGCAGATCTTTATTTGAAATAGAAATTTCTCCCATGAGACATTGTCCTTAAAACTATAACTCAAATTCCAGTAGCAATTTATCCTCCATTGTACACAAAGAAAGAGAAATAAATTTTTTATTTACAATTAGATCTCAGCAGCTTCTTCAAAGTTAAAACTTATATATAGAAGCCTAAAGCTGATATATGAATTTCCTTTCAAAGAAAACAATGAGAAGATCCATGTCACTCATCTCTGTTAATATTCCCATATCTTCTTATTGTTCCTAGGGTAGCAGTTTGTTCTGAAATAGTTATTTCTTCAGAATTTGAATACAGTGCCATAATTGCTTTTCATTTCTCATTGTTGAAATTGAAAGTAATTTTGAATGCTGACCATTGATATGTGATTTTTCTTTCTAGGAGGTTCTAAGATTTATTTCAGCATATTATAAAATTTTAAAACAATATGACCAGGGAAGTATTTTTTAATTGTCTTAGAACATCTATATAATAAAAATTTAGGAAACATTTTTCCTTTATTATTTCTTTCATTAAATTTTCTCCATTTTTCTGCTATTTTTAGAGATATTTCACAAAGAAAGTCGGGTTGGTGACTAGTTTGTTCCCAGCCAAACACATACAAACACTCAATACCAGGGATGCGGCTCATTTCCCCCTCTTGCTCATGGTTCTCTTTCAGTCTCTTTCCATACTCACTTTCCTTCAAACTGCCCTAGTTTGAAGGAACCTCAGCTCATCTTCTGCACAAATAACCTACTTTTCCTCCATTGTAAGTATTAGAAAAAAAAAGACCCTGTCTTTATTCTTTCAGGAAATGCAAAGGAATAACTGTTTGTTGTGTGCTAGGATGGCAATTCATAACTGTGCTATACTGTAGACACTGCATGATACACTTCCAAAAATCAACCTTCTTATAAAGTAGCCCATTCTTCGAAATCACTAGGGAAATGTCACTTTCATTAGTTAACAGTGAGTTTATCACGATATGATCGGCAGTCATCCCAATTTGTTGATGACATCTCTCTCTGTTTTGTCACCTCTACTCTTCATTTAATTGGTATGTAGGTTACGTGATGCAGTCCAGCCTAGGACTGCATCTGCAGGGGCAAAGGTGTATAAGAGAACAAGGCACAGAAAGTGCCAAGTCTCAGCTGTCATTCCTGTTTTGGAATACAGTTGCTACAACTTTAAACTTTAAAAAAAAAAGTCTATATTTGATTACTTGTTCTAACTCCTACCTTGACCAAGAGAACCCTTCTTTTCTTTCTGTTTCTCAAATGTGTTCACAGATGCTTACACTGAGAATAGTTAAGCTGAACTTTAACCTCAAGGAAGATATTTGTTTTATTGTGTTCATCACCTAGTATATTTTTATTAATTTTTAATTAAAGTATAATTACATCATTTCCTACTTCCCTTTCTCCCTCTATTACCTCCCCATTGACACCCCTTACTCCCACTCATAAACATTTTACTTGTATATTTGTGACTATGCAAAAGCAAAATAATTTGCCCTTGGAACTAGGAACTAATAAAGTGGTCCAGTGACCCAAGAACAACTTCAAGGTAGACACATGCACTTCAGGTTGAAATAGAGAAAGAATTTGGTCAGCAGGGAAGAGGGATGCGTAATTAAGCAGTCCTCATTAAGATTCCCCCTTATCATTGTCTCAGCTTCTCTTCTAAAATGTGGACTCAAAAGTGGCTTATCTTTTAATCATTGTCATTGACTCATAGATAATTTTCTCATCTTGGGTGGAGGTGGTCTGCCCTCTCTATGAGGCCTTGCAGCTCTTGGAATCCAGAATGCTTGACAATGTGGGCAGTGGCTTAGCTTTGTGCCCAGCACCTAGCAATGAATTGAAACATGTTAGGCATCAATTTCTCTTCAGATAGATATCCTTGAATATCATTATGCCTATGCTGAGTCATGCAGGAATTTGACACAAGGAATATAGGGCAGACAAAATGAAGACAGAGGCACCAGGATATCTTCTTGCCTTTAGCTAAGATGTGGAACCAAGGGAGGATACCATTTGACAAAGGCTGTATCTGAGTTCCTGCTACAATCTCATCTCTTGTCCATTATGATAAAGAAGCTATTTTTAGGGAGTTATTTGATGCACCTTTATAACTTGGGTTACATCTGTAATGCAAGGCAATTCTTGAATCATCACAAATTTTTTGTTTTGCTTTGTTTTATTAAGAGATTTTTCTATTCATTTTACATATCAACCACAAATTCCCCTGTCCTCCCTCCTCCCACCCCCTTACCTTTACCCCCTAACCCACTACCCATTCTCACCTCCTCCAAGACAAGGTTTCCCATGGGAAGTCAGCAGAGCCTGGTACATTCAGTTGAGGCAGGTCCAAGCCCCTCCTCCCTGCACCAAGGCTGAGAAACTTGTCTTACCATAGAGACTAGGTTCCAAAAAGCCAGCTCATGCACTAGGGACAAGTACCGGTCTCACTGCCTGGGAGCCCCCTAAACAGTTCAAGCTAAACAACTGTCTTGCTTAATCTATAGGGCCTAGTCCAGTGCCATGGGTGCTCCTCAGCTATTGGTCCACAGTTCCTGTGTTTCCACTAGTTTAGCTAGTTGTCTCTGTACTTTTTCCAATCATGGTCTCAATATCTCTTGCTCATAGCATCCCTCCTCTCTCTTGTCGATTGGACTCCTAGAGCTCCACCTGGGACCCCGCCGTGGATCTCTGCATTTGCTTCCATCAGTCACTGGATGAGTGTTCTATGATGTTAGTTAGGATATTCAGCCATCTGATCACTAGAGTAGGTCAGATCAGGCACCCTCTCAAACATTGCCAGTAGTCTATGATGGAGTCAGCTTTGTGGATTCCTGAGGACCTCCCTAGCACTCTGCTTCTTCTTAGTCCCATGACGTCTTCATTTATCATGGTATCTCTTTGCTTGTTTTCTACTCTGTTTCTGATCCAGCACAGACTTCCTTCTCCTCTAGGCTCTCATTCACCCATCTCTTGCCCTCCATTACCCCCATGTCATCCCCAGTTTGCTCATGTAGATCTCATCCATTTCTCCATCGCTGGGTGATCCCTGTGTCTATCCTAGGGTCCTACTTACAAGCTACAAGTTTTTGCCCCTATATTTTACAGACAATTCCTGTGATGTCCAGTAATATATAAATTACTCTGGTTCAAAAGTCTGCAGGTATCCCTCTCATTTTCCTCCCAAATGTAGAGAACTGACAACATCAGAATTTGGATGCCTTTCCTCTTACAGTTTCTGTCCACAGTATTTAAAGAATGTTCAGTGAAACACTAAACAAAGTTCCTTAAGAGTTTTCCTTATCAAGTTAGATTAATGTACCTGTCTATACCATAATGTCATTAAAAATCAGATGATCTCTACAAAATTGCAAGTAAGAAGAAAAGACTGAAAATGTTATCCACACTATCTGATGAGAGCATTTCTAAACCCACTCACATTGACATTAATAAAGGCAGATCAAGTGCTGTTCCCACAGATGGAAGTCTAAGTCCTTGTACTTTTCGCTAACTCATCTCTTTACTCTGAAATGAATGACACAATCAGGTAAGTGCTTTCTTCTTGTGTTTTTCTCCACCCCCCCCCCCAGATCATTCTATGAAATGAAATTCGTACTGTCAGTGAAGGGAGTGATTGTAGGTCTTTCTCTCCAAATGGAATTAGGAACACATTCACAGAACTTTATCATCTTACAGTTCACATTTCAAAAACTTCCACTTAAGCATTTATTCACTTAGAGGAAAGGAAATCAGTTAAAAAAAAATCATGAAAACACTATGTTAAAACAAATCTTCTACCATGACCTTTTATTTAGTTTTTTATTCTTTTAGTATTTATTTTATTAGTTATTTATTAATTGAGTTTGTGTGTGTGTGTGTGTGTGTGTGCACTTGTGTGTGCATGTGAGGTCAGGTGCCTATAGAGACCAGAGGAGTTGGAACCACATGGAGTGGGAGTTACAGGTGGCTACCAGTCACCTGATTTGGCAGCTGGGGATCCAACCTATGTGCGGTGGAAGAGCAGTTTGTGCTCTTACCCACTGAGCCACCTCTCCAGGCCCTACCTTAATCTTTTAAATCTGTACACTCACCTTAAGATTGGAGAAGAAATTAAGTCCCCTGTAGTCTTGCTTTTGTTTTACATTCATGCTATTTAGCCAAATAAATTAAATCTAATCAATAAGAATTTCTTCTTTAGTCTCCCCTTTAAACCTAACATAATCAGAATTATACTGACAGTGGATTATTAACTGATAAAAATTAACATGTTCTTTTAAAATTCAATGCTGCTGTCTTAGACTTCCAGCGCAGTGGTGGGTGTATGCCACCATGCCCAGACTTAGAAAACAGCATTATAGGGGACTAAAATGTGATGGAAACATACTAAGGAAGGTAGCGAGATGCTCACAGTCCACAGAAGGATCTGAAAAATCCAGTGTTTAGTTAGAAAAGCAGGAATGGGTGAACAGTTGCTTCTTTAAGATTGGAAAAGTGGAAGAAGACTCAGCCATGGTCCTCTACGCTGTTCCTCGGGTTACTTCTCCATTCCAGCTTCCTACCAGGTGCAGAAGGTGCCACTCTCACCACCACCCATTCAGTAAACTCCATAAGCCAGGATGGCAGCAGCTCTGGGCTCTCCACCCACAGCCTAGCTGAATACTCACATGCACCTTCTCTGGCTTTCTTCTTTTTTTCTGTAGGAATTACATCTTCTCTAAGTTGTATGACTTTGATGGAGGCTAAGTAGGTAGGCTTGCTAGCTTTCAAATGTTTCTCAAACCACCGATGAATTCATCTTTTAGAAAAAAAATATTTAATTTGCAAATAGGTACCCAAATCTTGTTGCTTTGCCCCAGGTCCCATAATACCTGCATATGTCATCAAAAATGCATGCATTAAAAATAACATAGAGTCTGTAAGAAAATCCACAAGACAATATGCCTTCAAAGTAACTGGTGAAAGGAAATTGAGAGGCAAAGGATAGGACAATAATGAGTGATGCAATACAAGATGTAAGAGCTATAGACAACAGAAAGAACATGAGCTTGATGTTCTAAAAAGCACTCCCTTCCTGACAACTCACTGGGTCTCTGAGCAGGGCCCATTTCTGTAAGACTTTTGCTTCATAGGTACAATCTGGATAATACCTGTCACTTCATACACGATGTTTCAAAAAGAAAATAACCATTATCTTACATGCCAAATGAAAGATTTGTTTCTCTGCTTAACTCTGCTTAAGCCCTTTAAAGATACCCATATAACTCCTATTTTACTTGGGTCTTATTAAAATTAGAGATGGTTTGAATAGAATTTGAATCCAAGTATTTTGGCACAAAACTTAGTGTGCGCATATGTGTGCAGGTGTACCAATGCATGAAGTTGAACAGGCATGTGTACACACTGTGTGTAAGGCAAGAGGACAACCTTAGGAACCATTTTATCTTGCTTATGAAGTAGAGTCTTTCACAGGTATAGAGCTCACCCTGAAGGCTTGGTAATCTGACCAACAATCCCCAGGTATCCTTCTGTCTATACTTTCCCAGTGCAAGGTTTTCAATCATGCATGACCACCTCAGGAATTTTCACATGGGTTCTGGGTGTGGAACTCAGGTCCTCATTTTTGCATTGCAAGCATTTCACAGACTGAGCTACCTTCCCAGAGCTCTTTAGCTAAATCTAAAATGAAAAAAAAAATAACACTATAAAAGCTGGTTTTATAAAATATTTCTTAATTCTATTAATATCTATACTCAACTTTATTTGTTTACATCATGCAGCTGAAGTATATTAATTGCAAATTTCCTAATACTGTGTGTGTGTGTATGTGTGTGTGTGTGTGTGTGTGTGTGTGTGTGTGTGTGTGTAGGATTACAGAGAATATATTGTGAAATTCCTGAAAGATATATTAAATTGTCCTTTACAATTTTAAATCTGGAACAAGCACTGTTTCCTATTATTCCTGGCCATGCACTAACTCTCACATAGAATTCCCAAAGCACCTTAGGAATTAAGATGCTGAGAGTGAAGCAACAAAATGCATTTTTTTTCCTTACAAGATTTGATAAAAGCAACATTGTGGCCCTGACTTATTTTCTAAAATAAAAGTCACTTAAATACCTTGGCTCATTTTTCAAATCATTGGTATCTTAACAGCCTCCTTAGAAATTTCAATTCACAGGTCAGATTATCAGGTGGTCATTTGTACTCGGGGAAGGGGGCATGCCACCAGGAGATAAAATTTTTGAAGTTATTGTCCATGCAACCAAGAATGATTTAGTAAATGTTACTATGTAGTAAAAAAAACCTGAACTGGGGTTGAGCTTATATCAATGAACAATCAAGCACAGTTCAGGATTCATAGAGTATATAAATAGTAGAAGTGTCAAATAAGTAAAAACTTGCAGTCCAGATCTGTGTTACATTATACTGTTTTAGTCAAGAGGTGACCACATGCACTTTGGGGCATACCATCCAGCTAAGGTGTAAGGCTGTTTCAGCTAAGTTTGTAGGTTTGTGTAAATACATTCTGTGAAGTTTCCACAATGACAAAATTGTTTAAAGACGCACTTCTCAAAATGTAGTTCTACTATTAAAGGAAATAACACACACACACACACACACACACACACACACACACACACACACACACTTGATTATAAATTATCATCATCAAAATAATAAGGAGGGAATTTTTAAGACTATGGAAGAAAACAAGGAATAAGCAGAAGGAAAGATTAATATAGATATAGAAATTCCCAACAGTAAAATTTCAACTGGATATCTGTTGTCTATAACAATGTCTGTAGCAATGAGAGCAGAAGTTTTTTTTTCTGGTCCCAGATAAGTTTTATTAGGGTACACAATATATTGGGGGACACAATATATCACCACATCAGGTCATACACTCTTGTCCCCAATGAGTATCCACTTCTTACCAAGTATATACAGAAAAGCACACAAGTTTACCTCTTTTCTTTGAACTTCATTTTTTTTTCTTTAAAAAATATTTTTATTTGTTAAGTTATAATTTTTCTTTATTCTTGATAATTTTATGTATGTACACAATAAAATATGCTCTCACCTATGCCCCCCATTTTCCTCTCTCGCTCCCACAACATGACCCCCTCCAAACCTCATATCTTCTTCCTCTTTTTTTTTAATTTATTTTACAACACCATTCAGTTCAACATAATAGCCACAGATTCCCCTGTTCTCCCCCTCTCGCCCCCCTCCCCCTCCCCCCAGCCCACCCCCCATTCCCACCTCCTCCAGATCAAGGTCTCCCCCGAGGACCAGGGTCGACCTGGTAGACTCAGTCCAGGCAGGTCCAGTCCCCCACTCCCAGACCGAGCCAAGCGTTCCTGCATAAGTCCCAGGATTCAAACAGCCAACTCATGCAACTAGCTCAGGACCTGACACCAACGCACAGCTGCCTCCCAAACAGATCAAGCCAAAAGACTGTCTCACCCATTCAGGGGGCCTGATCCAGTTGGGGGCCCCTCAGCCTTTGGTTCATAGATCCTGTGCTTCCATTCATTTGGTTATTTGTCCCTGTGCTTTATCCAACCTTGGCTTCAGCAATCCTCGCTCATATAAACCCTCTTCTTTCTCACTAATTAGACTCCCAGTGCTCCACCAGGGGCCCAGCCGTGGATGTCTGCATCCAGATTCCTCAGTCCTTGGATGGGGTTTACGGCACAACCATTAGGGTGTCTGGCCATCCCATCACCAGAGTAGGTCGTTCCTGCCGTCTCTCGACCATTGCCAGCAGTCTTTTGCGGGGGTATATTTGTGGATCTCCGTGGGCCTCCCTAGCGAGAGCAGAAGTTTTGCAGGACGAGAAATATAATATGCAACGCTCTGAGATAGGAAAACATTTGTTCCTTGATAATACTGATATAGTCCAAGGTGTTCTGAGCCTGGAATACTGAAAAATCTCTAGGGCACGAGATGAAGTCAGAGACAGCATTCAGGATTTGCCAATGCAGTGATCATTCTGAGAAAACATTGGGTGCTTTTGAGAACACATTATTTATATATGTGTTTCAAACTGCTAGTTTTCATACATACAGGAACAGAAGAATTGAAGGTAGCTTTTGCTATTAGTGCAGGAAGAAGAAAATATAGTTTGGTCTGCAGAGATGTTTGAAAAATGAGTGAGAAATGAAAATATTACAGATGCTCTTCAGAAGGTGTGTATATGGAGTTGGAGGAAATAGGAATAAGACTCAGAGATCTGGCTTCAGAAAGTATGGCAGGACAAAACAGAAATCATGACCAAGGCAGAGAATCTGAATAAGAGCCTCAGCTGTGTGAAAGTCTGAATCTTCACTGACCACTAACTGTGAGTGAGGATCTGTGATGGTTCCATCCAGAGGTGCTGCCTCTGTAACTATTATCACATATATCTGAGAAGTGACAGATTTAAGATCCCATGTTATGTCTTGTCCAGATGCTTGGTAAATGGCACAGTGGGATTAAAACCTGAGAATAAAAGCAGAGTACATAAATCTTCATATTATTGAAATAAAAATTGAGTGAAAATGAGATGTGTAGACATTTGTGAATCTGGTGTAGATTGTGTGGAATACTTCCTTTTTTCCCTTTTTTGAGGTGGGTACCTCAATGGTCACTTTCACAAGCAAGGAAGAGACTTCTCATTGACACAGAAAACCAATTCTGCCTCACTGAGGCATGTGCTGGACAAGTCAGCCAAGAGGCTCCACTTATGATTATGAAGCTTAGAACCGTGGTATCTGTCATGTTCAAAACACAATTTTCCTTACTCAGCCACACTAATAGGACAGATTTGCTATGCACATGCATAGCTTCCATACAAACAAGGTCAAGGTGTCCAGTGCTACAGGAGATAAGGCACCAGACAAGACAATGCACCTGAGGAAACAAAGTGGTACATGAGCAAATGTACCTATGGAAATGAGAGCAGTGGCTGGTTACTTGAGATGGAAAGGTCATAGAAGGCTGTATTTATCGATTAAATAAATACTTGCTACATAATAGAATCTGAATTGGATGATGCTAGAAGGTATCAAAAATCGAATTCTCTCTAATTAATTATTAATATATAATTAGAGGCATTAATAGTAGAGACTATGCCCCCATCCAAATGTTAGCAAACTTGCCTTATAAAGTGGCAGATAATAAATATTTTCAGCTCTGTGGATCACACAGGCTCAATAGCACCCACTGAGTATCAATATTATAGAAGGAAAGCCATCATGAGCAATATAAAATGAATGGGTCTTCTATGTTCCTGAAATACCTATAGGGACAAGTGCTGGCAGGATTGGCTAGCAGGTGGCATGTTGTCAAACCCTGCCCTCCAATCATACAACTTTTCAATATACTCAGATAATCTGGCCTTCAAGTTTCTGTGGAAGTGATAAGGAGATGATCCTAATTAGATATGATAGACAAAACAAACAATTCTTGTACAGAACTAGGATAAGACAAGACTGAGGCAAAGCCCTTTTCCGGGAGATTTTTGTCAAAAGCAGAAATATAAACACTCATGACAACCACAGTAGGCACAGTAGCAAGTCCCAAGAAAGGAACTAAAGAGGTGACTATACTGGTCACAACCACAGGGAAGCAGGGCAGCATACTTGCAAACATATTCTCTCTGTCTCTTTGTCTCCCTGTCTCTGCCTTCACATTTCCATTCCTTCTCCCTGACTCCTTCTCCTTATAGAAATTCACGTTTCAGTTAGTTTTTATAATATTATCCATTCTGACGCTTAGGTATTTCTGTCTTTTCATTTTATTCCTTTCTTGTTCTGTTAACCATGATTTCCATTTTTTGAATAAAAGTTTCACATGAAATTGAACATAAATCATCCACTTATCAATTAACCATTGGGTTCTTTCTGTAGGTGTATGTGAGAATGCTTATAACATTGCTACATTGTGGAAAAGCTACGAAATTTAGTGAGGAGGTCACTCACATTGTTTTGCTCCTCCTGAAAGTTCAAAGTTTGTAAGAAGGGTGCTGGGGTTTGAATGTGGTATCTCCCACACAGGCTCACACATTTGCACACTTGCTTCCAAGGTGGTGGAATTGTTTTAGAAGGCTGTGGAAGTTTTGGGAGTTGGAGCCTTGTTGGAAGAAATAAGTTGTTGTGGATTGTCCTTGAAGTTTTATAACCTCACTGAACTTCCTGTTCAGCTTCCTGCTTTCTGAATGAGAATGCATTGTGGGCAGCCATTCTTCTTCCCCTGCCACCGTGCCTCTCCTGACTGACTCAGTGTTTGCCTCTCTGTGATGGGCTACAACTCTCTCCAAAGGAAGCTGAAATAAACCCTTTCTCACTTAAGTTGCTTTTCCAGTGCATTTGCCATGGCAACAGGAAAAGAAACAAGAAAATTAAGGACCATAGATAAAATTGCAGTTTGGGATTGGTGGCTGGGAAAGAAACGAAGAAGCTGCTGCGATGGCAAAAACAGAGTGATTAAATTAGACAATTTTTTTTTTCTGAGAATGAGACCATAAAGTAAAATTTATTTAACTAAAGGCCATTTATTGAAATCAGGAGACATTGTTCTAGAAAATGTGAAAAAAAACCTTGAGTTGTGAGTATCATGAGTCAGGAGAGATGAAAAGTGAGAAAGGAGATTAGATGAAACAGAGAAGAGACCAGCTTATGCAGGCCATCTGGTCCTTATAAGTTTAATATTTCCTTCCACATGCAGCTGGACAGCAGTGGTAATGACTTTGAGCTGGGGAGGGATGTGTTTTGTTTCACCCATTCATCCAGTTGCTCCTGAAGAAGGTATTTGTGGAAAGGATAAAAGTGTGAGTGTGGGAAATTACATCATGCAGCAAGGACTGTAAAAGAAAAGAGGAAAATGATGGTGGCTCATCATTAGAAATGGAGTGGGAGAGTCGCTGAATTTGAGGTTGATGTTGAGAAGGCAACCAACAAGTTTGGGGCATGGATGGAAATGTGTTACATATAGGCAAGGAAGTGACAGAACAGGAAAGGGAGGACAATGCAAGGATCAAAGGAACCTGAGGTTTCTGGTTTGATCTCTGAATTGGATGACAGCTTCATTTGTCTTGAAATGGAAGAACCAGGAGTAGAGGGAGTTGGGAAAGTAATGAAGAGCTACCTTATATACAATATGAAAATTCATATTGGAAAGGTCTAGGGGCAGATGCCTGCACAAACTTCAGTCTCAGGAGCGAATGGATTTTAGATGGTGTTTTAAGCTGTTGGAATGAATGACATCACAGGAGAAAAGAAAGAGGAAAGAAAGACTAGAAAAAGGTTGCTCTGTAAATATTTTATTGAGTCACCTGTGCATGATGACACAGTTTTCACATTTTAGAGAGTGATGCTAGCTACAGAGAGACTATCCTGTCTGGTGTTGGCCCAGTTTTTAGAGAGAGAAAAGGAATGAGCATGGGGAATGTTTTTGAAGTAAAAAGTCACCAACCAAGAGTAAGGCTTGTTCTAGACATCCAGTACACTGGGAGGTCGTACCCTTCTGCCTTCCTCACCCCTGAGCCAAGTACAGGCCACACTTTAAATAGTCAAAGTAGCCATTTGTACACTGTTTCCTCTGCATGTTACACGTATTCCTACAAAGGTACAATAGAAGCTGTGGTCTACAAGGCCCCCACACCTCCTCTCTGTCTTCTGCCTTCTGACCTCCATGGGAGCCTCAGGATGTGGCTCTATGTGATAGCCTTGCCTCTGGCCTCTAAGAACAATGATCCAAAGACATCATTTTTCCAAAGCTTCCTCTATGTGCATTTACTCATATGCCCACATGCTTTCACAGAGATTATAACTCTTCTAAGAAATCACAATGTTCACAAAGGAGTGAAAATCTGTTTATTAGTAGCTTGGATGAGTTCAGAAGGCCGAGAGGCCCGAGGAAAGTGGATCTGCAATGTGAGTAGATGCTGTGGTTATTGTGAAAACAAATACTTGAGTTAAAATGAATGGCATGCTTAAAATGTTAGGCAGCAAGGTCAGGAACACAAGGGAAGAGAAATAAAAGGGATCACAGCTGGATATGATATAGTCACGTTGATCAGGTAAGAAGTGCAGGACTTCAGGATAAAAACACAGAGCTTGTCTTGGCAAACTCTGGCTTACTCTTGTTATCGCAAACTCCCTTCAGGAATACCATCAAGGCACTGTTGCCCTTAACAAAAGACGGGTACATAATGTGTATTATTACAACCAACTAAATTGTAAGAATGGCTTCTAAGAAAGACACCACTTATGACATTCCTGTTCTTAAGGATCTCTAACGGGAGGAGGATCTACTTTAATATACGTTCTCCGTAAAGAACTTGAGATTCGTGTTAGGAGTCATAAAGGAGCTGTATAAGAAAGTGGGGCTGATTAATATATGATCATAATTCAAGTTACCCTGGGTGGTAGGCAGCAGGAATCCAGACACTGCTTCTTGCCCAGCTACTGGCTGCTGCAGTGATGGACGCTGGGCTTGCCTGTAGCATTCTCTGCTTAGGGCCAGAAGGGCCTGGGGACTCTAATGCTCACCACATAAATATTCATTAAATCTTCTTTAAAATCCACAATGTGGGGCTCACTAGGCTGATCCTGCCTTGGGGCAGCCCACTCCAATTTCTCTTTGGTGTGTTTGCTTTGCTTAGCTTTGCTAGGTAAACTTCTGCTCAAAATTATGCCTCTTGACTGAATTCATTCCTTCAAGGAAACTAGACCAAGAAACCCAGCAACACCACTTAGAAGACTCCACTTTGTTATAAGTGCAAGTAACAGAGAAAGCAAAGGACTTATTCACACATTTCTTCCAAATATCAGATTACAATCATCATTATTTATCCCAGATCTCTGATAAGTGAGCCACACAAACCATTTTTGCATCTTGTTACATATTTTTGAAAGATCATTTTGTGGGTGAACAAAAGTCTCCCATCCCATATATTCTGGGACTTAGCTTGGATATATTATTTATTATTATATATAATGCACATTCTTGATACTAGTCTTGTGGATTGCAAGAAGGTCCCCCGCCTCTTTATCCTTGCTTTGAAATTTAACATCTGATCCATACAAATCTGACCAGCACTGCACTAACTGGAAAACTGGCTCTTTGCCTTAGGCCTAGAGTTTTAACCCAGGCAACATTCAGAGATAAATCTCCAGAAATGGATAATTACAAATTGATAAAGTGCCACTACTGCAAGGACTTTCTGAAAGAAATTTATAAAAAAAAAAAAATAAGCTTCCCCTTCAGAAACCATCAATCAAATTCAAGAGCAAATTGTTTCACAAAAAATTGTGGAGAATCTTCATAGGATACAAAGCTTACAATACATATTATACTAAACCAAGTCTGTCCTACAAGCCTTCTATAGGCTTATTGGTGTTTATTAATAGTTTTCCTATACTAAACCAAGCTGCTTCCAGCTGATGTGTTAGCTGCTCTGTCTTGGAATGCCTGTTACTTTCCCATTATGAAATGTCATGTGAGATCATCTGGTGTTGTCTTTATTTCTTTACTATTTTCTTGTGGAAATAAATAGCTTAAGCATTAAAATATTTCACATAGTATTTTTATCAATATAGTAGA
Organism: Peromyscus maniculatus bairdii; assembly: GCF_049852395.1. Lineage (NCBI taxonomy): Eukaryota > Metazoa > Chordata > Mammalia > Rodentia > Cricetidae > Peromyscus > Peromyscus maniculatus. The sequence continues at coordinate 15,432,054 of NC_134860.1, forward strand.
AACTTACAAATTATTTATATAATATTTATAATAGTTAGTGACTGTACTCCATTTTCCAATCTCTGTGTGAATATTACTAGTTGTAAAACACTACTACAGCATGTTCTGTTTTGAATTACAATTATCTATTGGCCTTCATTCAACTATAATGCTAAAAACTTATACTTCTAGTTTCCCAGTCTTTCGACTTGATTAATTGCTATACATTACCCTCTAACACTACTTACTTAATACTAATATATCCCTTTATGAATATCTATATGTATCCTATTTGGTATGCTCACTTGTCAGTGACATTTGGTTTGTCCTCAGCTAAACCAGATGAAGAACTCATAATGCTTACCTGACTGTTCCCATTTCAAACTGTATCCCATAAGTCATTTCTGTACTATGATCCTTGGTAACACTTTATTCTCTTGCGCAGTCACAATTCCTGAGTATCTTTTCCTTATAACAAGAGTTAATGTTTACTGTCCACTGACAACCTTTTCGTCATGGTTGTTCTATTCATTTTATCCCTATGTATTTTTTATTAATGTGGAACCTGATTTCCCAAGATGTTTAGGTTATAAAATGTTTGTCAGTAAAATTACCTTAAATAGTATAAAGGAATCTGAGATCCTGAACGCTGTGATCTCTGCTTTTCTAAAGTGGGATGCAGCCAAGATTTTCAGATTTTCAGATTTTAAGTGTGTGTGTGTGTGTGTGTGTGTGTGTGTGTGTGTGTGTGTGTGTATGTGTGTGTGTGTGTGTGAGCATGTGAGTGTGCATTTGTGTCATTATTTTAGAAAACGTTTCACTCTGTAGCTCGTGCTGGCCTGGAATTCATAATCTTACCACCTGACCTCCACAGTGGTGAGATTATAAGTGCAAGACACCTACCCTAAAAGCATTTTTCAATTTGACTTAATCTCTTGAATACTTACCAAAGACTGTCTTTTTATTTCAGAAGTCAGTCCAATTCAGAGCCCTGTACAAGTCATTTTCCTCAATTCTTTTTTTTTTCAGAATATTTGCTTTCAAATAACAAATTCAAGTAAGAAAATGTATGTATTCTTAGATTTTAGTCTATGAAGCCTGGTGTGGTGGTGGCACATGCCTTATAAAGACAGGGTTTCTCTGTGTAGTTCTAGAACTAGGGAGGCAGAGGCAGACAGATCTCCGTGAGTTTGAAGACAGCATGGTGAGCAAAATGAGTTCTAGGACAGCCAGGACTACACAGAAAAACCCTGTCTTGAAAAAAACCAAACCAAAACAAACAAGCAAACAGAAAGCCCAAAGATTTTAGTCTATGAAAAAATATTTTCTCAGTACCTTTATTTCTCCCTGTACATACATTTTTTGAATAGGTGAAACTGTTTATCTTTCTGACATTTTAGTTTTTCAAATGAGATAAAAAAAAAAAAAACAAGATAACTCGTTACACGAACAAATGCCATTTTGTGGTGTTATGATCATTTTACTTATTTATTTAATAATAAAATTTTTCTAAAATATGTATTTGTTTATTTACTATTCATGTATGTGTGTATGTGTGTGCATGTAAAGTTGTGTCAGCACATGAAGGTGTTTTTTGTTTTGTTTTTTAGCATATTTTTTTATTGATTCTTTGGATATTTTTATCATGCACCCAATCTCACTCATTTTCCAGTCTTTTGACCTTCCACCCTTGTACCTTCACCTAAAAAAGAAAATAAAAATATAAAAATTAAGATTAAAATGTGCATGTGTGTGTGTGTGTGTGTGTGTGTGTGTGTGTGTGTGTGTGTGTGCGCACACACATCCCTCCTACCCCTCTGGGCAATGACCTGTTCCTCTATCAATCACAACTTCTTCTCATACCAGTCACAGCTATTGCTGTACTTATACCACTCTGCTCCTCCTCCTTTCCTACCTCTCCATCACATATCTGTGTGCTGTAGTGGCATTGGGTGCTGTGTGTGTCACCTAGTATACCCTTTTACCTGAGCAGTTTTCATTGCAATGAGTCATTGGTCTGGTTCAGGGCCTCTGCCCTCTGCTATATCATCAATTCTGTACCCTCACCGAGATTCCTCCTGAATATCCTGCTGTTGCCCAGAATCATGGGCATCCTCTGGCTATGGTTCCATAGAATCAGCCTCTTCATGTGCTCCAGCAGCTCATAAATGGGGTAGGGGTTGAGATGGGCCAACTTAGGGCCCTGGATCTTGGCCTGGGTGGTAGCTGACTTGGTCATCCCATGTCCTCACAGGTCTTCCCTTTCCCACTCTGAGGTGCTAGTGAGGGATATGGCCAGCTCTCCTGCCACAGGCAAAGGGTAGGGATAATTCAGCATGGTGCTTGTACATCTACATGGTCTCAGGACACAGACCAGGCTATAGACATCTGAATGAGTTTTTGGTGGAAACGAGGGACCTTCGATGTCAACACAGACCCCAGCTGCAATAGGACAAGGACCCAGACATGGCCCTGGCAGCAGCATGGGCCTGGATGTCACCATAGCCTCAGGTGGCAGCATCAGCAACACAGATCAGTTTGGCCCATGGTGGCAGCATGGCCCCCTGACAGCAGCATGGTCTCAGGCAGCAAGCCAGACCACTGACATCTTAATGGCTTTTGATGGTGACATGGCCACAGGCATCAAAATAGACCTTGGCTGCAGTAGGGCCATGGACCCAGATCTAGCCCTCAGTCACAGCCTGGGTACAGATATCACCATGGCCTGGAACTTCCAAAGAGAACAAATCTCTCTTCCTTTAGTTTGCTTCTACCAGAGTGTTTAACCACAGCATAAGAAAAGTAACTCAGAAGGCTTATATCCACCTTTCTGTTACTCTTATAAACTTTACAACACTCCTTTCTACTAATCTCTTTATTTTCTTAGGTATGTCAATTTCCCCAAATTTCTGTTGCTTGAGCTCCTGCTTTCAAATATCATTAAAAAGAAGTTAATGTTTAATTAAGTTGCAAGACTTAATTATGGTTACATATTTGGCCGGTAGATTAGTTTACTTCACAGCAAATTTCCCTGATGAATGGTTGTACCTGCCTGTATCTTATAATTTGTTCCTTATCTCCATTTATCCTGTAATCATTCATTGTTTCACAAGTCTTCTTGTATTCTTTAGGCAGATTCTCTTTGGACTGGTGACCATTTGAAGTGCCTGTGATGCAGATAGAAAGGTAGCTGCCTGTTCATGACAAAACACAGCAATGTTGATTTTTTATTTTTCAGTTCAAGTAGTACTTATTCAAAGCCAATGGTAACCAGAAATTGAGCAAGTTTCACCAAGAAGCTGTTCCACTAGTCAAGTCTATCAGATAATATCTTCCTATAAGATTGGTGCTCTTTATGTCTCTCAGCAGTCCCCACCCTCCCTTAGGAGTTATAGAGAGTTCAGTGGGCTCCAGTGCTGTCCCCACTTGCCACAATTCATTCTTCTTGACAAGAAACCATTGGATCTAAAGGGTAAACACTCTGCTTTTAGAAATGCACACTGGACCATGATCAATGAAGATATCATAGGAATAGAGAGAAACACAGTGCTAGGGAATCGATAAGGATGATCCCACCTTAGACTACTGGCAATATCCAAGAGGGTGCATGAACTGGCCTACTCTGGTGATTAGATGGGTGAATACTCTGTCAACATAGAACCTTCATCCAGTGACTAATGGAAGCAGATATAGAGATCCATGGCCAGGTGCCATGCCAAGCTCCAGGAGTCCAATCAATGAGAGAGAGGAAGGATTATATGAGCAAGGGACATCAGGATCATGATAGGAAAACGTACAGAGATGGCTAGCCATACTAGTGGAAAGGCACAAACTGTGGACCAATTGCTGTGGAGCCCCATGGTACTGGACTAGGCCCTCTGGATAGGTGAGACAGTTGTTTAGCTTGAACTGTTTAGGGTGTCCCCAGACAGTGGGATCAGGATCTGTCCCTGGTACATGAGCCAGCTTTTTGGAGCCCAGTGCCTATGGTCAGACACCTTGTGCAGTCTTGGTGCAGGGAGGATGGGTGTGGACCTGCCTCAACTGAATGTACCAGGCTCTACTGACTCCCCATGGGAGACCTTGCCTTGGAGAAGGTGGAACTGGGGGCAGGGTGAGGAGGGAGGAGAAGAGGATCATGTAAAATGAATAGAAAATTTCTTAATAATTAAAAAAAAAAGAAATGCACATTGGGGCCAAGTATGGTACCTCATTTGTTTTCTTTCTGCTTGTTTTTTATAAAGGATTGGCTCCCCTTTCAGATATTTTTAGCTTATTTTTGTTTGGAGAAGCAGCTATAAGATTTTGACCAAGGCATTGTGAACCTCAAATCTTTAAAATTTCAAAATATTTAACATCTAAAAATTAATTTCATCTCAAATGGTATGCAACCACAAACACTTGTTTGGTCAATACTATTGAAAAAAGAAAAAGAAATTATGAAAATGCAACAGAGAAAAAAATTATACGACCTCTCCATAAACAAATGACCAATCAGCAGCATATGTGGATTAAAACTTATTTCTCTTCTAGTTCAACCTCTTTTCCATTCAGAATATTCCTACTCTATCAAAGTTAGTGTTTTCCTCCAGGAAATTAAAGAGAATGCTAGGTATGGGATGCATGTTTTATAATAGTGATTTAATTTATCTTTCACATTCACAAAAAGTCCTGGGTTACACTTGAGTTCATTACAACAACTACTAAAATTTATCTACTTAGAATGTCTCATGATTACTTGGTTATACTATATTTTTATCAACACTTGGCTTTTTAAAAATTCCCTTTGGGAAAAACTGCATTCCTAAATTGGAAATGCCTCTGATATTTCTCCAAATCTATGCTGCTCAAGTTTGCCCTTGTGACAAGAGTTCTGCTGCAACTCTGCATGAATAGGGGCACATGTCTGAAATCTCAGTGCTTAAAATGTTAAGGAAGGATGATGTTGAGTTCAAGGCCAGCTTTAGCTACACAACAAATTCAAGGCCCATCATCTTATATATCCAGAGATCTTCTAGAGACTTCCAAACCATCAATGGCTCTTGTTAGACCTTTATCATTTTAGGAAGGGGATCACTAACTTCAAAGGTGCTGAGTGTAAGTCGGGAGCTGACAGATTTGTGGATAAATTATTTAAGCATCAAATTCCTTGAATTGAAAGAAAAGGGTGAGGATGGGTGAAGATGACCTCTACCATCAGAGCTTGGGGTAGGAATTAATGAAAGGAGTGAAAAGTCCCAGAAAGACATGATTATTCAAAGACATGGAAGACTGTGCAGCTCAGTTGTGTGTTGGTAAGAACATCTCCTGCAAGGTCATCTGCCAACACCATGTCCTTTATATTCAAGAGGAGTATTTTTAAGTATCCTTTATTGAATCTTCTCCACTTCACCATCCCCTTTCATTATGAAAATCATCTCCAGAGTCTGTCAGCACCGTTTATTGAGTGCTTCTAATCAAAACAATGAAAAAGTAATATTCAGATGGAAACATTGGAGTACTGTGTCAAACACAGTTCCACATATCTTCTTTGTTGCAAGATGAAATTAGATGTAAGGTGAAAGAAAAATGAAGATGAGAAAGGAAAGCCCCTTAAGCTCCTTCCCTTAATCAAACTTCGTACAGAACTATTCCTCAAAGTGCCTTGTAAGAACTGCAGTCCGCTCTCAGTGCACTCTCAATTACCACTGTAACTGACAGTTGATTGCAAGAGTCCACTGCCAGAATAATTTCAATATTCAATTATCACCAATGAGCAGGAAGATGGAAGAATAAGTAAGACTTTGGTCCAGAGGAGCCCAAACTTGTGGTAATATATTATGTGCCCTAAGTGTGGTGATATATTGTGTACCCCAATAAACTTATCTGGGCATCAAAGGAAGAGCCAGCCACTAGATTAGACATAGAGGCCAGACAATGGTGGCACACACCCTTAATCCTATCACTTGGGAGGCAGAGATCTGTCTGGATCTCTGTGAGTTCAAGGCCACACTAGGAACAGAGTCAGGCAGTGGTGGCACATACCTTTAATCCCAGCACTTAAGATCTCATGTCTTTGCTTGGAAAGCACACATGCCGTTAATCCCAGGAAGTGTCGTGGCTGGGTGGAGAAAGGTATATAAGGCATGAGGAGTCAGGAACTAAGCAGCAGTTCAACTGAGACCTTCAGGGGTGAGGACTCAGAGGCTTTTAGTCTGAGGATTCATGGAAACAGTATTAGCTGAGGAGTTGGCGAGATGGCGCTGGCTGCAGCTTATTCTGTTTCTCTGACTATCAGCTTTCACCCCAATATCTGGCTTCAGGTTTTGTTGTTGTTGTTATTTGTTAATAAGACCTTCTAAGGTTCGTGTTATACAAACAAGCAAAGGAAATAGGAGTGTTCAAAGTAAGGAGTAAAAAAGCATCAATTTCAACATTAAAAAAATTTTGCAGTAATATAGTAAAAATGAACCAGTTGCCTAATCGTGAGTTGTTTGCTGGGTTCTTAAAAACGCTTCTACAATGAGTAGCAATAAGGATGAAGAAAGCAGGGTACAGTCAAGACAATGCACAGTTCCAAGCTTAAAGCCACTGACTCATGCAGTAACTAAACCCTGAGAAGGAAGTCCAGCCAAAGTGATGGACTGAAGACTTCTAGCCCTTTACAAGAAACAAAGCAATCAAGTAAAGGAAGGAATTCGTTTAGAAGATCACAGAAAGATGCCATTAGCATGTCTGATCCAGGAGATAAATTACAAAAGAGACATATCTGAAAAATGTCAATTTTATCGCCAACAAATGACTCCCAGTAGGTCCACAAGAAATGAAGCAGTATGGTAGAGTGCTCAGGCAGAAATGAACACAGATACTTTAGCCTCAAGAGACTCAATCACGTATTTGTCAAATGAAAGTTCTTGGAAATGTGCTTCAGAGATTTCCTGCTAACAGTAATAATATCAGATAACAGTTCCAAAGTCCTCAGTTTGTGGGGACTTTCCATTGTAAACACAGAGACTAAGGATCTCCTAGTAGAGATTTAAAACTGGATCAGTGTTGAGATGTCAGCAAAATTATGAGTGTTTTTAAATTTCAACTTCTTATCTTTACATGGAAATTAAATAAAAGCTACTTCATAAGTGTTAGCATTAATTAAAAAGATTGGGTAAAACTCTGAAGTACATAGAGTGCCTGGAGTGCTTGCTGCCATAACACCCATCCAAGACAAAGGTGTGTGTCTGTTACTATCTGGATCTGAAGTTTTCCTAAAGGGCTCATGTGTTGAAGGCTTGGTTCTCAATATAGGCATATCAGAGAAGAGCTTGGGGAGAAGTTAGCAGATCAAGATGGTACTGGCCTCATCAGTGCATTAATCCATTGATTGATTCATAACAGTGGGATTAATAGAGGGAGTCCAAGCTACAGACAGGGGCATACTTAAAGGAACTGTCTCTGGAATGAAGCCTTGGAAAAGAATAGCTTATCCCTACCTTGTCCCACTCACTCTCTTCCTCCATTTCTCTTTTCTATGAGGAGGTGAGCACTGACCTTTGCTCCAATACCTTTTTGTTGCCGTGGAATTCTACCCAGATTCAATGACACTTAGTAACATGTATTGACACCTCTGACATTCAAAGTCAAGTTTCTATGTTCTCCTTCTCATTTGATCATCTCAGGCCTTTGTTACAACAACAAACACTGGTTAAGATCCCTAGTGCATGTCTACCATTATGGATTTTCACAAGTTCTTGATTTTTCTGAAATACTGATCAGAACACCAAAAAGTCCTCCACACTGGCTGCAGAAATGGCTCCATGTTTACAAGCACTTACTGCTCTTACATAGGGCCTGAGTTCAGTTCCCACTACACATATGGTGCCTCACAACTACAGTTCTAGGGGATCCAACACTTCTGAGCTCTGCAGGCTTCTAAATGCATATGGTTCTCATACAGACATGTACCCAGGCCCACAAATATACACATAAAGTAAAATAAATATGTTTCAAGCCCTACACATGATCAAATGTCCTCAGCTTCTAGAAACAGCATTGAAACTAAGAAACACTTTTCCATACAAAGGAGTAAGCCATCTCTTGTGAAGAAGATTGGGCTCAGAGAAGAAGCTCAGACAGATTTCAATATAGTCAATATCTTCAGTATCCAGTTTCCTGAAGGAAAAAATGGGGTGCTGGGGACATTATTTTGTTGTCTTGATTCTGTTAAGCTGAAAGTCCACCTGTTTAAATGTTTTAAGGTATATACATGAAAGAGAGATCATAAGAAAAATTAGAAATTGTGTGCTCTATTTGGGAACACCATTACAGCCTAATCAAAATGATTCAGGGCAACTAAACAACAACCAAATAAAATGTAGGTTTTGACAGACATGTAATGAAATAGAAAGAAAAGCCCAGTGAAACGCAAGCCTGGTGTGCTGGCTAGCCAGCCTTGTGGGGGGGGGGGCGGGAGTTCCAGGTTCAGTGAAAAAAAAAAGCTTCTAATTTCTGGGAATATAGGTATGTGCTATCACATGCCAGCCCTTCATACTAAGTTTTGTGATAGTAAAAAAGGGAGCAACAGTAACTCCAATTCATGCTTTAAGCCATTTTATTATCTATCAGTCTTTAACTTATACAGCATTCATTGGTAACAAGAGTAGAAATTTGTTTGTCTTTTGTTCTTAGAGAAACAATGTTGTTATTGCAAATTATAATCAATGGACTTCATAATATTATATTTACATCTTCCTCATCTCACTTGATGCTTTGTCTCCTATTAATATTGAATATATTTTAACCAACATTGAACCTCCTTTCTATAACACATTTAAAATAAGAGCTTATCACTAGTTCATCCATAACATCACAGGAGGTGCAGTGATAGAATCATTAATGTTATTTTTCTGTATACTAATACTAATACTAGTACATCTAATACTAATTTTTTATTGAATGAATAATAGTGGAAGCCAATAGTGAAGTGAGCATGTTTATATAATTTTCATTTGTTTTAGAAGTCTCTGTATGGGAGGCCTCCAGGCAGTGGAGCCAGGACCTGTCCTTGGTGCATGGGCTGGCTTTTTGGAGCCTGGGCCCTATGCTAGGACACTTGACTCAGCCTTGGTATAGGGAGGAGAGGACTGGACCTGCCTCGGCTGAGTCTACCAGGCTGGGCTGACTCCCCAGTGGAGACCTTGCATTGGAGGAGGTGGGAATGGGGATGGAATGGGGGGGAGTTGGGGTGGGAGGAGGGATGACAGGGAAATCCATGGCTGATATGTGAAATTAATTATAAAATAATTTTTTTAAAAAAGAATAATATCAAATGAAAAAAGAAGTCTCATATGTTTCTGCATTAAAGGTAAAGTTCATTGAAACACTTTCTGTCTCATGTCAAAAGAAACCTTCATTCCTGGTATCTATCTATTTATGATGAATAGCTGTGAAATTTTATCAAGTCTTCCCTTGGCAATTGAGATAGTGACATAGATTTTAACAATGTTTTCCTTTGACAGATTCTGTAGAAGAATCATTTCCTGGCATAGTATTGTCTCATCACTGCAGGTTTATATCCCATAGGTTCCAGTAAATGAGGCTGCATATATCTTGCATTCTCTTAGTTAATTGGTGTGGCTGTCTCCATTTGTTGACTTGTTCAACCAGACATTTATGAAGTACCCTTACTACAGAGAATTGTTTCTGAGTGCTGCAGAAGTCCGAAACAGAATAGAAGAGTCACTGTTATCAGAAAAACACAGTTCAGTTTGTTTGCAGAGTAGATATGAGCATGGTCAGAATACCACACACTGTGCTTTAACATGTCTTACTTTTCTTTTTAAACATCAAAAATTTTTATTGATAAGCCAGATACAAAATGCCTTACTTAAAATAGACAATATCCTTACAAAGAACACAGCATGGTGCTATCACCAGTGAAATCTCAATCTAAGAGAAGAAGGCAATTCCAAGACCATACTAATAAAACACTCAACCAAACTTTATTAGAAGCCTCATAATATCTAGATTAAATTATCTTTTAAGAGTTGAGAGAATGGAAATGAAGCAAATGTCTAAATGCTGTTGTTTTAGGTTTATACCCTTATGTATTAGAATAAAAATACAATTGTTCTGTATTGTGGCTCTGGCAGCATACACTATAAGGAAGTCTGGTCTCATTTAGAAGAAATCCCTAGAAATATGATGTAATAGTTCATCTGATGAAAAAGAGAGGATCTGGAAAGAAACAAGAAAATGATAACAATAACTACAAAACACCCCAGAGAGGCTGATAGTAAAGATCAGACTATATGGCTATGAAGTTATGGAGAACAGATAACATTGAGATGATAATTTTTATAATACAACACTAGGAACTATAGGAAATGGAATATTGATAAAATGATCACATAATGTGTTTCTCCCACTTTACTAATTGCTTCTTCGACTCTTATATTTCTTTCAAAATAAATGATCTCATGTGGACTTATTTACTATGTCTCCTTAATTTTTATTTCATGAGTGCTGATCAACTTTTAGGGGTTGTACACTGTTATTATTCTCTTTGGCTATCTTAAGCAGTCTTAGCTTAAAATGTCAGAAAGAACATGGTCTCCATACAATTTAGCCCAAAATTAAAATACAATGGAGTGAACAAAATGAGCTACACCATCAACTAGAAAAGGGAGAGTGAGATGTCAAGATGGTAACAGTGGAAAATCACATTATGACTCTATTCTGGGGATACCAAAAAATAAGACTGATGCCAAGAAACTAAATGACCAAATTAGGATATTTGCCTAGAATTAAGCAAGAGGAATAAGATAGAAATGATGGATATGTAAACCAGAAAAAAGAAAAAGCTCTCAAGCGCTGTCTTGTTACTATAACACAATGACAGAAGAGGAAATATCCCTAATCATAAATTTTATCCATTTAAGGGATGTCCTTCAAGAAGCAGCCTCACTTTGGGTTATTCTCTTCTGTGTCTCCAACAGCAATGATCCAGGATTGAAGAACCTAAATCCTGTCTCAGTCCTGAGACTCTGCCCTGGGTACACCTTGTATTCTCTCTTCAGACTTGATGGCATACCCAGGTTCTCCACACTACGTAGACTCCTTGCTTCTAGGATATCCTACAGGTATTCTTAGCTCTTACCAGTCCATATCAGCCCTGATTTATCAAACAGCTGGATCCGTTCTCTTACTATACTACATGATTGGCTCTGTGCAGGGGAAGTGAGATGTTTACCACTCTTTCCTCAAACAACAAGAACATTTAGGCAAGGACTTAAAGCAAAGGAAAAATTATTTACATTGATAAACATAGAGGACTCTGAAGTAGTCCTTGACATAAAATATAATGGACTGAAGGAGGGAACACCACATATCTGACTCAAATGGAAGGTCTCCTGCTCTAGCATGGAGGCTCTTAATAGACAAAAGAGAAAGTATGCAGGAGAAGAAAGGTGCCCCACTTCACATCCCAGAACTGCAAACATCAGTACAGAGCAGGGTGGCTTAGGCTACTTTGAGGGCTGGTGGATACAAAATCACCAGTAGATGGGATCCATGTGAATAGTTAACTCTTGGAGAATGGGAACTTCCAGAGAGTGGTTTAGTGGTGACAATTGACAGCTCAGTTAAACCCAAGCTCTTGCCCTGGTCATGGTTATGATCTTCCATAGTGTCAGCTAAAATAGTTCCTTCAATGGTGTCCTTGATTTGGTTAAGTAGAGATTTTGGTGAATCTGCAGGAATTGAGTTATTTTCTGTTTTTTAGGGACTTGTTAATATTTTTCAATATAAAATATTCTGTATCTTTAACCTTGTTATTAGGTTATATTTTGGCTGATTTGATGCATATTATGCAGAATTAAGTCCAATTCCTCTCTCTCTTTGCATATAAAATGAATGAAAGAACCCTGCCAAGTTTCATGAGCCTTAATTTGCTAGGTCAGAAGAACTGGGAGAGACAGTTGGATTCTAGGGCCCGAAGGCTGTATTTTGTGAACATTAGAAATTTTTATGTTGATAATGTGACCAAAAGGAAGTTGAAAAGTAAAAACACAGCAAAATCTAATGTGTAAAACATAAATTTGGAATGATTGTTTTTGACTTTTACATTTTCTAACCAGTTTTATTTTTTAAATTCTTCTCTTTTGCCATTTTCTTTCTTTTTGGCAGTGAGTAGAATTTAAGCTTAAATTTATATCTGAGGAAGAACGACATTTCTGTTCTAAATCAACCCATTCCACACAGAACTCTCATCATTGTACAGATATTACGTGTGATGCATAGGGAAAAGAATTTCCTTTGGCACAGTCTCTTACCTCCCATCCCTGTGTGCAAGACAGGGAAGGAGTCAGAAATATCAAAGCTAAATTTCAAGTCTGGAGGCACTTACAAATTCCTGACTTTCAAAAATTATTAATTACAGATTTTTTTTTCTACTAGAATTTCTAGAATCGGTAGACAACTCAATTGAGACTTCTAACATATCAGCTCAGGGTCTGCCATACTCTGCCTGGCCTCTCCCTCCTGATGTTGTAGGGCAGAAAATTTCTTTGACAGAGTTTTCCTAGGAGAAAAATTTTTCTGTACTTATCTTCCAGGGGTCCCAATCCTGATTTATCTGTGGTCTACTGTCTGAAACAACACAACTATCTCTGTGTTCTGTGTCTGTACCCTCCCTTTCCTCTGCTAATTATCTCAGATTTTAGTCAGTATTGTCCATTTTTTCTATGAAGGGTTTTAATTATTTTAAAGCCAACATTTACAGGAAAACATGGGCTTAACATCTTAAGATGTTAATGATTAAATGCAGGTGCTGCTAGAGCCAAAGACCTGGATGTAGTCCCTAGCACCTAAATCCAAATCTACAGCTCACAACTGCCTGTAACTCCGGTTCCCTGGGGTCTAAATTTCTCTTCTGGCATCTTCAGGAAGCTGAACTCATATAATGCAATACATACATGGGGATCCACTCATGTATACACAGAAGAAATTAAGTAAATCTGTAAAATAAATAAAAATTTACAAGTTGACAATTTAATATGGTAGCATGGCATACTCGAATGTTTTGGGACTGAAGTGTGGTTGAAATACTTAGGCTTTGCTTAAAATTATTGAAATGTATTTCTAATCAGGGCTGTTTATGCACAGATTCCAATCTTGCCTTCTGTGTAGTGCCCCAATTCCTCCAGGATAGCTAGAGATTCATCTTCTGAGAAGAAGCTATGCAATATTCTTGATTTCAACTTTCTATTAGAAATAAAAACTTGAAAGCATTCTAAGCTGCTATCAAGTCTAAAGTTAAAGACACAAGAAATTGACACTTTCTCCATCCTTCTCCCAGCTAAAATTTCCTAATTTGTCTTTGAGATAGCCACTACCAAATCTTTATACTTACTACATCCATGGGAACACGGGCAGTTTAGTTGGTTATCTTCACAAAATAGTTTACAATGTTCAGACCAAGGAAAAGAGTTATACAAGCTCTTAGCCACTTCCAAGAGTGTGCATGGTGTAGAACAAAGAATCATAATTTCAGTTGCTTTCTAGTGTGACAATAATTGCATAATTTCCGTGTGTGTGTGTGTGTGTGTGTGTGTGTGTGTGTGTGTGTGTGTGTGTTTCTGGATGACTTTGGTGTTCATGAAGTTTTTCTTTTGTCCTCAATGAATTCATATATTTATTGATTTTCTTATGAAAAGTCATGCATTTTCATATATCTGTTTTTTGTATTCTTTCAATTCAGTGTCATTATATACATTTGTATCTTTCATTCTTCTAATTTGAAGCACTGTGGTGAAATTTTGCGAGGACAATATTATTCATTTACTATTAAAAGGAAAATCAGCCGGGCGGTGGTAGCGCACGCCTTTAATCCCAGCACTCAGGAGGCAGAGGCAGGCAGATCTCTGTGAGTTCGAGGCCAGTCTGGTCTCCAAAGCGAGTTCCAGGAAAGGCGCAAAGCTGCACAGAGAAACCCTGTCTTGAAAAACCAAAAATAAATAAATAAATAAATAAATAAAAAATAAAAGGAAAATCATTTTGGATGACTCTGCACCCATGGATATTGAGACAATGGAAGCACGAGAACCAATGACTACGCTGGAGTATTTGGGATAGATAAAGCATTTGCAGCAATTGAAGCAACAGAAGGATTGTATGTATATATTAAGCGTCAAAAATAACTGTGCAGAAAGAAATTCTAATTTAGGTCACAAAATGCAAAAAACTGATGTGTGCTTTGCCAATGTGTACCTTATAAGTAAATCTTATAGGATTACCTTTATCAATAATAGATTTTGTGTGGGGGGGGGGATTCGTTGTGGTTTGCTTAGTAGTTTTATGACAAGGTCTTGACTTATTTCAACTTGTGATTCATCTACTGGGGCCACCCAAGAGCTGAAATTGCAAGCATGTCCACTTCACCCAGTTTGTTGTTTTCTCTTTCTTCCTCGCTGTCAGCTCTGTACCAGTTTTAGTCACAAATTGTATTCTGATTACTCACTCTTCCCAACTTTTCATATCTTTCTCCCTGCCAACTAACCCATCTTTTCTTCCTTACCAGCCCCTTTCCCCTATTCATGACTTTTAGGATTTTTCTGTTACCCATTTAGTGTAAACAGGGCCTTCTTTGTGACTATTGGATATGAATTATGTTTTGGAACTTCTTGGGGTGACCACTGGGTACATAACTGAAGGCAAGTGTTTGTTTTCCTCCTGAGTATTTCAAAATTGTTTACAGTTAGAACCAGTGAGTATCAAATTATGATTATTTTTCCCAGTAAAAAGCATTCGACAGTATTTGGAAACTGGCTTTTATTTTATGATTTTTTGGGGGGGTCATCAAGTGGTCTATGGTGCTATTGACATCCAATATGATGAAACCAGGGATAGGAGTAAACAGCTAACTATGCAGAGGGCAGCCCCACACTGGAAGTGGTATTCGGTCCACTTTGAATCAACAATCAACATTGTTGAGATTGAGAAATCCTTCTTTGTATCATTGTCACTAAGAACATATTCACATTTACTCCTGGTTATTCAGAATGAGACTTTGAGTTTTCTTCCTCTTCATAGTCTAGGAAGACCCAGAGTTTTATAAATGCTAGGCAAATGCTTTATAAATAGACTGTATTTGCGAGCTCAGAGATGTTCTTTGATGTAGTATGTTTCATTAATATATGTGCAGGACCATTTCTAAATTGTTTCATGCCAACACAAATATTACAAGGAGCATTTAAAGATTCAATTAGAGGAAGAATTATGATAAGGAGCATAGCCAGATATTCAAACTAAATAAATAATATTTTGAAGATTCCCAGAGACACTTCCATTATTGTAATCTAAGATGAAGTCCTCAACCTCTCTGGATTAAATCAATTTATGAATCACTCTTCTATCTCTCCCTTTCTAGCCATTATTTATAACACTGTGTCCAGATATGAGGTTTAGAAATACTTACTAAACATTTATTCAAAACCCAATAAATCAATATTTGCAGAATATATTAAAGAAGCCATGAGATGGCTCTCTAAAATGAAAAATAACTAATGCAAAAATTCAGAAGAAAGATTCACAAACACCATGAAAATCCTTGCAGAATAAAGAACTTAGAGGACCAATAAGAGGGAAATGCAGAGACTGTAAATGCAAGACTGGGAAAGATGTCAAAAGATAGCTGCAGTTCAAAATAGAATGATTACTTAAGAGAGTATGTTGTTGCTGTTGTATTTCCCAGAGTGTTTCCCATAGTCAAGTATCACTACACTCCCTAACATTATAAGTAAGATTACAAAATGATGCTTATTGGATCAAAACACATTTTAAATGCTAGCTCCATGCTCAAACCCTATGTGTGACCTTGATTGAAGTAATAAATTAGGAAAATATTTCTCTGACAAAGACTCACCATGCAATTTTATGCTATTAAATTGTATGAAACACAATCTGAGTTCTTATGCAAAAAAATTATACTATCATTATTGAGGACCTCATATTTACCTCCGTTTTTGTGTGACAGAGAAGTGGTGACATCTCACTTGTTGATGAGACAAAGGAATCACTCATTTGTATTCATTGATTTTAGCTGATCAATCTTTCCCCAAGTATAATTTCTTTGAGTATTTGAGATTATACATTATGAGAATGAGAAAAGGATACCCTAGAAAAATATTAAGATCCAAAAAGAGAATGAATAAATTAGATAATGAAGAGAGCAGGCAGAGTAAAAAAAAAAGTGAGTCTGTATTGAAATAGAAATGAATTGCATTAGAAAGTAAAATAGGATACACATTTTAAGAAATACAAAACTAACAAAAGATGTTACAGGATGGAATTTTAATGACATCAGTTCCCAAGCTTGGATTGTGTCTTGTATATTCTCACTCTTCATTTCCACAACAACTCTCAGAAGGAAGTAGGATGTTGGGTCCTGTTCCCAAATGTGCTCACTTGTAGAGTCCTGCAGAGGCCAAGCTACTTTCACAGAGTGTTCTGTGTTGTTAGAAGACCCACTCCATGTCAAGACTTATGGAAAATACAGGCACAACATTATTCTGTTGAGCTAGCATTATAACCTGCTGAAATAGACACTGATCGAGTAAGCAGTGTGCCCATATCAGGAGTTCGGTCTGTTACTTTCAACAGCAATCCCTCAAAGGCATATTAAAACACAGATTTCTTTCTATACCCCGATCATATCTGATGAAGTATGGATGAGGCGGGGTATAAGAGTATTTCTAGAGAGTGCCAAAGTGATGCTAAGGTTATAAATCAAACAGAAGAATATGTAAGCTAAGGATCAGCTAAGAGTGAGTCTGGATATTCAGGCTGTAATGTGCATACTTTTTTAAAAGAATATTTTAATTCATTTTACATACCAATTACAGATCCCCTCTTCCCTCTTTTTGCTGCTCCAGCCTCCCCCCTCCCCACAAACTGACTCCCATTCTCTCCTACAAGAAGGTAAGGCCTCCTATGGGGAGTCAGTAGAGCCTGGTACATTCAGTAGAGGCAGGTCCAAGCCACTTCCCTCTGCCTCAAGGCTGTGAAGGGATTCTGTGAGCAAAAGGTATCAAGATCATGATGGGGAAAGCTACAGAGACTACCAAACCAAAATAGTGGGAACTCATGAAATTTAAACCAACACTTGTGGAGCCTCCATTGGACTGAACTAAGTCGCCCTCTGCATAAGCAAAACAGTTGTGTAGCTTGAGCTGCTTAAGGAGCAATGTGCATACTTTTTAGTACTGCCTTAAGGGACCATCTGAGATGTGGCCAGAGATACATATGAAAAAGAAAAGGAGAGAAAACCAAAACTCAGTGGGCTAAACCTTGTCATGTAGAGTAATAGCTGTTTTATTTCTAGACTTTTCTGGCAGATTCGGTTTCAAGAAAAGTTTAATGAAGAATCACTTTTAGTTGAAAAACAATCTGATCTCAGACTTCTTTCTTTGATTATCTTAAATCAAGGTGATCAGCATAGCTTTCTAAGTTCAGATTCTTCCATTTGAGAAATCTCTAGGGATATGAGAAATTTCTTACATTAAGGGTTAAATCTGAACAAATATTAGAAAACCTGGTTTCTAAGATGGAGTTTTCATATTAATTTTCTTTTTTAAAAAACTGAAACACAGCAGCATATTACTTTTTTCTTCAGGTTTTAATTTTTTCCAATTTTTAAATAAAAAGTAAGAAAATGAAATATAATAAGATAAATCAAAGACCATCACATTGAAGTTGGACAAGGCAAATCAAAAGAAGGAAAAAAAAGCCCTAAGAGAAGGCACAAGAATCAGAGACCCACCCATTCATACTTTCTGGAGTTCCATAAAAAGACTAAACTCAAAACTATAATATGTACACAGAAGACCTGGTGCAGACCTGTGTAGACCCTGTGCTTGCTGCTTCAGTCTCTGTGAGTTCACATGAACTTTACACAGTTGATTTACAAGTTGATACCTTGTTCTCATGGTATCCCCTGTTCCCTCTGAGTCTCACACTCCTACCTCCTCTTCTGTGGGGTTCCACATTGTGGGTTCTAGGGAATGAATCTGCATCATCAGGCTTGATGGCACCTTTACTGAGCCAAGTCACCAGTCCCAAATACCACATTTTTTTAAAAAAAAATGTAAAACAAAGAATAATTGTTTCATGCGTAGGATGATGTGCTTAGAAATCTATCCACTTGACAGAGGAATGGATAACCTTGAAAGTCAAGTCCTGCTCAGCCATGCATGATATAATTTATTCAGAACACCACACAGCTTGTCACAGAAATGGCTGGACAAACATCAACAAAGAATGTGTCAGCAGAAAACTGTTAAAATTCAAGTACACACACACACACATATGAAACAATCAGAGTTACAGTGTTTATCATTGATGACAAACAAATAGATTTTGGATTGGTATGATAAGAAGTGGGATATCTGCTATCTAGCTTACAATGCTTGGAGGACACAGCAGAAGGCAGGGCAGGGTGGGACTTGAAGGCAGATGTGTGAACAACTTATGCGATCTAAAGCCAAAACGTTACCTCTAAACCATACTGTTCTACCTGCCACCCCCGAAAAAAATCCTGCGTTTCAAGTCAATTTTGATTCACGGTCAATTTTGCTCAGCTGACCTATTATTAAATGCAGCTGTTCTGGAAATACAGTAAATTATTTCTCATAATTCTTCACTTGTCTTATTATCAGAGCTAAAAAGCTTCCGGCTTAATGAAATTTTACTGGACTTGAAAAAATTAATTTATATCAGTGCAATGATAAGTGCTGGAAATACACACATTATTAATTAACTTGGCATTACTAGGAAATTGCATAGGTATAAGTACTTAACTGGCATTTGCTGTGTTAGGTGAGTACAGAGGGTAAATGACCTTCAGCGGGGTGGATGAGGAGACAGAGCAATGTCCTCCCTAGAGAAAGCAGGAAGTGCATATTTCACTGTCACTGCTTAGATATTCAAAAAGCATCTAATAAAACTTATGAAGAAGGTATTGTCAGATATTATAAAGTTCTGTCAAAAATAAGGACAAGGGATTATGGAATAGGATTGCTCCTATCAAATGTTCTCCCCATTGAGGACACAGAGTGGACCGACCAGGGAAGGCCTACTGGCGGCTGTGTCTAGTCTCCCTTCTTGATTATAAAGTCCTCCAAGGCTTCAGGGTGTCTTGTCCACTCTGGAGATTTAAGGCATGATCCACCCTCAAAAAAGTAAAAGAAACCCAGGTACTACTATTGCTTTGGTTCCAGCCTGCTGAATCCTAATGACAGATACCCAGTGTGAGCAGAAGGGATCCTCAGTGATACTTCTGGTCTGTGCTTCTGGACATCACTATCTCCACAGCTATCTAGAACAGTGGCGGCTTCTGAAAAATTGAGTAGATTCATCCACAGAGTCTGCTGGTTCAGAGTGGCTCAATGAAAAGACAGGAAGAACCATAGGCCTCAACAATGGATCGATCCTGCAATGGAATTCACCAGCTTTTGGAGTGGCTCACCTCCAGATTCTTGCTATTTGAAATGAAAAGCAAACAAAATCAAAACATAGGGAAGTTAAAATGTTGCTTTAAATTCACATGTTGTTTTCTGTTTCTGGAAGCAGCCCAATATTATGAGGTTACTGAACGATAATACCTGGGGCCAGTTCAGACTTCTGTCACACTCTCCCTGAACCTGCCCCTTAGACATAAGTGAGTTCAGACATTGTTCTGATCTGACCTGTGCATAGATTCCTAAATTTTATCAACCTGAGAACAGTATGCAGTACCCAGAGCATAAAGCCTGCTAAAATCTATAGGTCTATGTGTAATGACTTTTACATTATATGAACCCTTTGGGATGTGAAGAGACAATTATAGGCGTCACAATATTAATTTTAGTGGTTTATAGATTATGTATGATTTAAAATGCACACAAGATGTTTCTGCTGTTATTTATATCTATATTATAAGAGAAATACACCTAACTGGATTTTTCACACATTACTATACAAAATGTTGTGTCTTACAAGTGTTTAATGACCATTAATGTGAATGTGTTTGATTGGCATTGGTGTGTGGCATTAATTAGTGACATGCTTTCAGGCCTGCATTGTGTTCCAAGGTAAACTTAATTGATTTTAGTACTCAAGATTTCGAACCTAAGGCCTTGCTAGGAAAATGATATGTCACTGGGCTATCCCTCTGTCCTCTTATTTTTAAATTTGAGACATGGTCTCACAGGTTGCCTAGGCTGGTCTCAAACTCCCTAGGTATCAAAGGTGTGCCTTGAATCTGTGAGCCTGCTGTTTCATTGTCTCAAGGAGCTAGAATTATAGATGTATGCCAAGAGGCTGCAATGAGGTGTTTTAATAATGTAGAGACATCATATTAGGCAGTGATTATATCCCACACTTCTCATGACCCCACTAACTGAGAAGATGCAACTCAGTGACAATCCCTTTTGTTATGAAAACATGTTCCTTCAGTGATAAGGAACTTCCATTTCTCTATCATTGCATTGTTGTAAAAGTCAGTTAGCATGATTTAAGTGGTAGGAGGCTGTTAAGCTCAAACTTTGGCTGAAATTAAAGTACTTAAATTATAATGGGGGAGCTAAAAGATAGTGAGTGCTACTGTGTTCTATATATGGGATCTCATTAAACCAGAACAAACTATCCAGATGAAGCAAGACTCCCAGGAAGACAAGCAAGAATTTATGCACAGTGACTTTCTCCTTTGGTCCTTTCTCA
The DNA here is from genome assembly GCF_049852395.1 of Peromyscus maniculatus bairdii. NCBI lineage: Eukaryota > Metazoa > Chordata > Mammalia > Rodentia > Cricetidae > Peromyscus > Peromyscus maniculatus. Next base: position 15,452,760 of record NC_134860.1, read on the forward strand.
AAAATATGCATTACTTTGATCCATGTGTGTCCTCTAAAGATTGTGTATACAAGTTGTTGGCGAGCAAGCCTAATTCACTGCACTCAAAATTAGGAGCATGTTCCAGTAAACCCAACTATATCTGTGTAGTTAGTCTGCTTGGATATCTCCAAATACATATGAATTGAGGCTGGGGAGTTCCTAGGTCATATCAGGCAGAGGGCTATGTAACTTCAGCTGAATTTTATTCTAGACTATGCGTGGTTCTATAAATTTTGTCAGCTATTCCACCCAGTTTTGCCCAAGGAATGATAATAGAGCAGCAGTTTACAGTAGCACCTGTTTGCTAGCAGGTGAACTTAAAAAAGCACTCATGTCCAGGACGCTCACCTCAGCTGTGTTGCTCACGCAGCCTCTCTCAGGCTTGTATTTGTACTGTCTAGAGCTGGATCTAGACTTTTCTTGAAAATCCACACAATGAGGGAACATGAGATAGACGTCACTTCAAACATCTTCAGTCTTTTCAATTCCTGAACTTTTCCCCTGGGAGGTCATTTGAACTCAGGAGGAAAAGCAACTAGGACCTAACTCTTAAATGGTTTTATATGTGAGAGGAAATCTCAATAGTTCAAATATGGGAGAAGAGATTAAAAGCATATCTGACTTTGGTTGGAAACATTCACAATTCACCCCACTCCTAAAGGAAGAAAAATAAATTAATTCATGACAGGATACCTTGGTTACATTGCACAAATAATCTTACCTAAATTCATCTCTGAAACACCAGAAGGGGAGGACTATCTGGATGTTAGAAATCTAATAGATATTAACATTCATCAGTTCCATATTTACAGCAGCCTGATTAATCACCTCAAAAGGTCATTTCTGGCAACTAAAAGACTCTTTAACTAAAAAAGTATGATATATCTATTACATTCCTCCAAGATACATTGTATTCACCAAAGTCCTTGAAACACAAATGTCAATTTCCTTGCTCGAAGTCTCTGCATTTATACATAGAACACATCCTCTAAAACGATTGTTAATACTTATACATTATTTCTCACAATAATAGGTTCTGTTTTAGGAAAGGTTTATAAGTTTCATTTCTATGTTTGCAACATTAAACATGTTGCAGAAATGATATGGGATTGGTTTAAGAAGCTGGCTTCCCTTCTGCTTAGGACTGTCTTTGATTTTTGGTCTCACTGTCCATCTTCTGGCACAGTGAGAAAGCAATTTTCTCCAGACTCAAAATTAGTATTGCATCATGAATTATTCAGCCCAGCACATTGCTTCTTGTGGCACCCCATGCTCCTCCAGCCACAAAGTTTGAAGTCTCCCTTTCATACATTCCCATCTCCACTCAGCCCTCTGCCCTTCAACTCATCCCTCCTCTCAACACAGCAGTACAACAGGCTGGTACCAAGGCACCTGATTGAATTTGCTTTATATTTAAATTTCAAGTCACATAGCCACCTTCTAGATGGAGAGCTTCAGAGACAATCACATGAGGCAGGCTGTTTCCACACAAAACAACTCAAATCATTTCTGTGAGATAAGAGCAGATTTTAATAGCTGCATCTTAAAATAGATACATTGAGATAAGTCAGTCAAATCTCAGACATCTAAATAAATCTAATAACCTTGTCTTTATCATCTTTATATTTGCTAATTCTAATGTTCCCTTAAGCATCTTTCCATGCAAATCGATTGTCTACATATGTGTGGCAATATTCACTTTTTTCCATTTGTTTTTATTTCTTTTCTTTTTTTTCAGGAAAACATTCCTTATGCACAGATCTTGTCTATGATAATCATACTACTTTTTGTATTAAGACAATTTGAAATAGAATGATTATATGTTGATTATTGTAGTTAGTTTTTTCTCTCTTTCATCCCTTCTTACCTTTTGCTGGTTTGTTTGTTTGTTTGTTTGTTTGTTTGTTTGTTTGTTTGTTTTTAGAGATTGGGTCTCCCGTAGCCCAAGGGAACCTCAAACTTGTTATATAGACAAAGATGACCTTTTGATCCTCCTGCCTCTACTTGCCAAGTTCTGGGATTACAAGTGTGCACTGTCACATTCAGGTGATTTGGAGTATTTTAAATATTTTGTTTTTGCTTTTTTTTTGTCTCAAAGGCTCTTTCTATGAAAATTTCACATAGCCCCCAGTTTAAAGTGAATTAACACTGAGGGTTAGTATATGCAAATTCATGATATAATAGGAACTAACATTTGTGATACAATGTGAAATTAAGATTTTAGAAAAATAAATTATAAGAAAATAGATGTTGTCTTGGGTTTTTCTATTGTGATAAAACACTGACCAAGAACAGCTGGGAGAGCATAGCACTTATTTTATCACTAAGTCCATCATCATTGGAAGTCAAGGCAGGAACTCAAGGAAGGAACATGGAAGCAAAACTGATGCAGAGGCCTTGCTCCCTATGCCTTTATCAGTTTGCTCTCTTATAGTATCCAGGAACACCAGCACAGAGATGGCACTGGTCACCTTCACATCTCAATGATCAACTGATGTAAAACTGATGTATCTCTAGAATTTTTTTCCAATTAATCCCCAAAAACTCATTTATATGGGCCCTTTTGAGCTGTTCTTAAAATTTACCTCTGCAATAAAATTAATAAGCTACAAATATATAAACTAGGTACTGATCATTTGATTATACCAATAGCCAAGTTTCATAGGGTAGTATGATAGTTACTTAAAGGTTAGAGGTCCTATTTTTGGGTACAAATTTTCTAACCACCTAGTTTTAAGGATGGTTATTAAATGAAAGCATCTTCAAAGTGTACACTTTCCCTTTGACATAGATGTTCAATGGCAGATATCATTCACTCAGGTTTCTACTCATACCAACTTAATTGTGAAAAGATATGCTTATTTTAAATCATAAAACATGTCATTATTTTAAGAGATTATTTAATATGTACATAAACCAGAATATAAATCAATTACAACCTGCTCTGAGGAACCTTTATAGTGGCAAATATATGACACCCATGTTGACCAGTAAGTAGCATGCTGCACCGAACATTTTACTGCCACTGTGGAAATTAATTTTCTCTGTATATTACAAGTCTCAGAGTTCATATTATGAGAATCCTTGAATCTCTGATGTCCCACTTATATTTGGTCAGATTATGTGGATGCTCTAGCTTTGTAGTTCTTGATTTACGGCTTGCAGTGTGAGCTTTGAGCTTTAGTCACCAAAGCGTCTTTTCCCTCCCTGCCTTTTTCTCCTTGTCTTTTCTGTATTTGCCTCTCAGTGTCATGTATTTGTAAGAAGAGAAATACTGGTGCAGCCTCCTGGGGTTAGCTTATGGGCAGGGACCATATGCTCCTGAGTTTTTTCAGAAATTACTGTGTGTATTACATTGACAAACCAACTCCCCCAAACAATTCCAGATAACTTCATACAACGCAGACAGCTTGCTAATGAGCTATGGTGGCAGTTGCCATATTTTAGTAATATTTATTAAATTGTTATGAAGCACGAAAGTGTATCGCTTTGTTTCTATGATGAATTAGTTCTAGAAGGTTTTAGTTTTAGAAATAATAATTTGTAATTGACTGTCCTGTAGGGTTTTGTTTTGTTCTTGTATTGATTTTATATCATTTCCCTCTTTTAATAATTATTCAGGACATATTAAAAAGCATTTAAATATTTCCTTGCATTTAAAAGAAAAAAATCTCTCTGTGTGTATTTGCTTGTTTTTTTTTTTAAAGATGATCAACCCAATTGTAAGGAATTATGGTGATGGCTGTAGCATAGCTCCTGTGGCTCAGCCTCTACTGAGAGATGAAAAAGGGAGAAAGTAGATGAAGCATCCATGATAAATATTAAACATGAGAATCTATTTTATTATTATAACTTTACTGGTCATTCCATGACTTATCAAGTTACCTAATTCAATGTGTTTGACTACAGCAAAACAGAATCCAGGTGTGAGCTTGAGATATCAGTACCAGTGAGTTTGAAAAGGTACCAGTTTTGTTTAATCATAACTTAATCTAAAATTGAAGCCAGAAATGCAAACATGTGATTTATAAATATTGCCTCTCTATAAGCAAATCTGTCTAAATATTTTCTAGACAATATTTATCCATGAGGTTTAACCGAATTACATACCTTTCTCACATTTTAGCCTTTCATATATTAAATAATTACAGTAACCACTAAAACTTAATACTTTGACCATAATACTTTGACACTAAAGTTTTACAAATATTAAATTGCCAGAAACTGTCAATAGTTTTAAGCTTTACAGCAACTGTTCTTAAAAATGACAGTTTCTTTAAAAATTTTACTAATTTACAAAAAGCAGCAATTGTTAAAATTCATTGGGAATTTTCAGAGGGCCAGTCCTCATTCTAAGTAGTGTGACTCTCTTTCTACTTCATAATGAGTCTATAAGGAAGTTAGACATTAAAACAGAGAAATGGGAACAGCAGGCCCGCACCTACCTGCTAGTAAATAGTCCTTGTTTGACTACTGAATTCAAAGTGCAATAACATTCAGTGTACATTTTCCAACCAGAAACTTGAGATTTCTTTCCAAATAAGTAAAAATGGGAAATTCTTTTAAAAATTGTTGTTTTATGAGTATGCTGTTCTTGCATGTATGTGCACATTCAGTATGTAGCTGTTGCTCGTAAGGCCAGAAGAGGGTGCTTTATCCACTGGAACTGGAGTTAAGGATGGTTGTGGGCAACCATGTGGGTGTTGTGACCTGGATCTGGGTCCTCAGCAAGAGTAGCTCTTCAGTGCCAAGCCATTTCTCCAGCCCCAAGAGATACTCTTCAAAACTTCCTACAATTGTAAATTAACATTCTCAGCTGACTCGTACATTCAGGAAATAATACCCATTACACAATAGTCTCTAACTATAATCTGAAAACAACAACAACAAAAGTGTGTTTAGATTATAGCCACCTATAAAGGCCACTTACCCAGCATCTGGCCTGGAAAACCCACCACTTCTCCAACAGCTTCTCTCTGTTTTCACAAGCAATTAGAAAAACAGAAATGTAGAGCTAGAAATCAGTGCACAAGAATAAGAACCTCAGAGTTCAACACAAATCAACACAGCTGTGGCCTCAGACTTGTCTGACCTTAATTTCTGTCTGCCACATAGAATTAATATTATCAAATCCAGAATCCAGAATCAGTGAGGAAAATGAAAATAATTGGCAATGTGAACAATGGGAATGACCATATACTTATTAAACTGTTAGGATCTGGTGGAGTAAGGTAAATGATATTGTCTGAAAGAGGACATGCAGAGTTCAGTGATCAGTTCAAACCAGGAGGTATTTCTGAGACAAAATAATAAGCAATAATTGAGAGATGGAATATCTGGAAGTTGAACTTACAGAGGAGAAATCATTGTGGTATCTTGGGGGATGAATGGGTTTAATATCAATTTCTTCCTTATCAAAAGGAGCCTCCACCTTCTTGGCCTCACAATGGAGTCAAAGTAGAGAGAGATACCATGAAAGAAGATTGGAGAATCACTGTGTAGGGTACATGTGGTCAATGGAGTTTTAATGAGATTGTGGAAGATTTGGAACATAATGCTGCTACTGGAACACGGAATCAATAAGAAGTAAAGTATTGTTGAATAATGACTGGGAATCAACTGTATGATCTGCATCATAGTGGCTCTGTAACATTCAATGCCTCCTGGTTCTTTAGTTTAGTTTTGGTAAGGAAGATAAGCATGAATTTCCAAAGCTCTTTCCCATATGTCATGCGCTGTCGTTCTGAATTCAATAATTCTGTTCAGAATTTCTTTCTCTAATTCTTCTTACAAAGTGTAAGGATATTGGGTAAGTGACTATGTGAAATCTTGTATTTCTTTCTGAGAGTTCTTGATCTGTCTTCATGACTTTGTACTTTCCTATTTGTATCACCAGGGAGTCTTTCTTTACATAATCTCCCCAAGGCTCCTCACACAGGGCTCTACTTCAGACATCACAACAAGATTATATTAATTGAAATTAAAAAAAAAAGGAATGACACCTAATGGTCAGGATTCTTTTGGGATTGGTCCTACTTGAAGAAAAATAACCAAGATGATTCAAAATTATGAGACAGGCTGAATTCATTGATAGTAGTTAGAAAGAAATCTAAAAAATAGATGGATGTGATCAGAAGTGCTAATGCACCTGGGGGTGGTTAAATGCACAAATGATTGCTAAGATTCCTCTATTTCCTTAAACCGCACTTTCAAGTTATTATGTCCATTTCTAGCTGTTTCTTGTATATCTACACTTGTGACATAGCTACAATAGTGTCTGGGATCCAATAGTAACTGAAGAGCACAGAGGCAGTGTGGTCTAAATGACAGAACACAGTAACCATCACAGAGTTTAGAAAGTAGATGAAGAAGTCATAAAGGACAGGACTTTAGAGAAGAAAGAAAACTGACTGATGAGACCAAACACGTACACATCCCATCATCCCCTCATCCTTCTAGGTGGGCATTTTAATCAGGCCTCTAATCTGCTACCCATTTCAGTTGAAATGAAAAAGATCACTTTGAAAATGAGTAGTCCTTTGAATTTAAATGCAAGTCTGTCCTATCACCCTTGCTTTTGTCTGAAGTCTTGCTAGTTTTGCCTGAACCCTGCAGCAAGCCTCCTGACTGGCCTCCCTGCTCTACTCTTCTCTTTATAGTACATCCTACACATGACTCGCAGATGGTCTTCTCCAGCAAAGCTGCTGTTATTTTTCCATCTGCTCAAAATAGTCAAATTGTTACCAGCTACTCCCCCTTCTTCATCCTGACATTCATGTCCTCCCCAGTGTTCCTCCGACTAACCTAACACTTCCTCTTCTGTGTGGCACTCATCAACTGGGGCTGAACATCTTGTTTGCCACAAATGTGTTTTGGGCTTGGGATTTTTAGGAATGTTGTCTAACAGCAGTCAGTAAATTACACTAAAAGTGTTTTTCTTCTAATTATATCCATCCATGCCATTCATTTATCTTACAAGATGCTTTTTTCTTTGCTTATCAAAGGAGCCATGGGTGAGGGGAAATGCTCCACAGCCCCTTTGGTAGGCACCCTGCCATTTAAATAACTGATAAATAAATTCACCTAGTGAGGCCTATGGATTCAGTCAGGGCATCGTGACCACAATAACAATTTAGCTTTGAGTAAAAAGACATATGTAATGAGTGATTTTCAAAACAAAAAATCTGTGAATTTATTTAGAAGCATTTAACTGTTCTCTGAAAGAAGTAAGAGTATATGAACTTTTTAGAGTGTATGTACTCTGTTCTCTCAAAAGTGGGCAGTGAACCTGGTATCTTTCTTTAATTTGCCCCCAAAACTTCAGGAGAAAACAAATGAAGACATGCATACTCAATTGGTTGTCCCTTAACTCAACAAGCCAACAATCTGGAATGGCCATGTTCCAATATTCTACTGCCTCTAACTCTAGCACAATGCATATATCAAGCAATACCTATTCTTCAAATATTTGTCATATCATCATCAACATCTAAATCCCTGCCTTAAGTCAACCAGGTCAACTAATGGTACAGCACTGGCTTTGAAATAAGAGACAATTTATGTTGAGTCCTAGCCATGATTTTATACCTACATGAAATTGGATCAATTGCATAATATATCTATACTCTTATTTCCCACTTTAAGTTAAAAACAATTCTGTATTCCTGATTATGTTCAAAGTAGGTCATTAAAAATAAATCAGTCCTTTCACTTTTCTTTCATCACTGTCTTGATTATAAATATGCTAATTATTTCCTTTTCCACACTTTGTGACCCCATGTAGCATGACCTATGCCTCTCTTGTTCAAAGACTTAGCAGAATGAAATAAGATTTAATATATGAAACAATGAAAAAAATGATTGAATTTATATTGAAGTTACATTTTATAGAAAGAAGTACTTAAATCAGTGGTTCTCAACCTGTGCATCATGCTTATCAGATATTTACATTACAATTCATAATAGTAGCAAAATTATAGTTATGAAGTAGTAATAAAATAATTACATGGTTGGGGGTCACCACAACATGAGGAACTATATTTAAGGATTGCAGCATTAGAAAAGTTGAGAACCACTGACTTAAACTGTATGTTTTCCCTTTTATGACAGTTATCTTGCAAAGACATTTGGGCTGCTCACTTTTTATGATGGCCAGGGTTTTCTATTACTAATCTTTCTTCTGTGAAAATCTCCTTCTCCAGTGTGTGCTGAAAGTTTCAACTGAAAGTATGACCTCCAAAGAACTACTTGGAGCCTTCTCAATATAGTGCTCATTACATTTTAAAAAATTATCTGTCTCCATTAGGATGTTCTCTATTGCCAGGACCTGGAAAATTTGGGAGATTTGAATAACACAAAAGGAAGAATAGACAGTTTGAGACAAAAATGATTTCAATAAACTGTTCATCTTATTTGACACCAAAATCATTAAATAGTAATGTTCTATTGCCTTCATTTGATCTACATGCCATGAACATCCTGTTAACTGCTATGGCTATCGCTCTGTATGCTGTGAATTTGTTGCTTTGAATGGTTGATAAATAAAATGCTGATTGGCCAGTAGCCATGCAGGAAGTATAGTATAGGCAGGACAAGAAAAGAGGAGAATGCTGGGAACAGAAAGACTGAGTCAGAAAATGTTGCCAGCTGCCACCACCAGGAGAAATAAGATGTAAAGATACTGGTAAGCCACAAACCATGTGGCAAGGTATAGATTTATAGAAATGGCTTAATTTAAGATATAAGAACTAGATAACAAGAAGCCTGCCACAGCCATACAGTTTATAAGTAATATAAGCCTCTGTGTGTTTACTTGGGTCTAAGAGGCTCCAGGAGCCTGGTGAACACAGGAAAACTTCAGCTACAATTAACTTTTGTCCCTCTCACCATGGAGTCTAGATTTTCATGAGGCTACTCTAATTCAGGCTGTTCTAAGTATAATCATGCTTAAATGTTGCCAGGCTAAGTATTTCCAGCTCTGATTACAAACATACAGTTTAGCTACTTCTTTATGCTTTATTGAAACTAAATTTGGCTTAGTTGAATATAAGGTCCATGAATTTTATCCCTATCACTGGCACTGGGACTTAGAGATTGCAATATTTTCCATGAAATTCTCAAATGTGAATTGTATTAGTCCTAGCTCATGAAGGATCCTTCAGATTTACTTTGAAAAATGGGGAAAGAGAAAGAAACCATACTCCTGGTCCCATTCTTAAATCTACCATGGGACAAGCTCTATGAGTTGGGCTAGTCACTTAAGTCTCTGTCCTAGCAGTTCATTGAGTTTGTTGTGAGGAAAGGATTTATTCTTCCAATAGTGTTAGAATTTTGACTCCTCCTACTTCCTTATCTCTTCATTCATTGTGAAAAGTATCAGCTTGAGTAATTCCATCACTTGGCCTGTATCCTAGTCTTTCTTCCTGTCCTTGCATTAGCTGAAATCACATACAAAGTGTAGTTAATGAGGGATGGGTAGATTTCTCACTAGGTAAGCAGCTTGCTGTGTGAGTGTGAGTACTTGAGTTTGGGTACCAAGAACTATGTAAAACTAGACTCAGTAACAGGTATCTGCAATACTTCTGCCTCTATAGGGAGATATGAGGTGAAGATGGGAGAATCCATGAACACTTAAATGTAGCTAGAGTTTTCCTGCTTTGCCCACAGTCAGGACAAATCTTTGTCACCCGCCAGTCCCACAGCCGCTCAGACCCAACCAAGTAAACACAGAGACTTACATAGCTTACAAACTGTATGGCCATGGCAGGCTTCTTGCTAACTGTGCTTATAGCTTAAATTAATCCATTTCCATAAATCTATACCTTGCCACGTGGCTGGTGGCTTACCGGCATCTTCACATGCTGCTGGTCATGGCCACGGCTGCAGTGTCTCTCCGCCTCAGCCATCCGCTTCCCAGAATTCTCCTCTTTCCTTGTCCCACCTACTTCCTGCCTGGCCACTGGCCAATCAGTGTTTTATTTATTGACCAATCAGAGCAATTTGACATACAGACCATCCCACAGCACTTAAAGGCCACCTAGCTTAGTGCAAATAGGGACAAAGAAGGGACTATGTCTCAAACAAAGTTGTAGGTGAAGCCCAACCTCTAAAGTTTTCTTTGGAACAACAACACAGCACTGAAGTTACATGTCCATGCTCACATATATGCATAGGCAAATAAATAAAATGCTTCATTTATATTCATACACATAAAATATTAGAGAGTACAGTCAATAATTCCACTGAAGAAAATTGTGACACTCTTCTAATGTTAAGTATTGGCCAGGCACTTGTTACTAGAAGTCCGTGATCAAAACAGATCCGATCTTGTAAATGAGTCAGTAAGTATCATTGATTTGCTAAGCTTCTAAGTTTATTTATTACATAATAGGAGGCAAAGGCTTGGTACCAGGTGTCTTATATTTCAAGGCCTAATCTCAAGATGCTTTGCTGTGGGGTGCGGTTACCAGGTGTTTTTAAGGGTCTACATTTGGTTGTATGTTATGCTTGATCTTGAAAGGGGGGGTCTTTTCCCCCTCCCCTTTCAATGTATAAAAAGCTCATCATGAATAAACTCGAGGCTGCTGGGTATTGATCCAGGGTCCTCCTGAAGCTATCCTGTATCCCTATCTTTTTTTCTTCATATACTTCTATATTTCTTAACTAGCATTTCACAGTTCCTCACTCCTCTTTTCAAGGGACCCTTCAATAGGTCAGGGCTGGACCCCAACACTGGGCTGCAACACAGACAATATTCTGTCTTATTCATTTTTGTTTTCAAGTTCTACTATGAGGCTTAAATTTAAAGATGTAGTTAATATTTATGAAAGATTGGGAGCCATGGGTCTAATTATGTACATCAAGATGGGCTTTGACCTAAGATAAGTGTAAAACTAGACTCCATTGCTATGAACATTAAGACATAAACTAATATTTCTCCAACAATCAAAAGATAATCCACCTTGGGAATCTTTCATTCCTTAGAGTGCAGGCCATCCCTTTTCTGAATTCTGAAGTGACTGCTATCATGAGTGCTTCTTTTTAAACATGTGATTAAGTCAGCACCCATCCTATCACCTAGAAACAAGAGGAATCTTTATCTATGATCTATCTACAGAGAGGAAAGAATCTGACTCAAAAATGATAAGCAGTAGGGGATAGGTTTCTTTCTGGAAGAGAAACACTTCCTCTTAACTTGAAAGACAATTATAAAGTAGCCAAGAGAAGAGAGATAAATAAATAAATAAATAAATAAACAAACAAATAAATAAATAGATAGATAGATAGATAGATAGATAAATAAATAAATAAATAAATAAATAAATAAATAAATAAATAAATAAATAAAAGAGGATAGGCTTGAATTCTTGAGAGGAGATGGAATGTATGGTGAATCCATGAGTTGCTATTAACACAAAGACAGACTGTTTTCTTGCCCTTGATAATAGAAAGTCTCCTGTAAGAGAATTGAAGAGAAAATGTCCTTAAATTTGTTGACATCTAAGTCAAATAACAGCACAATTACATATCTTATTCAAGGTCTAAGACAGATGCCATCATCTCTGTCAAACATCAGCAGGTTGATTCCTCCCACCAGGGACCCCCGCAGCTAGTGCTTCTGTCGGTGCAGACCTCTGTCTGACTCATGGAGTGAGCTGTGTACTCCATGTCTCTCTCCTTTAGATCACGAACAACAGGCAGGCAGCAACAGTCCTCCCACTACCACACTGACTGACCTTCCTGAAGCCCTGCCTACACTGTTCCTTGCCTCATCACAAGAGAAGAAAAGCTTATGTTCTTTCTTGAGGCAGGCTCTTCCTCTACACGCTGGATTCCATATCTCATCTTCTCAAGGATTTTTTCCCATAGTAATGTATCTCCCATCCCACGGTATCCATTTTTCATTCTTCACACTTACCTGCTACAAAAATATCTACCAGATTTTCTTTGACCCATGTGACCTCCACCCACAAGTGGACTTCTTGTTCTCAGTCACTTCCAAACATTCATCCTGTATGCTATCCTCTCTTCTTTACATCACATTTTATCTTCAACCCACACCTATCAAACCAGTGCTTCTTGCTTTACTAAAGCTGTTCTCACAAGGTCAATGGCAGACTTCACATTGCCAAATCAGATGATCATGACTTTACTTTTGACTTTCTAAGCAATATTTCACATAGCTAAGACTTCTCCTGATCCATTATCATTGATAGAGTGCTTTCTACTTTCCTTTGATTGACTGGAAGCACTTCCTAAATCTTTTTTACTGGCTCTTTCTTATTATGGGACCTCTAAATGGTTAACCTCAGAGCTTAACCTTAGGATCTTTTATGTCTTTTGCTTCTGATGTTTATACCCAAATGGTCCATTGGGTCATTCTATGTCAGTGCTGTTGAGTCACACAGTCTATCTGAAGAGATGACTACTCTTTTCAGTATGGTCTCATGAGTCCCTTTAGAAGTCTATAGGCAGTTCAGAGAGAACCAGATTTGTTTCTTATTCCTAATATGGCTCTTTCCCTGGACTATTGCATCTCAGTAACATTTAAGTCCAAAGGCTAGAGTTAGTACACTCTTGCTCTCAACATTCACACTTACTCTGTCAGCATCTGATGGGAATTCTTTCTCTCAAATGCTCTGACTACTCCAATTTTCTCCATCTCCACTGGAAATCACCCCAGGCCAAGCAGCCATTAACATCTGACATCCAGACTGCATTTATCCCTGTTCTCATGATATCTTTCACCTATGGTCTCACTCTACAAACTTTACATACATACTCTATAAATAGAGCTTCTAGAATACACTTTTTAACATGTGAATCTAATTCAACCATTCTCTTGTACCAATTTCTCCTCTAGCTTCTCATTACACTTACAATGAATTGATACACTACATTTTCTTTATTGTTACTTGTAGACCCTCCAAAATCAAATCCCATCCCAGCTACCTCTTCCAGTATACCACATAGGCAGGTGATATCCCTCTCCCCACTCCTTCCCTCCTTTCTTTCTGTACCATGAGTATATTCCTCCTTACCATATTCCTCATAAGAGCCTCTGCAGTTGACATATCTTCTCCTAGAACAATGGGTTCATCATTACTATCTAAAGTCACATGTCATATCATGGAAAGGTCTCCATGACCACCCTACCAAAGACATCATTATGTTATAGTATTTACTTCTTACTCTTTCTTAAGACTGATCACTTTACAGGTCTTTTCTCTTGCCTTGTCCCTTGTGTAATCTCTGCTTTTCTCCTCTATGCTACAAAATTCAAAGTTCTTTCTTTCACCAACTATTCCTTGCAAATAGTATAGTATCTGAGAAATGAACAATAGTTATTAAACAATAATTAAATGAATGAATGGGCACATTCACACAGGCACTCAAAGAATAGACACAATACACACTACAAGTCAATACGACCCAGTTATGTATTTCAGGATGTGAAAAACACATTTAACCTGGAGTTTACACTCAACATATCTGAAGGTCAAATCAATGTGGGCCTCCTATGGAGGTTTGTATGGTGTTCTTGGGCAATCCAAGTAAAGAATGAATCACACTGGCCTCCTCTCAACCGTCATACCTTGTGCCCACTCTTGCCAATTACTTATCCTCAGCTATGAATACAGTACTGTAATTACACCTGTTACTAATTAAAGGACAAAATGAATGTGAAGTGCCACTGAAATATTGCACAGGAGTAAAGCAGCAATTATATTTATTGTATAATTTCCATTTGGCAATTATATTGATTGTACAATGAACATACTGCATAATGGTGATAATTATAACTGTTAACGTTTTCTGCTGGGATGAATCCAAGTGGGTAAACAGGTTGCTTTGAGTTACAGACAATCAGAAGGGGGTATTTGGAGTTTCCATTTAATTCTTGTGCATATTGATCAAAGATATTCCCTTTGTGAATACTGAAGTTTGAATAACCGAATTGTCATGTTTTGAGAAGGAAAATCAATGTGAACTTTTCAGAATTTTGCACTGATGAAAGCAGATTAATGTAAAGAAAAATTAAACTCAGAGAAAATAAGGACAAAGTTCATTTGTTAGAACTGAATGGTTGGCAATGAACCTCAATCATTGGGCCAGACATAGGTAGCAAACAAATCTCAGGGCATAAGCAAATTATATTTTGAGGGTAACCAATAGCAGCCTAATTTAACTTAAGGCCTGCTTACTAGGAAGGAATTCATGGCAGTTATTGTAAACCTGGCCAACAACCCATGGTTAATGAGATCATGGACCCTCAAGTAGCACATTTTCCTGCCATTTCCCTAAACCAATGTAATTTATATTTGTATTTTGAATACTTAACCTTATATCTACATATAGGTACAGCTCATATCAAAAAAAGCTTCTTTTTGGAACAGAAAAAAATCATTACATAAATCCACAACTTGTCAAAATGCAGGGAACAACTGCCACTGAGATGTATAAACCCAATTGATACTTCTACAACATGAGTCCTGCACTTAATGCTCAAGAACCATCTCAGAGGATGGGACCGAAAGATTGTAAGAACCAGAGGAGCAGGATGTTGGTATGAGATAGTGTATTCTGCATATGATGAGGAAGCTATGAAATCTCAACAATATGGTTGTCTAAAAATGTTCTGCACAACAAAAACATCAGTTGGCATGCCAATGAGGATTGTAATATCAGAAGTCCCTGCACCTGGATGAAGAGCTGCAGGCAGTTAAATAATGACTGCTCAGAGAGGGATGAATGGTCTTCTCCAGGGATGAGGACCTGATCAGTCCCAAGTGGTCATCCCTAAACACATATACATATGGGCAACACTAAATAAACTCCATAGGCTATACGTATATCTATATCTATATGTGTGTGTGACACACACACACATACACACACACACACACACACACACACACATATATATATATTTAATAATAAAGAATAATAAGTAAAAATTTAGATAGAGAGTTGGGAGGCAATGCAGAAGATAGAAGAGGAGGAGAGAAAGTATTTAAATAGAGTACACATTTTTGAAATTTAAAAAAAAAATTAAATAAAAAGTGGGGTCTGCTTAAGGCAAGAGAGCAAATCAGTTCTTCTCAATGACTACATTTACATCACAGAGCTCACTCTAGAGCAGCCAGAACAAAGGGTGAAGCAGGGTTGGTAGGATCATGCACGCTAAACTTCCAGCCTCACTCCCTACAAGCATTTATAAAAAAGCAACCCTATGGCAGCATTTGAAGATAAATGAATGTTCTTTTTTGGACTCACTTTGATAAAACACACACTTGATAATTCATGTTGTCTTTGTCTACTTATTTATTTTACTGTGGGGTGCATGCATGGCATGCATGTTTGCATGCTTGCTGTCACACAAATGCAAGTATACATGTGTACACACATGCATAGAGGTGAGAGGTTAATTGCAGGAATCTTTTGATTTGGAGCTTGCTGATTCAACTAGTCCAAATAGTTAACTTGTTATTGAGATCACCTACTCATAATTTTGAGCACTTGAATTTCAGGACAGGCACCACACCTACCTGATATTTATGTAGATTTTTGACAAAATTGGTATATGGACACCAATACTCTACTTTTCATGTCTTTCATCCATGTACAAAATAAATATATGATGATTGGTTAAACACTGGAACGAAAAATTTTTGTTGTTATTTCTATTAACATTTTAATATTTTGGGTAATTATATTTGGGTAATTATATAAAAGCAGTAAATTTGCCAACTTCGTATAAATTTTAGAAAATAATAAGGTTATATGCCAATATCTATTGTTATTTCAAAAATTAAAAAAATTATTCTTAGATTGTTTCAAAGGCTAGAGAGAGAGTTCATTGAGTAAACAGCTTGCATGGCAAGCATGAGGGATAGTGTTCAAATTCCCAGATCCTATTCCGATGTCTTGCTGGTGTGGTCACCCACATATAATCCCTCCATTCCTGTAACTGGGTCATCATATCAAGATAGCTAGTTAGACTAGGCAAGTCAGTGAGCTACGGGTTTAAATGAGAGACTCTTTATCAATGTGTAGGATGAAGTATGACCTAGGAAGCTACTCAATGTCAACATCTGGCCTCCACAAACAAGCACGCATACATTCATGACCTCTACAGCTGATACATATAAGAGGTCTATTAACTTTCTCAAAATCATATTACTCTCAGGAAGGCAGCAAATAAGAGCAGGAGGAACAGTACACCAAAATGCAGATCATGTCCCATGCATACTGACACAACCAGCTTCCTTTGGCTTTATTTACACATAGGAACACAGGCATAGACCTACACTATAAAAGCCACATTACATCTGCTTGGGTTTAGTCACTGGTTTGATTTTTGCACTGAAATAAGTTAACATATGAAAGACAACTGAATTAAGAGTATCTACCTAAAGTTCTCCTCCTGTTATTAGGTAAAGGATGGGCTCTGATGTGGCAGGAAACCTGATCTGGATACTTATAAAACCCATAAAGTAAAAGAAAACTAAGTGTTGGTTGAATGACACCTTTCCCTGCTTTCTTCACAAATCACATTCCTTGAGTTAGAGTTAGCCATGTGAGATAAATAAGACTCATCTGTCTAGGGACTCAAGGCCTCAATGTCTTCACAAATATTTACTATATGGATAGATGAACAAGATATAATGTCCACAGTTGCATAAATCTATAGATCTTCACCCAATTATGAGTCTACCTGGAGTGTCTAAGTAATAAATTCAACATTAGCAATAAAATTAACATGGTTTTATGAATATAATGACATACTGACATATCAGATGTGTACATTTCATCTTAATAGCACAATGGAAGAATCACATTCATCATCTTTCATCATCTTCCACTGCACCCCTGTTCTCATGTTGCCCGTGTATTTCACAGCTTTGTTGGGTTTGGGTAAAAGTTCTGAGCTGACAGGTGAAAGCGGTCCTCTGTTCACAGCTTGATTGACAAGCACAGGAGTTAAATGTCAAGATGCTCATAGCTTCTACTAATGGCTGGGAATAGAACTTCTAATTTGCTTCCAAGAATTAAATACAATAGAAAGAAATTTCACTGCCTTTCTCTACAGAAACAAAAACAAAGTTACCTGTTTATTAATTAAAATTCTAATATGCATGTGGGGATTTAGAGGGAAAGAGCATAATATAGGTATATGATTTAATGAGGTATAATCTCTGGAATTTTTACACAATTTTGATAAAGAGATTTTCTTGTTTTTAGGTAATGAATTCTTGAGTCATTTACTCATTAAAGTGAGTGGTAAGAATTTCATGCCCACACCACTGGCAATTTGAAATGAGTTAATAAGATTTCTGCTTACAACCAGTGGCAAGGAACTAGAGATACACAAGAAATGATACAGCTGTGTGGAAACCCCACATTTTCCAAGAATACAATACAGAAAAAAAAAAAAGATGTATGCTACAACTTAGAAAAGAAGAACTAATATTGGATCTCAAATCAAGTAGAACTTTTGGACTGGTGTGAATCTGTACTTGACCTGAACTCATGCTTTAAAAATAATTATGGAATGTTCAATGTGATAATACAACACTTGAGGAATTTCTAAAATGATTTGAAAAGAGAAAAATCCTTGAGACAACACTAATACTAAAGACCCTGCTTGCTTTACCCACAATTTTTTATATCTTTATTATCTGATGAAGCACATTCCAGTAACATCTCCAGAGTACATAGCAAACATATTTTGTGTGTGTGTGTGTGTGTGTGTGTGTGTGTGTGTGTGAGAGAGAGAGAGAGAGAGAGAGAGAGAATGTGTGTGTGTGTGTTTGTGTGGTGTGTGTGAGAGAGAATTGTGTATGTGTGTGTGAGAGAGAGCATGTGTGTGCATGTGTGTATGGGTGCCTTTATGAGAGAATGTGTGTGTGTGTGTGTGTGTGTGTGTGTGTGTGTGTGTGTGTGTGTGTGAATAGATGTTAATCCCCACACCATATGTCCCTGTTTAAACAGGCTGGGATGTATAACTGGTAAAATAACACATTTTATTTGGGAAAAAATGACTTCAATTTGGATTTCTTTCCATGACCAACACACTATATTAACCTCTGTGGAGATTAACTAGATACTAGATATCTGTATGTCTCTAGGACAAATTTTGATAAAAGGCAGATATAAATACAGACTTGGCTGTATTTAAGGTTGAAGAAACAAGGAAGATATGCATCTAACTGTCCCATAGCACTGGTCATTATAAATGGGTGGATAATGCTGTTCAACTTTCTTTTGCATCTCTGTCACCAACTAATTAGCATTACAAAACACTTCGTAAGAGCTGTTTTTTTCCTTTTTTCATACTCTATCCAGAGCTGTATGACAAAGTGATCCAGACCTTTAGCTAGGATTTGGTCTCCAAAGAGAACTTCCCATGGCTGGCAGGGCTGATTCTGAATCCTGTGCTTCTCCAGGGTTAGTCTCTTGTTTTCTGCCTTTGAAAACTCTGTTTTTAGCCTTATTTACGGATCTCTCCTGAAGGGTCACAGGTAATACTCAGGATGCTTCTGCCGGCACTGTGTAAAGCACTCAGAGTTGCCCTGTCAATTAATTTGCAGCTTAATTGGAATGAAATTATGTAATTAAGCATCTCATTTCAAATTAGCTATAAATGTTTACTAGCTCACAGGCATGAGAATTCAAGGGGTCTTTATTTAGTCCTTGTTGATTTTGACAGGAAGTCAATGTCTTCCATCTTTTTTCTTGAGTTAGAGATGCAGACCAATGAAGCCCAAAGACAAGGTCCATGAACCAGTCAGATATCAGTTCATTTACATTTTGTAAAAAGCTGATGACTTCCTACAAAAGACATATTCTTTTTGGGAGCAAGTCTATTATACTTGTGAGAAATTAATTCACCTACTCAAGGTAAAAGGCAAATCCATTAAAGATTCCATGTTTGCAAAACATAAGAATGGTTTTGGTGGGGTTCTTTGCATATTAAAAATCTGTAGCTAATAAATGTAAATAAGAATTGTAAATTCTTCTATGACTACCTTTGGCTTCCTTCAGAAACCTTTAATTAAATATAAGCATTTTTCCACTATAATAAATATTGTCCACGCATTTGTGCTAATAAAACTCTGCCTTTTCCTTTCAAATAGAACTTCTTCCTCTGTGACAGTCTCAGCCTGGCCAGTTCTTGCTAAATGAATGTAAGTAAATAGGAGGCAGTATTCAATTTCCACATAGTTTTCTTAGGACTCAGTTTCTCATCCTCAAGCTCCTGTCTATGGCCCTGGTACAAACACAGTGCTGTTCCAAGAAGTCAATATTCATTCGGGGGGATGGGGGGGAATGTTACCCTTTGTCCGTAAAAAGTCAACCAAGAGGGAGGAACTCCAATTCTTAGACAAGCTAGTAGAGCAACCAACAATCTTCTTGGCCCACACTTCCACCTTTAAAACGAAGTGGTTTGTTTTTGTTTGCTTGAGAAAGAGTCTGGTTATACAGCCCAAGCTGGCTATGAACTTCAGATTTTCGTGCTAAAGATTCCTGAATGCTAACATTGCACTATGCTTGGCTTAAAGCAGGCCTTCTAAACCAACAAGTCTGCATTCCCTCCAGGAACCTTTGTAGTGTGAGATTTCCCTGTGGCTTGTAGGATGTTTACTGTTTTGGATAGACAGTCCTAACTGTCTACTCCCCAGGCAGGATCCCATTATTTTTACATCTCAGGACATTGCCAGATGTGCCTGAGGGGCAGAACCCCACTGATCTGAGGACCATATAAGAAATAGCTACATGTGTGAATAACTCTTTTCCATCTTCTGATTGCTTTGCTACACCTGTTACAGTAGCTCAAACCAGAAATTCTCAGTTTTGTCTACAGAGAAATTTTCAGAAAATATCCAGTTCAAAATTACTTGTATAATAATGCTACAAAGTTATTTTTCACTTTTCACCATAGTGATGAAACCTGAACCTGATAAAAATGTCATCTGCTTAGTGTAAATCAAGGAAGTTCCATTTGTTTGTAGTAATATTCACCATATTCTGTACTGTTGTGTGTATTCAGGAAAGACACAGAGATTGCCACTTATGCTCAACCTTAATATGGCAGTGAAAATATTATTTTTATTAATATATATGAACTTCTGTGTCCATGTCTTTTTAATATTCTGTGGAATGAAATGGTGTGCAAGGTAAAACTCTTCTGCAAAACATAGAAATACATTTTTTCTCTCAAATTCATTCATTAAATTGTTTGAACTGCAAATTGAATTAGCTGCTTTTTTTTCCAATGGACTCTTTCTTTTTTCATTTATTTCTGTCTATAAAAGATTTTTGTTTTTAATATATTTTTATTAATTCTTTAAAGATCATGTAAATTTTTAAATCACATTCACCCTAGTCCCCTCCCTGGCTCATTCCTTCTGCTACCTCTCCAATTTCCTATCATCTTTTCTTTTTCATGACCCATGGAGTACAATTTGTGCTGCCCATATATACTCCTGTGTGTGGGGGGTGTCCACTGGTACATGCACATACCATACATGTACACAGACACACAGAGATGCACATGTACAAATGCCATAAGTGTATACACAAAAATAATAAAATGAAAATTGAAGTTCCAAATAAAAAAGGAGGCTCCTTTATCCCAAGTGATACCAGGGCCACATACTTAAAAATGATAAACCAGCCTCCCTCCATCTTGGGTTTGAAAGCTATCTTAGAGTAAAGACAAACTCGGTTCATTCCTGTTTTTCAAATCTGTTTTTCAAAGATTGGACTACGCCTTACCTATAACCTTAACTACAAATGGTTCTGTACATTCTGTTCCAGGAAATGGCAGCAATTCTTTTGTTTCAAAAAGTTGTTATGACCACCTTGCTATAACAACCCTATTACCACATTTTTGTTTCAGGAGGTTGTTATGACCAACATATGTCAACATATTATATTATGTTCTGCTTCTATAATCCTGTCTATTTGCCTACTGAATCCTCCACTTGGAAATCACCTACTGTTAACCTATAAAAACTTGTGTTTTTCCCCTTTTCAAAGCTGATCTCTTGAACCCTACCTTAGGTAGAGAAGTGTACATGAATAAGGCTTGCTTTGATTAATTTGGCCATGATTTAGGTTGGTAGTCTTTATCCTCCCTTCTGTGTGATTAACAAAAAATCCCTCCCCAGAATTTATCAACTATGCATGGCTCCCCAGTTAGTGGATATTAGGTCCACCCCTGCAGCCTGTGAGCTCTACAACCATGGATTACTGATCTAAATTACTGTAGCAGGCATGTGTTTCCTTCCGTGTAGCAGGCTTTAAAAACAATCAGAAAGTAGCAAGTTACCCTCATAACATTCATGCTACTATTGTACCAATGGGCACACCTTTCCATGATGGGGACACTGTTTTCTATTGATAGAATAACTGCTGGGCAGAATTTAATATGGCAGAAGAAGAAGAATAGAAACTCCCAGTAGTTGTTCTCTGAACTCCACACACATGCCCTGGTACATGCACACACACACACACACACACATGCACATACACACACACACACACACCAAACATGCACATACCACACATGTACACACACACAGAGATACATATGTACAAATGCCATAAGTGTATACACAAAAATAATAAAATGAAAATTGAAGTTCCAAATAAAAAAAGGAGGCTCCTTTATCCCAAGTGAGCACAAACCAGTCTCACCAATGATGATGTGAAAATATCTAAATACCCAGCAACCACTGGTCATTATCTCTTCTCTCACCACTACCACAATATCAGGGCAAAAAAGGGGGTGGGGAGACTTTTAGCTTCTCTCTTCAAACAGGTAGAAGAATAAGTGGGGATAATTTATGTCCAAAATTTTGACTATTTAGGCTACCCAAAGGACCAGTTACAGTCTAGCCTAAGTTGGCACACTGATAGGATGTGTGCTTGGGAATACACAGAATGCAATATCTAGTTGGTACACAGCTGCTTCATGGGATAATGGCACACTAGTGGGACATAAGAGCTAACAAGAGATTATGCTCTCCATCTAAAAAAGAAACTGGCAAGTCCTTTTTAGGAAAATGATGTGCACATCCTAAAAGGCATTTCTACCACAAAGGTGTTCAGGGCCTGAGAAGCTACCTGAACTGACAGCAGGTAGACTTCCCAGTACAACCTGTTTCAATCACATGCTAAGAAAATCACACCCACACAGAACTAGGAGAATTACACAATGGATAGAAAACCCCTAGCACTAAAGAAATCTGTATATGAATTGCCTGGCAAATAAGTTAAAATAATCATTATAGAATTTCTATATTATCTCAGGAAAATGAAACAAAATAAGAATTTAAATCAAAGCACGGCACAATTATATTTGGGGTAAGCAACTGACAGCTTATTTATATTTGTGACTGTATTGGAGGCCTTGCTTCATTGGAGGGAATTTACACCTGGTATGTTGTCCTAGCCAAGAGCTTATGGCTAGGGAGATCATGGGCTGAAGTGGGGAACAGACAATCCTTATTTCAGTGAATGGACATACTAACAAACCTCCTTCTAAGTATCTGTGTTTATTCCATAGTGGCTCTCAGCCTGAGGTAGAGAAACCACTTTTTGTTGAGGCGATGGTTAATTGAGAGAGTTCTAGCTTACCAAAGTGCTGGTAATAATTGATGGCTAAGAACTTAGTTCTAAACAGAACATCTGAATCATTTTACCCTACCTCACACAAGACCCAGGAAATATCACAGAAGATAAGACAAAAAGAATATAAGAGTCAGAAGAGAGGAGACATGCTTTGAAATGATACCACCTAGGTATCATATGACGACTGCAGTCATGAATAGACAGTGGCAATGGACACCTGCTGTGGATATCACTCTGTATAAATAAACACTGATTGGCCAGTAGCCAGACAGGAAGTATAGGCAGGACTAACAGAGGAGAGAATTGAGGGAGCAGGAAGGCAGAGGGGGAGACTGCTTGGAGCTGCCACCAGGACAAGGAAGATGTAAGGTACCAGTAAGCCACGAGCCACATGGCAAAGTATAGATTAATAGAAGTGGGCTAAATATAAGAGTAAGAGCTAGACAATGATAGGCCTGAGCTAATGGCCAAGCAGTTTAAATAATGTAAGAGTCTGTGTGTTTATTTTATAAGTGGGCTCCAGGACTGGAAGGAGTTGGCAGGAGCTGGAGAGAAATTCTCCAGCTACAAATGGCGCCCAATGTGGAGCAAGAGTTTCCAACTAAAACCTGAGTAAAAAGATTCTAAAATGGAGCTAAAAGCAGTTCCTAGTTGTCTCTTTCAAGTTAGTGGCAGCCTGCATGTTTGAGCTACTATCTACTATGGCGGGTTCCTGGCATGCACGCTCGACCTACAGTATGGCGGGAATGAGGCCTCTGCAAGTGGCACATTAAGCTGCGTGATGGATTTAGTCTTTGCTAGTCCAAAACAAAAAGAGGTTTCTGGGCCACACACTGCTTTGATAGAAGGATATACCCACTATTTCTGAGAGATGATGGCTCCCAGAGCTGGTGGAAAATGTACCACGGCCATGTTGGAAAGCTGAAGTGGGCAGAGCCAGCAGCCACAGTGCCATTTCAGTCTTAGAATGCTGCAGTTTAAAGCAATAGGTTCACAATAAGACTGATTCAGATGAAATAGTTTACAATGTATGTAAAAATGTACATAGGCTTGAAAGAGAGAGAAAAATAAATATATACAGTTATATAAATAAATAGATAGTTTTTAAAATTTAAGTCTTGAAAGAAACAGTAAAGGTAATAAGCCACATAAAGATGGCTATCACACAGAGAATCTGGATTATGTTGTCTTTGATATCCGTAACTAAAGAAAAACATTTGATTATAAAAGCTATTGAGTTATGCCAAAATGTATACTTTAAAGGTACCTTGACTTCAAAATATGACATTTAAAATATTTTTAAAAATTTAGACTTTCTGGACAGGGAGACATGTCTGCCCCTTACAACACCAGATTTACTTCAGAGAGGAGGATGGACACTCCACATGGAGTTTATCTTCACCTTCTCAAAAATAGCCATTTGGGCAAGAAACTGTTCTTGCCTGGACCGCTTGATCGACTGGATATAAAGGACCCATAGAAAGATGACCACTAAACTTTACTTGACAAAATAGTCCTTCAGGTTCCTGCTTCACAGAGAAAACTGCAAGACATTCTACAGGACACTGAAAAAAATGACCGAGAGACTCTAGCCCTGTGGGCTGAAGACAGATGCCCCAACTTTACAAAAGAACATGAGGTGACTGTCCAGGCTGTCAGCTGTCTCTGTCTACCCTACAAGACTCCTGAAAGTTGCTTTTATCCTCCCGTTTCTCAGGTAATATTATATCCTTCTGAGGTCTTTGATGTAGTTAAAGCTAGATAGTTACAATTTTCCTTAGTTATGATAAAAGATAAGTTAGACATAAAACCTTAAACTCACAAATATAAGATAAATAGGATATCTTCTTTAATATTGTAACTGTAATTCTTACTCGATAATTGTTTTGTCATGTGTAATTTTACTATGTTAAAGTTAAAACTTTCCTTTTTGAAAAAGAAGAAAAGGAGAAGTGCTGTGGATATTGCTCTGTATAAATAAACACTGATTGGCCAGTAGCCAGACAGGAAGTATAGGCAGAACTAACAGAAAGAAGAATTGAGGGGGGAGACTGCCTGGAGCCGCTGCCAGGACAAGGAAGATGTAAGGTACCGGTAAGCCACGAGCCACATGGCAAAGTATAGATTAATAGAAATGGGCTAAATATAAGAGTAAGAGCTAGACAATGATAGGCCTGAGCTAATGGCCAAGCAGTTTAAATAATGTAAGAGTCTGTGTGTTTATTTTATAAGTGGGCTCCAGGACTGGCAGGACTTGGCAGGAGCTGGAGAGAAATTCTCCAGCTACAGTACCTATACAGACTGTGTCCTTCAACACTCCATCATGGATAGAGGAGATGCTATGAGGGTCCACCTCTTTGGGAGGTACTGACTCTTAATAGTTGCCTTGGGAGGAGTACCATTTTCTTGAACAGTATATCTACTAGTTGGGAAAAGGAAGGGGTTCAGAGGGAAAGAAAGGAGGTAACAGAAGTCACTGATGATGAAGATAATGTCAATGCTTTGTATATATATATGAAATTATCAAAAATAAAACAAATAAGAAAACAAGAAAAAAAACAAAAAATATTGATTCATATGACCCATATGACTTTCATATTATAAGGATGGGAAAATGAGACTCAAGTAAGTAAAAATTATTTGAGGTCTTCAAAAACAAAACTCACCCTTTTCCCAAGGATGACACATTTGAGTGGAATCAGCACAGATAATTCCATGAATAATGCATACATGATTAAGGAAGGGATCAGGAATTAAGGGTGGGTATTTAAGGAGTTGGAGCAGGGAGAGTGACAGAAATGATGTAAATATAGTATTCCTGTGTGGAATTCTAAAATAATATGAAAATTTTAATTTAAAAAATGTAAAGCTTATTCATTATACTTACTCATCATTTGAGGTTATAAACATGAGTAGTAATGCACTTATCTAAAATTCGGCTTCTTCATCTACAAAGAGCACTTTTTTTCTCTTAGAAATAATTAAAGTATAGCCTAAAGCATGTTAATGGAAACCTTCTCTTATGTCTATGATTAATTTCCCCAGAAAAAATTATACTCAATTTGCTTATAAGAAAGTAAATCCACCAAGAAAACAATAAATTGAAAAATAGTGGTGACATAGCACAATAAGCATCAAAGGATGGCCGGTAAAAGCCCGGCTCTGAGCTGTTTACTTGGCCTCTCAGTGGTCCTGGTGATAGATGATATTATCAGGTAAGGATAGGTAGGGATGTAGTTTTAACTTATCTTAACTCAGAAGCAGAAGAACAGAAATTTAGAGATTTAGATCTGTGTTCTCTAACCCCACAAATATACAAGTGAAGCATGGTGTGTGTGTGTGTGTGTGTGTGTGTGTGTGTGTGTGTGTGTGTGTGTGTGTGTGTGTTGCATGAACTGCATAAAGGGATGATGTTTTGTGCTGTCAAACACATGCATCTTCAGAGCTCTTATGTCCTTTCAGCTAGGAAGAGCAAATCCAGGTCAGAGGCAGGGCCACCAACTGTGAAACAGGCCAACAGAAGCAGAAATCACTGAGCCCAGGAAATTACCAGGGGGATCAAGGAATGTCATGTTGCTGCTCTCAGCTGGAGACAAAAATAAATAAACACATCCCAGGGGTACCAAAGGTGCATGCATTGTTACATCACAGCCCATACCAAATACTGCAGGAAGCAGAGAGCCCTGACTGGCTGAGGTAGTGAAAGTGGAAGGCTCAAATCAGGGTTTTTCTTCCTGTGAGTTACTATACCATTTGCCTGGTAATTGACAGAAACAAGACAGGAGTGGCAAGTGAGGATTCTACCTCTTTTCTCAGCTCATAGGAGAAAAAAATGAACAGAGCAGGGAAATCTCAGGACTTCCAGATGTGGTGGGCCAGCAACTTCCATCTGAAACCAGGTCACAGGAGACTAGGGTAAAGGTATGAGTGCCCACACAAAACATGGTAATAGGAATTGCTCTGTTAAAGACAGAGAACAAAAGAAGTTATTTGAGGACAACATTTTAGTGAGTTGTCACATTCCCAATGCATATCTGCTTGAGAAGCTCCCTAGAGATAGGTTCTGTGGTCAGATCCATTTGTACAGAACTGTGTGCTCCAGCCAAACTTGATGATTTATTTTAGTCTTAAAGCCCAAAAATCCCTACAAGGAAGAAATATGTCTATATTGGGTTAACCTAGAGCCTCTTCAGTTAGATGAGGAAATAGGATGTTAGGAGAACCATTCCAGCTCCATAGGCATGAAAGAGAATGGTTTCTTATGGATCAAAAGCAAGCCAAAAGACCAAAGAAATGGAGACTAGTCAAGTTCTTAATTTCTCTGGATTACTGATTTCTCCCAGGGAGAATTGCAACTACAGTTCAGAGTTGTAGAAATCTAATAAAATAGGCAGAAGAGATGACTCAGTAGGTAAAACACTTGCCATACTAGCACAAAGAAGTGAGTTATAATCCCCACAACTCCCATTAAATCAGACCCATAGGACAAGCTTGCATAATCACAATGCCCCCATGAGTGATACAGGACAGAGATAGAGATGCTCTTGAAGTTCAGGCACATTAACCTAGTTGGTGTGCACAACAGGAAAACAACTAGGATACCCAATTTCAAACAAGGTAGAAGGCAAGGGATAATGTTTGAGGTTGTCTTCTGAGGTCTACATTTATGTCATGGCATGTACAAACATTTATGCTCAATACCTGTACATGCGTAGCCTCACAACAGATATTACACAGAAATGTGTCCACATGCATATACTCTCACATATCCACTAAATGAAAAATGAAACACTGCAGCCACATCAGCTGTATAAGTACTACTACCCCATTGAAGCACGTCTTCAAGCCTGTGGTCCATTTTATTCCTCATGTGACAATTATAAAAGTGGTAATCCCAATAACTGAGCAATGCCCTTCTCTGGTAGTCTTCAATGTGTCCCAACACTGTAGTAGGTAGACAATGATGTGTAAGATGCAGCATTCTTTTTCTGAAACCTCAATCAAATCGGGAGAAAGCTGCACATGACTAGCTAACCACAAAACAAGTACTATTCTAGAGCTTCATACTAAGAATTATGACAATGTTTAATTTCCCATGGCAGATTGCGGAAGCCTTTAGGAAGGAACTGGGAATCATACATGTTTGTTTTCTATGCAGAATGGCAAACTTAAGTAAAATAAAATGGTAGGTCAAGTCAATACCAGGAGAGGAAACCACCTGCTGTTAGTAAATTGAGTATTGGCTTTGTCCTGGACACTGTTATATATTTAAGAGTTGCCAACAGGAATGCCAAGGAGGGATTTGTCTTCCAGAATGATGGGTTTTAGTAGCAGTATGGGAGTGAACAGAAGGTTTAACACTACAAGCAGAAAAACATCTGTAAGGTATCACATACACTCATTTGGATGCATGTTGGGAGCCCTGGAACAGCATAGTGCTCAACAATAAGGACAGAAGGGTTGATGTTCAGTGAGGCAATATAATGGTTATTTTTGATGTCCCAAATATCAGGAACTTACAGAAGAGACTAGATGAGGAAAGCATGTACCAGACGTTCTAATTGGGGTAACTAGAAGGGTGGAAGGGCAGCTGACCCTAATCAGAACAAAGTAGGGTCAATTCTAGGGAAAATACAGTAAGGAGAGATTGTGCTGTGTGTGGAAAAGTTGATGCTCTGTGGTTCATGGCTTCAAGCAATTCAAAGTCAATCAGGAACCCAGCATCCTAAGTGGAATGGAAGATGCCCCTTGGGAGTCATTGCCTGAAGAACTGGAGATGAGCTGCCTCATGATGAGAGTGTAAAGTGCTCAAGAGCTACCACATGGAGCCACAGTTAGGAAATGCAGACTAGAATATGAGTGTGGTGAGTTCTGAAACTCAGGGAACGTGAAATTGACTTAGAGAAACTAAAGTGATATGATAAAATGATTGGGAAAAAGTAAACATAGAGATATGTGCTGCTTCCTACAGCTGCAAAACAATATGGAATACTACTCATAGTAAGAATATAAAAATCTCAAGTGACAGATGACATTTCTAAAGGAGACAGAAGAGAGCAGTTCATTGCTGTGGATTGTGGCCAGTCATGGTAGATTCATTAGTGGGTACCATTTTGGGGAAAAATGGGATCATGAGGGATAACATTATGGAAAAGTGTATGCAGAAATAAGAACAAAAGTACTATTCACGTCATGCGGTGGTGGCACATGCCTGTAATCCCAGCAATGGGAGGCAGAGGCAGGCAGATCTCTGTGAGTTCGAGGCCATCCTGGTCTACAATGTGAGATCCAGGACAGGCACCAAAACTACACAGAGAAACCCTCTCTCAAAAAAAAACCAAAAAAGTACTATTCACATTGGGCACATCTGCTCGTGGAGCCACATCACTGTTGCTCTTTGTGGACATCATTTTATTTGGTGTTCTTTCTGTGCATGTGGGTGTGGGTGTGCATGTGTGTGTGAGTATCAAGGTTTATATGTGTCTATCTATGTGTTTCCAGAGCTCCAGGTGTCTTGGCTGACATGCACTTGAACCTTCATTGTGCTCTGCGAGCTGCTGCCCTGGTCTATCCTGGATGGGCCACCATGTCAGTATTCTCTCATCTTGGCATGTGTGCTTTGCCATATGCCTACCTCAACATAAGAGCTATGTGATTTGGTGCCTTGCTTATGTTCTGATGTCTTTACTTACATTTGTCTACACTCATACCTTACATTAGTGTGAATGTGGTTTGCATGTCTGTGCATAGTTTTCAAAGCCTGACAGCAGCTCATGCATTGGTGTCTTCTGCAGCTAATGTAAAACTGTCAAGTGGTCCTGAATGACAAATGGGAAAAGCCCCCATGGTATCTGGCTCAAGTGGACTTTGTACTTTTAATAGAAAATTGATCCTATCCTTTAGAGCCTATTTTGCTACACATCAACATGCAGATGCAAATACTTCCACAGCACTAACAGAAAGCCCATATCAACTCAAAGTAAGCCTTTGTGTAAACCGAATCTGGAATTATTTTCTTTTATTCCTAATGGTGGCAAAAATGAAGTAGAGTATTTATTGAGCCATAAAATTTAATTTACCTCAAAAGTCGTCCTGGCTTATGGATTCTGCTGCACTGAGGCTTTCATATTAGGAGCCTGTGGCGAAGGCTCCCTGTTGGTTTTTGTAAATTCTACAAGCACAGAGAGAGAAGTAATTTCAAAATTTTTACTTAACTATTAGTAAAATGATTGTGATGACAGACTGTATTGAAGCTATGAAAAAAGAAAGGAGGGGGGAAATTGTGGCCAATTTTGCAGTGGGCTGCTGCAATCTATGGGTCAGATGGCAAAAGGCAAGCAGGACACTTGGAGAGGAAGTCAGACTATGAAGACCATTTGATTGTGTAAATTTATAAACACAGGCATGGCTACAGGGTTGTGTACAGTGCAACTAGTCCTGTGGCAGATGAGAATGAAAATGACCCTGCTGTCACATACAAGCAGCTGTAATCTTCCTGAATGCTGTAGCTATCCCAGGTTGGGTTGCTGCCTGCAATGTCAGGGTCTTGGAGCCAAGATTCATACTGGAAATTCTTTGCCTCCTAATGCAGGCCAGTCATCTGTGTCCCAAAGAATGTGTATCATAAAAGCCTTCCATATCCTATTTCTTTATGTTTGGGATCCTTGTCCATATTAAAAATAAATTCAAGGCAGAGAAAAGCCCAGGCTTCCTGGGTTTTAAAATGCAAAATAGGGGAATTTGTAATGCACCTGTCTGACTACAGCACACTAACAGTCAGAATGCTCAGCCACCCCAGTAGGGTTGGGTTACATGCCAAAACACTGCCTGTTAACAGGAAATCAAAAGCAGCCAGTCTGGGAAGTCTGCCCCTTAACTGTAATTCAGATGCACAGCTGAGAAACCCACATCTGAGTCACTGACAGGAGAACTTCCATGCTGGTGTGTATAAAGGACTTCCAGGATGTGAGCCCAAACATTGGCCTAACGTATGATAGACAGGCAAAAGCATCTATTCCATGTTGGTTTTATCTTCTTATAAGTAAATTCTTATAGTCTGCCTATACACACATTGTACTGGGAGCTGAATACCATGCCTCCCCGCTTTGGAACATGGTGATCACTAAAGGCTAAAGAGAAAGGAAGTAGTTTTTCCTTAAGAGAAAGAGATATTCTTCTTTTCTTCTTCATCCTTCCTGGTGTACAGAACACTAATGTAAAAGGTAGAACACTAAGAGTTACTTTGAAACATGAACTCATTCTCATCATGAAAGCAACATATTCTGAAAAACAATAGCATATGTTTTTCTGTTCTTGGAATCATGCAATAATTACAAGTCTTAAATGGCTTGCTAAAGAGGATTTCCCTTTAGCTCATTCTTTCAGAAGGTAAAATCCATCATTCCTTGGACCCATATGTGAGGGAAGCTCTATTGCCTCATGGAAGAGGAAGGGAGTGGAAGAAGAAGGGAGAAAGAGAGAGCACTGTAAGAAATTGCCTCATTGATATCTACAATCTCTAACTAGGCCTAACTTCTTAAAATTCTAGAACTTTCACAGAAATAACACCATGCATTCAGAGCTTGGGGTCCTAGCTCTGAATACATAAGCTTTCTTTAGGAGAACTTCATCTATAAACCATAATATATACACATCAAACTTAAAAAGAAATGTTCAAATTCAAAAAGTGAACACACATAGTATGATTCAAAAACATGTCTTATTCCCTATCATGAGCTGAGCATTCACTGAGCCTGAGACCTGGGATCATGGAAGAGCTTGCATTGACAACCATTGACATGTAACAGGGGCCAAGTATGTACTGTATTATACTATAAATTTCAGAGATATTATCTCATTCAATTCTTACAATTACTCTTTGTTCTACAAAATGAGAAAATAATTGAATTTTATTAAGTCCTAGCTCAAGGTCAAACCTGATACATAGATGAAAAGGCTGAGACTCAGAATCGAGTCTGCTTGTAGATAATATAGATCTCTGTAAACAAAGAAATGATTCAAGCTTCAGCAAGGAAAGTGTTCAGTTTTCTGTGAGACAGTGATGGTGGCACAGAAATGTTGGGGTAGTACTTTGAATATATTCTATTCTGTTCATGACCCAGCAGCCAGGCCCATTTAGTGTGGACACTGGACCAGGGCTCTCTCTAATTTCAAAGGGTTCTTTGTGAGCTGAACAGCAGGTCACTAATATCATTGGTCTGCAGAATAAACAGTGGAGTATGCAGCCAAAGCCACAATGTAAGGAGTGGGGAGAGCTACAAATAGATGTCCTCTCTTGTTACCAATTGATCATTGGTAGTGTGTTGAGTGTCAGATTTCAAGACTGCACAAATAGGCACAAGAAGCATGCATAGAAAGTTAAGATCTGTTCATCTGTGCCGAGATTAAAGAGCTAGAAAACAAATGAAGGCACAAGAAATAAAACTTGCATTTATAAAGCAATGACCATGAGAAAAGTACCTGGAAAACTCAGGACTTCAAATGTGAGCTAAGAAGGTAATTTACCCAATGAAGCAGACAGACAAATATCAGCAAAAATCCTATATCAGTTAAAGACTAAAGAAAAGGGGAAAGAAAAACTTTAAAATGAAATAGGAAAACTTGTAAAATGCAAACAATAAACTTTATTTATCAAAATGAAAATCAGGAGAAACTTGGAGGAAATTATTTAAGATTTTATTTATTTCTTACTAATGTACAGTTATTAATTGTACATATTAATGTATTACCATGTGATAGCTTAGCACACACATATCCTGTGTACTTATCAGCTTAGGATAATTAGCATTTACTGTAATAATTTACTTTTTTGCTTAAAGCCTGGGAACATTTTCTAATTAGTAACAATACAATAGTCTCAAGTTCACTAGAATTTCTTACTACTAGGTGATCATATTTTTTTATGATTATTCAATCTTGGCAGACCTCCCCAGCCTCTATAAATCCCTATTCTATACTTAGGTTGGTACTTTTAATGTCATCTATCAGACAGAAGACAGAGCACACATTATCTATTTTTCTTTGTCTGGTTTATGTCTCTTAGCATATATCTTCTAGTCTTACCCATTTTACTGAAAATGACAGGTTTTCATTGTTGACTAAGCAGTAGTCCTGTGTGTGTGTGTTTATGTGTGTGTGTGTGTGTGTGTGTGTGTATGTGTGTGTGTGTGTGTGTGTGTGTGTGTTTGTATTTGTGTGTGAGGGAGAGAGACTTATCTCTTTATTCACTGATGGATGCATTCACTGATGGATGCCTAGGTTGATTTTATACATTAGCCACTGTGAATAGTGTCATAAATAACATGGGAATGCAGGCATCTCTTTTGCATGCTGGCTTCAATTGCTTTGGATATATACCTAGAAGTGAGGTGGCTGGGTCCCACCTAAGATTTATTTGTGTGTGTGTGTGTGTGTGTGTGTGTGTGTGTGTGTGTGTGTGTGTGTATAGTTTTTTGAGACAGGGCTTCTCCATGTAGTTTTGGTACCTGTCCTGGAACTCACTCTGTAGACCAGGCTGGCCTCAAACTCACAGAGATCCACCTGCATCTGCCTCCTTCCCAAGTGCTGGGATTAAAAGTATACACCACTACCACCCAGGGAGAATTATTTTTAATAGAACTCCAAACCATTGTCCACAATGACTATACTTCTCTCATGAAGAAATACAAATGACTAAAAAAAAAAAAGACCATGAAAATAAAAAGTTCAATGCTGTGGGATGTTGTTCTGTATGCTCTAAAATTTAAAGTTAATTTTGCTATAATATATGTATATTTCTACTTTTGTTTAAAGTATATTGTTTGTGCAACTCATTTGAAATTGTAGTATATAGTTGAGAAATACAGATTAATAATTAGATGTCTATGATAATCAAACTTAGTGTCATATTAGTTAAGTTTTCTAGATATACATAGATATATTTCAATTAGGTAGGTAATCTTCAAACACTTCAAAGACCTACAGAATATGGCATTTAAAATGTTTTAAAAACGTAGACGTTCTGGACAGTGAGACACATCTGTTCCTGACAGCACCAATTTACTTCAAATTGAAAAATGGGTGTTGAAGACATTCCATATGGAGTTTTTATCTTCTTCTTGGCAAAAATCGCCTTTTGGGCAAGAAACTGTTCTTGCCTAGACTGCCTGACAAAATGCTGTATCGACTGGACATGTAGGACCCATAAGAAGGTGACCACTGAACTTTACAAGGCAAGATGGCCCCTCAAGTTCCTGATTTGTAGAAGAAACTGCCAGATATTCTACAGGACACAGAGGGAGCAACTGAGAGACTCTAGACCTATAGGCTGAAGATGGATGCCCCAATGTTGCAGAGGAATACTGGGTATTCAGCTGTCTCTGACATTCTAGATTTTCGGAAGTTGCTTACAATGCTCTTCCTGTTTACTTAGGTAATATTATATCCTTCTGAGGTCTTTAGTTGAAGACTAGATAGTTATAATTATAATTTTCCTTGGTCATGATAAAAGATAAATTAGATATGAAACTTTAGACTCATAATATAGGATAGATAGAATATTTTCTTTAATTTTGCCAAACACAAATAGACTATATATTGTAACTATAATTCTTGCTTGATAACTGTTCTATTATATGTAATTTTACTATGTTAAAGTTAAAACCTTCCTTTTTGATTAGACAGAAAAGGGGAAGTACTGTGGGATGTCATTCTACATACTGTGAATATGTGTTGCTCTGATTGGTTGTTAAAACACTCATTGGCCAGTTGTCAGGCAGGAAGTATATGCGGGGTAAGCAAACAAGGAGAATTCTGGGAAGAGGAAGGGCTGTCAAGAGTCACCAGCCAGACACAGAGGAAGCAAGATTATAAGGCAGAACTGAGAAAAGGTACCAAGCCACATGGCTAAACATAAATAAGAATTGTGGGTTAATTTAAGAGTAAGAGCCAGTCAGTAATAAACATGAGCTAATGGCCAAGTAGTTATAATTAATATAAGCTTCTGAGTGATTATTTTCTAGGACTGTGGGGGCCTTGTGGGACTGGAGAAACATACAAATACAGTTCAATACTGCTGGTGGTTAGGGAAAAATAAATCAACAGAACAATGAGATAACATCTTATACCATTTAGAATGGATATTATCAAAAATATGTTTAAGATATGTGGTAGCATGGAAAATATAACTATAATACACCATAAAGGAATGTAATAAAGTTTCAAATAAAAGAAAAATTATTTTGACACAATATTGTTAATTTCTTATTTGATTTTCATACATATATGCAGTATAATTTAATCGTATGCATTCCCTAACCCCTCTAACTCATTTTAAACTTCTCACATCCCCTGCCAAATGTATATATTCCTCTACTGTTTGTAATAACTCTCTGAGTCCATTTATTGCTTCCTCACCCCCATGATTTTTAGTTCATCCACAAGTAAAAACTGACACTTCTTCCCAGAGACGTGGTCCCCTGCCAATAGTTTCTCATCTAGGACTGGAGCCACATGAGCTCTCCATCATCCATCCCACAGTGTTAACTGTCTTGATCTTGTACAGGTCTTGTACAGACGACTACAGCCGCTGTGAGTTCATGAGTGTAATGGGCAACTCATGTCTAGAACCTACTGTTATGCAGTGCCCTTTCACAACTTCTGACTCATTATCTTTCTGTCCCTTCTAAAATTATGTTTCCTGAGCCTTGGATGGAATGGGTGTGATATAGATTTCGCATTCATCACTGAACATTCCTAGACCCTTATTCTCAGTACATTGACCATTTGTTTTTGCTGTTTTAATACACTTACTGCAAAAAAGAAAAGAAAAAAAAAACTTCTCTGATGGATAAGAGCTGCATTAATCTATGAATAGAAAGTAACTATTTAGAAAATTATTTGATACTATGATCACTTAGCAAATGAATATAAAACAAGCAAGCATTTAGAATGACTGATATTCCAGGTCAGCCTAGTAATTCATAAAAATATGGACAGGAATTAACACTTCCAAGGTATATTAACTACATTCCAGTGGAAAGCTAAAAGGTAGTTACATGAATTGTTTTTTTATGTTGCTGCTGCTATTTTTTTTAAATCAAGCATTCAACAAGCAAAATTTACAATGTTTGTACTTCCTTGAAAGTTACCAGCTATTAAAAAAACAGTAATACAACCAACATTAAAGAAAAATGGGCAAATAATGGGAGTCAGAGTCATATTTTATATAATAATAATAATAATAATAATAATAATAATAAACTATACCAAGGGAAGAAACAGTCAAATTTCTTTAAAATATTCTATGACAAAATATTATAAGTAAAGAGAGATAAATAATACACTATACACACAGGAACAGGGACAAAATTAACCCCAGTGGTTTAACCAAACAATGTCTAAGATCAGTCAAGCTACAGCATTAGATATTGTGGACGGGTAAGAAACAATATAACAGAAATGTGTTGAACAATGAAGGTGAAAATAAAGGCTGAATCACAATACAAATTTTCCATGCATCTATTAGCAACACACTACTAGAGATGATCAGCCTGTGGAGTCAGAAAAGTCTTCATGATGCATAAAAATATTGATGTAAACAGAAGGATGGTAGCACATTTGTGATTGCCTAAGGTTCTTTCTTTAGTATTTGAATCACCTTTAAGGCTTTGTATTGAATTAACAAATGTTCTGTGTTACAGATGCAAAACTAAAATGCATGAACAGCACAGAGACCAGGAGTGGAGAAGCAGATGAAGTTGCTGGAATGTTCTTCTACTACCCATTTATTGATATAATTTCACAGGAGTGTGATAAATCAACGAAATAAATCCTAAGGCAGTCAGTATTACAGGGACCCAAAAATAAGGAAATTATATGGAATTATAGTAGCCAACCAATGACTTGTGTAGCTTGAGGCCCACAGCCAGGAGAGGGATCTCATGCCTAATACTGCTTCAATGGCTAGTAATCAAAAGTTGGGTGGTCCAGAGACCTAAGGTAGAACTAAACACGACTAGGAGAGAGAGAGAGAGAGAGAGAGAGAGAGAGAGAGAGAGAGAGAGAGAGAGAGAGAGAGAGAGAACGTTTCCTAATGATATTCTGCTATACTCATAGATCAGTGCCTAGCCCTGTCTTCATCAAAGAGGCTTCCTCCTGCAGCAGATAGGAGCAATTGCAGAGACTCACTCCCAAACATTAGGTGGAGCTCTGGAAGCCCTGCAGAAGAGGAGGAAGAAGGACTGTAGGAGCCAGAGGGGTCACAGACACAAGGAGAATCATGGAACATCAAATTAACTAAGCAGGAATTATAGAGGATTACAGAGATTGAAGCATCAATCACAATTACTGAGCTTCATGGGTTTTCACTGGGTCTTCTATACATAGGCTATAGTTGTTTGGCTTGAAAATTCTGTGGGACTCCCAACAGCTAGAGTGGGGGTTGTCTCTGACTCCTTTCCCTGCTCTTAGGACTCTTTTTTTCCTAATGGGTCACCTCATCCAGCTTTGATATGAGGTTTGTGCCTACTCTTACTGCAACGTACTACGCAGTGTTCAGTCAATATCTCTGGGGGAGAGGGAACCTGGGAGGAGTGAACTGAGAGGAGAATGGGAAACATATTGTATGAGAGACAAATAAATAAAAAGAAAAAAATAATTAAACCAAAAGGGTATCAGAAAGTGTAAAAAAGAGAAAGAACAAATAATGAAAACGAGCAGCAAAGAAACAAAGAACACAATGACTCTTTGACCCAAAGTGTTGAGAAGGCTTACTCATTTTAACACAAAGCCTTTGATTTGAGATCGTTTGCAATTATAAGAATTGTTTCAATTTGAAGGAAAAAATCTTTATTTTTGTATGAATTATTTTTCTTTACACTACTTTAAAAAGTGAGAATTGGGTAATGCTAAATTGTTTTGGACACTACCTCCTCCTCCTTTTGATGAGAAAAAGACAGCTATAAACTCCAGTAAAAAATAAATTACTATGAAGGGAAATATATATTTATGATAAAGGAACACTTTAATGCTCTTTACACATTAAGAACTTTTGAAAGGAAAAAAATAAAGCAATCTCCATTTAAAAAAAATAGGCAATACATAAAAGTGAATAAAAATGCCCTAGGAAAGGATAAAAAATATTAACTGCTCCCTAATTTATGAATATAAATTAAAATAAACTATGCTGCCTAACAAATTGACATTATTATAAATTCTACTATTTGGTTTTTCCAAAAATGGGAAAAGTCACCTTCAAATATTCCTAATGAGATTATAATTATTTTGCAAATAAATAATTACCAAGAATCCATTATTAGGTATCAGACACAGAGTGTAAATTATATTTTTGTATCAAAATTCTTAAAATTAGTCGTAATTCTACTTCTGGTACTCTCATTGGAGATTGTTCCAGTAAAGTCAAGAAAGACCATCTGTGGAGCTTATTGATAAGCTACACATCATAAAACTCAAAAAGCTCTAATAAACAACAAGAAAGTCTAGTGCCTATTGAGCTTGTTAGCAAACAGTAATATCCATTCAATGAAATACAATAAAGTCCCTGAAATTACACTATAGAAAAATAATTTTCAAACTGTTCTGCATTTTGTTAGTTTGCCAAGAGAATAGCTTAAAAATAATAACATACTTTAATGCAAAACAAATTAAATTATAGCTTCCATATTGCATATATAGCTTAAATTTGGTATTATGTGCAAATAATGAATACTAGAATTCCATCATATATATAATTATACACCTGCACATATTATGTTCAAAATTAGTTAAACGGAATTTAAACAGATGTTAGAATGCAAATTACAAGATACCCTTTATATCAAACATAGGAATCATCTAGTGTACTAGAAACTACATTGTCGCCCTGTGTGAGGCTGCTTTCATCACTCTGACAAAATACCTGGGGAAATAAGGGTGATTAGTAATTTTGGCTCATAGTTTCACATGTTCCAGTCCAGAATAGTAGGCTGCTATTTTTGGTCTGTGTTGAGACAGAACATCATTGTGGCATGGGCATGTGGTAGAATAAACAGCTAACTTCTTGGTGGTATGTAAGCAAAACACACAGGAAGTGGCCCCAAAGGATACCTACCCTGCACAGTCCACATTTTCCAGTGAGGTTCCAGTTCCTCAGGCCTCAATCACTTAATAAAGTACCACTGTCAACTAGGGAGAAAGCTTTGAACACATATTCCTATGACATTTCACACTCAATTATAATATTCTGGCCCTGGCCTCTCAAAATTCATGTCAATTTCATAATGTAAGACGCACATAAGCCATTTTTAAAAGTCTTCCTGGTCTTAAAGATTCCAACATTGTTCAAATTGTAAGCTCAAAATCTTCTGAGACTAAAGGCAAAGTCTTAGCTTTGAGCCCAGATTTCTTTTTTAAAGAATGTCACATACTCCCCAATGCAATGCTAAACAGGAAATATTCACATTCTAAAAGTGATGAATAGAAGCAAAGAAAAGCGGGATCAAAGTAATATTAAATCACATCAAGAGGCTTCATGGTGGTGCAAGAGGCAGAGGCAGGAGGATCTCTAAGTTTACAGCCAATCAGAGCTACATAGTGAGAGTGTCTAGAAACAAAACAACAACAACAAAGACAGTGCAGTACAGCAAACATTAAATCCTGTAGCTCCATCTGGTATATGTGGTGGCATGGTGAGATAAGCTTCAATAGGATTGAAGAGACCCTGCTTTACAGCCTTGTAATTTTACTGCCTCTACTAATTCCCCCAAACCCCCACTCCCCCGGCAGACATCACACATTGTCTAATTAACTGGGCCTCCATTGCATCTTTATCTTACCCTCATATCTTTAGGCATCACATTCTCAGGGACTCCCTGAAGGAATTCTGACTCTGCCACATATTTCCTTTAAAACTTACTTAGACACTTCCATGACTATAATTTCTACCTTTCACCTAAGGATGCCACGGTTTGCTGCGAGCTCAAGCAATAATTAAACTCAAGTGGAATATGGCTACAGTGGCTTCTGTGTCCTTTGGCAGATGTCCCTGTAAAATAAGTCCCAGGGATTTCTATGAATAGGTCACCAGATGTGTACTCTTTCACTGTGAACTCTTTTAAGTGGATTTCTACCTTTACAACCTTGAGCCTGTGATAGTGGGTCATCACTAATTTCCAAATATCTTCCAAACATCTTCTTTATGCTCTGGCCCTGCATTCTGCAAAGTATAAAGTACTTGGCTTGTTTTATTTTTTTTAATCTGTCTAATCCTCCATAGTCACTCATTCCTCAGCCCCAGCTTTATGACCTCTGCTTTCTAGATACTTGTTGTCCTTTTTAAAAAATGGTTACTGCCTTTTAAGCCATAGCTGTCTGAATCAGCAACTGCAACTCCACTGCTACCAGCATTGGTTAGGCTGCAAGGGCTTTAGCTGGAGGTTAAATTTGTTCCCTCTTGCTCCAACTCTTGCAAAGCAATGAAGGGAACTTAACTAAACATCTCTCCCTCTAAAGAACTCAAGATTCAAAGGTTAAGGTGGAATTCTGCTCTTCAGAGGCTGAATAGTAAGTAGCTCACTTCCTCTTCTTGTTTGTGTCCTCGAAAAAGCCCTCATGCTTCTCCTTGCCCCTCTTCAAAAACCCCTCTCAGCCTGGCTCCTCCCTACCACTTCCTGTCAGCTAGTTGCTGACTCAAGCCTCCTGACAGCAGGTGAATTTCATTTAATCAAACACAACTTTGCATCATTAAACAAATGTTCCAGAGCATAAACAAAAGCAACACGCCTTGAAATAATATTCTACAACAGACACTTTAAGTGCAGAAGAAAGCCAAGAGTATAAAATAAGAATTTAACTGATAATCAATAATCTTTAGCAAAAATTCCATTCTCCAACTCCTATAAGGGAAACGGAATTGTAATAAAACAAATACCAATTAAAATTTGAGTTTCACATGGTCAAGTTAGTCTTCTTTCAGGTAGAGATCTAGGAAGAGAAGTTAGGAGTTTTGTATCTCAAAAGATTATTTTAAGAAGGGTGTAAATAAAAGGATAACTAGACTACAACTTACAGCTCTAGAGAAGCTAGCTAACAAGGAAGCCCCAAAGAGGGATGAATGGATCATCCTGGGAAGGGGAAATAGATGAGATCTCCATGAGTAAACTGGGAAGAGATGGGCAATGAAAGGTAGGGGATGGGGGATGAGAACATAAGAGAATTCAATGGTCAAGCTGGAACAGAGAAGAAGTGGGAGAGCAATAAAAGAGACACTATGATAGAGGGAGACATCATGGGGACAGGGAGAAACCAGGTCTAAGGAAGGTCCCAGGAATCCACAAGGATGACCCTAGCTTAGACTAGTAGCAATAGTGGAGAGGGTGCCTGAACTGACTTACCCCAGTAATCAGGTCAGTGAATACCCTAACTGTCATCATAGAGCCTTTCTCCAGTGACTGATGGAAGTAGATGCAGAGATCCACAGTCAAACACCAGGCCGAGCTCCAAGAGTCCAATCAAAGAGAGAGAGAAGAGACATTCTATGAGCAAGGAACATCAAGATCATGATGGGGAAACCTACAAAAAAACCAAACCAAACTAGTGAGAACTTAGGAAATTTAGATCAACAGCTGTGGAGCTTGCATGGGAATGGACTAGGCCCTCTGCATAGCAAGACACTTGTGTAGCATGATCTGCTTAAGGGGTCCCCTGGTGTATGATCAGAATCCATCCCTGGTGCATGAGCAGATCTTTTGGTGCCCACTTCTAGGATAGGACACCTCACACAGCTTTGAGACCTGCCTCTACTAAATGTACCTCCCCAGAGGAGACCTCACCTTCTTGTAGGAGGGAATAGGGAGGGGGAGGCTAGAGGGGCAAGAGGGGGAAAGAGGGGGAATCTTTAGTATGTAAAACGAATTAAAAAATTTCTTAATTAAAAAAAGAAGGGTGGTTTTGGGCTATGTATAAAAGGGTTGAATACAATCTATATGTTGAAGAGAGCTTCTAATTTGTTAATTTTTCTGAAAATAATACATTCTTTGTTATATACTTACATTTGATCTTGTTTGTACATAAGGAAGAAAGATGGACAAAAGGTAGGCATTCTCTCACATGATTGAGTGAGAAAGAACTATGACTAACTGGTAGCCATCTCCTTGCCTTTGTCTTTAGGTAAGTTGCTATCTCCACAAAGGGGATAAGTTGGGGTAATGAAGGAATAAAAAGTTCAGAGACCAATATTCATAGTGAGAAAAATTTCTTGGCTATACAGAATGCCCTGAGAGAATAATGACTAATCTTCAATCAGAGTAGTGAAGCTAGTCCTGATGCAGCTTGCCACTCTATAATATGCATCTCTCAGAAATCAAAGAAACAATATAAGAACTTAAAGATGTTGCAGAGCACCAACTTTCAATACAGAACTTTCACTGACAGGCATGCAGATTTTAAGGTTATTAACTTCACCTTTGTCATCCACATTGGAGCTCCTAAACCTTTCTATAAATCAGTGTTCATGTGGTCCCAAATTAAATTAACCAAGTATTGTAGATGTCTTCAAGAGTAAGCCTTCATCTTTGGAAAGCAAGTCTTTTGCTTAATGATCAAAATTCAAGCAAAATTTCTTGTTCCATTCCCTTCAGAAAGTTCCTTCCCCACCTTAAGCTTCCTGGAGTTCCTTGAAAGTTTGGACCACTGGTACAGGAAATGATCCAAAGTGAGAGGCTACTTTGTCATATCAGCTGTTACGTATACTTATATAAGAATCAACATATGGTGTTATGTTAATCTAAGAAGCCATGTGGTGGGGTCAGCTTTCCCATGCCAGCATGCCCCAGGCAAACTCAGTTCACTTAAACTCAGAGGACTCTAGAATTGCTATCTGTCAAATTGGACTAATTGTACTTGATACCTTTTCTTTCTAGAAGGAAGCTGAGATCATTATTCAGACAGTGTGAGGCAAGAAGCTAAGGACTCAGGGAAAATATGTCTGATATTGGAAGGCAGTGAAAGCTAGTTGGAAAGAGAACAGCCTTTCAAGGAGACAGACCAGGACTTGAAATCTAACAACTCTATTTAATAGCCAATGAATGTATAAAATTCACTTCACCTCTGAGAGCTGACAAGTTCATACAATTGGGGAAAAAGGATGCCTGTTAGTCAAGTATGTGGAGAAAGCACAGACATTACTTTGGAAGTTCTAGGTTAATGAAAGTATAGCATAAAGGAACAGAATTGATGGCTTTCTGTTATTTTATGGAGAATTTCACTGATTTTTTGTGTTTAAAATAAGATTGTATGACTGTTAATGTCAAGAGCCAGAATCTATGCTATAATATCCACAAAACTCTGAAAAAGGTGCATTCTATATA
This sequence comes from Peromyscus maniculatus bairdii, assembly GCF_049852395.1. NCBI lineage: Eukaryota > Metazoa > Chordata > Mammalia > Rodentia > Cricetidae > Peromyscus > Peromyscus maniculatus. The sequence goes on from NC_134860.1 coordinate 15,495,785, forward strand.
AAACACCATTACTCCATAATTCAGAACTGAATAACTAATTTCTGAAGCCCCATAGTTACATAGTTCCTCTATGCTTGGTACTACAATTTTCCCAGGAAAAAAAAAAAGAAAAGAAAAAAATCTTTCAAGAAAACCAGATTACTGCTTGAGGATATCTTTCTATATGCTGTGAATATATGTTGTTCCCATTGGTCAAGAAATAAGCTGCTTCAGGCAAGGCAGCTAAGAGTCAGGCAGAAAATCCAAGGAGAGAGAGAGGAAAGAGAAAGGTGGAGTGGAGACACCAGCCTTTGCCCAAAGAACAACATGCCAGCAGAGCAGTAAGCCACAGAATATGTGGTAAAACATAGATTAGTAGAAATGGGTTAATTGAAGATATAAGAGCTAGCGAGCAAGAGGCCTGCCATAGACCATACAGTTTGTAAATGATATTAAGCCGCTGAGTGATTATTTTATAAGTGGCTGGGGGACGTGTAGCTGGGTGGGACAGGAGAAACATTCTGACTACATCCAATAACCTACAAAGGATGGAGATAAAAAAATGGGCTCCTTCTAGAACAGGGTATGTAAGTAAACTGTAAACAAGGTCAACACTTTCCAAGAGCCTCTTTATCATTCCCCGAATTAGAGAAATTCTATATTTAGAGCTAATGTTCAGCTCTTCTTGGGGCATTCCATTGGATGGTTCATCTTGGTAAATCATGTTCTACTGTTAGTTTGTTCAGTGACAGAAGATAGAGTGCCTTACACCAAATGTTCCTCAGACTCTACTATATGGCACAGCTGTGTGCAAGCACTTTCAGGTAATTGAGGCTATGAAATTATAGAAAATATATTTATTGTCCTATCACTTGACTTGGATCTTTTCAGAATTTCAAATCTGGTTCCTGTTTGCACCTTCTCATGAATATATTCTGAAAACTGTTTCATCTAAAGTGAACTCACTGCCTTTTCTATCCCATGGAAGCATGTGGTGTCAGTGTTGCTGGGGAAGTAGATAGGACTGAGTAATTTCCTCCTTCGGTGTTATCTCCCAGCACAAGATATTTAGATGAGCCTGTGGTGTTTACATAAGTAAAATACAGCTTGCTTTCTAAATTACTTTTTAAAGGCTAATGAAGTTCACATTTGTCTTTGTATAAAAATACAAACCTTAGCTTTTTGAGGATGCTAGTAAATCTCTTCAAGAGAACTATAAACAACCCACTGGATGCTGTAAGCCTAGATGGCATGCTTATCACTGCCCAAGGGCTTGCCACTGTCACTCAGTGAAGGGCTTTTGAGGTTTTCCCTTCACTCTTTCCCTAGCACCCTCTCCAGGTGACCTGAAGCTTGCATCTGCACACAGCTTTATGGGAGTAAATTGTCTCTTTGTTTTTCTGAGTCCTTCAGAAGAGTAATAAATCTGCTTTTATTTACATTTCCAAACCATCCCACATTTTGTCTCTTGGGTATGGCATACGTCTGTCCCTTTGGGCCTCAGAAAGCATGCTTAAGCCTCGTGGTGATATTGAGGGGTTGTAATCATTTAAGAAATAGTATTATTGGGAGGTCACTGGGATATTAAACTAAGAAGGGATTCAGAGAGAGAGTCAGCTGGAACCCTAAGTTCTCTCTGACTGCAATCATGTCTTTTCAGCTTCCTTCTGTTAACCATAGCATTTTCCTCTCATAAAAGCCTCCACCATTATGTTGCAATCCTTCCCAAAAGTCATCAGCAGTGGTAAGGCCACGCAGTGTCATACCACTGAAACACCAGACCGTGAGTAGGCTCTTCTTTATTAAACTACCCAGACAAAGACAATGTACATCAGTAAAAGAAGACAGATTACTAAACCTGGGAACCTAAGACAATACTCTGTATATTTTAGAACAACCCCACATATTACATTCTTCTGGTGTGCATCCTCTCTCACCAAATGAATACAATCAAATGTGCCAACTATCAACTCTTTGACAGAAATGGTACCAGATGTTATGAGACTTACAAATAAAAATTCACAAAAGGCATGCAATGTTATGTTTTCAGTTTCTTAAGTATAACCAATTAATTTGAGGACTAGAGAAACTTTTAAATCATTATGGTATTCTTCACAAAGAACTATGACTAGAAAGAGCTCAGAGTGCTAAAGACCAGAGGGATCTAGTCAAGATGGAAGCTAGAAGAAATAGTAAGGGAAGAAAATGTTTCTTAAAGTAAATCTTAAAGACAATGGGCAAACAGAAAAGGTTCTGGTGTACAACAGGGGAATTATTTACATAGACTGTCACCCAGAGCTCAGTTTAGGCAACTACATACAATTGGAGGATTAGGGATGCTTGGAGGAAACTGGGATGCTGACAGTCTGGAATGGTCAGAAGAGTGGATAGTGATGGGTCAGACTAATTTACTGAATTTATGATTGCTATATATGTCAAAGACAGCCTTGTGACTGCGCCTAGCTTCTGAGCCTCTCAAGTTAGCCACGTTCCTGTAAGTAATGCATGTGTCCTGAGCCCTTCAGTATGCATGGAAGGCTTAGCATTGTTAGACTAAATCAAATCCTAATATTTTCCATAGATGGCCTCTCTAGTGTCATCTTCCCAAATTTCTCCCCAAATTTCAAGGAAAATGAAATCTGAAGCATAGGGAAAATATAAAACACTATATACATACAAAGATTCACCCCACCCCTCATCCCTTGCTTCCCATGCAGCATTTTAAGTACTGGAGTATAATTCTTGTCATACATTATTTGTATCTGCACCTGAATGGAAAGTATAGTGAGTAAACCCATCATCAAGAGAGTTTGCATCACATTGTGCAAATGATCAGCATTAAGATAAATCTATAAAGTAAACATTTTAGTCAAGAGAGAATGGCTATGGATGGCCTAATTCCTATAGAAACAATAGGCCACATCTCACAGACTTCAATAGTATTTTACTTATTTGTGAAGAAATTTGTATGTAACCTGAAAAAGATGGTATTAGAACAATGAAAGAGAAATTCTGACTGAAAATAAATCTACAAAGCCCCTACTTTCAAATGAACCATATCCTTATATAGAATCAGTTGTTGAAACACTCATTGAAAAATATACATCTAAGTTATTCAAATAGATATATTTCCATGTGTTTATATTTGTGTTTGGAGTATGTACTTACATATGTTCATATGTGTTCATATGTGTATGTGGGTGCACACAAGTGTATGTACATGCACATGGAGCTCAGAAGTGAAGACTGGGTGGCTTATTCTCACTCTCCATCTTAGTTCTTTGGGAAAGTCTTTCACTGAGCCTGCAGCTTTCTGATTTAGTGAGACTGGCTGTTCAGTAACCCCCAGGAATCCTGCTCTCTCCCCAACAAGCATGGGAGTTGATAGCATGCAACATGGTGCCTGATTTCCATATAGGTGCTGGGGATCCAAACTCAGGTCCTCATGCTTCTCAGGCAAGCACTTTACACACTGAGCCATCTCCCTACCGCTAAACAGATATGACTTAAGGGGTTCATTTTCTCTCTTTCTCCCACTTTGCGCTCTTATCTTGTTGTCAGCCTGCCCTCAGTTAAATTTTAAAATCCACACAACCACAGACTCATCTACAAACACACTCATATCACACATGCATCATAGACTACTACCTGTGACATTAAGCCCACAGAAACTATAGGTATCAACCATGTGCTTACTGTATACAATTTAAAAGTCAACAAGAAGGCCACCATGTGTTAGGTTATTCCAGATTTTTTTTAATCTGAGAAAATATAATCTTTTCTCTTATGTTAAATTGAACATTTTTTAAAAAGTAGATAAACAGTATTAAGCCACGTTCCTATTCAAGAAGACTAGAGGGCAAACCTTTAGTGGAGATTATGTTGATTTATATTTGTAGTTGTTTCATCCTTATCACAGTTGTTACCACCCCAGAAAGATTAATTATCCTTTTTCTGAAAAGTAGAAATACTATTTTATCACTACGTATATTGAAGTATGTGGTTTTCTCTTTTTTTACAAGAAATATGATAAAGAAACTAAGAGATAGATGACTTCACCAGACTCCTTGTGCTCATCACCATTCTATTTACAGACAAGAGCTTGATGTTCCATGGAAATAGCTTCCTCCCTTGTCACCCACACAACTCATTGATAATTGGATTATATTCTCTCTCTCTCTGTCTCTGTCTCTCTGTCTCTCTCTGACTCTCTCTCTCTCTCTTTCTCTCTCTCTCCCTCTCTCTCTCTTGTGTGTGTGTGTGCTTTTAGTGAAAATAGTTTTTTTCCTCAGATATATCCTGAGTACTATTTCCCATCCCCCCCAATTCTTCTCCATCTTCTCACTCATCCAGATCCACCCCATATCTGTCTCTCATTAGAAAACAAACAGGCTTTTAAGGGATAGTAATAGAATAAAATAAGGTAAAACAAAAACTCATACATCAAAATAAGACAAAACAAACAAACAGAAAGAAAGGGTCTAATATATTGCACAAGAGAGATATAGATGCAGAGAGAAGCACATTTGCACATCCAGGCATCTCTAAAACCTACACTGGAAGCCATAATGTATTAGCAAAGAGTCTTTCCATCTCCTTTTTTCCAGGGTTCCCTGGGCTTGAGCAGAGAGATTTGATTGTGATATCTCATTAAGGGCCCTCATTTTCTGCAAATGTTTGGTTGTGGGTCTCTGTATTTGTTTGTATCTGATGCAGGAGGAAGCTTCTCTGATGATGACTGAGCAAAACATTCATCTATGAGTAGAGCAGAATGTCATTAGGAATCATTTTGTTGTTCATTTTTAATTTTTTGGAATAGCGGTATTTTGGTGTACCTTAGGTCCCTGAGCTAAACAGTTTTAGGCCCTTTGTCATCCACAAGTGTCAACACTGCTTGGGTTATATTCATAAAGCAAAGGTAATACAATATAAAGCTGAAAGATGTATAGGCTGTCTTCTGCCTCTACTCAACATTCCTATTCCCCTTCTTCCTAGACTCTTTTTATCCTTCTCAAGAAAATATTCAATATTTTATATGGTTTCAGGGTTAATTTATGAATAGTTGCTATTTATAACATAGATTTCCTTAGATACAAATTTCTAACCCACTATCAATGTGACCTTGATATTTACGATTTATAAGAAAAACCTGTGACAACAGTTATTTTCTTTAACAAGTCAACAACCCATCTCTTTGGCTCATTTTGCATTACAGGTTGAATGTTTTTTTCTAGAAGATGATCTGTAGCTATTAAATAGCTTTTTATACTTTTAAATGACTGTTTGGTTGAAGGCAAAAACATTACACTTCCTTTAATTCAAGAAAGCCATTAGTCAGCTCATGCCTGAGTTACATTTGGCCTTAAATTTTGACTTGCAATATTCCCCATTATTTCTGGGTGATAAATGGCAATAGAGGATCATACGTACTCCTCTTACTTGCAAATACAGTCTGCTTTAAAGGAGCTTAGCAATGTTCAGTAGCATACCCAAAGAAAACCAGAGTCAGTGTTCCCCAAAACAAATGAGAATGTTTAACAACTTCATAATGACCATTAAATCACCATCTTTGCTCTACACAGAGGTTGCCACTGATGCAGCGACAAAGTAGTTTAAAGAAAATTAAGGCAAGAACTTAAAATGTATAAGCTCTTCTGTTGCCATAGTAACCCCATGTATGAAGAACTTTGAAGTTCTGAATAGTACTTCTTATGGGGTATTAATGATAATTGATGTTTTCAACATACACTTACTTACATTGAAACTGCATGTTAATAATCTCACCTATATCATTAGCAATTGCTAAACAGTCAACAAACCAGGAAAGACTCCAGCACTCTTAAATACAACACTCTGATGGCAACCCCATGGATCTCCTACACAAATACTCTGTGAGGTAGGCAGAATGTCTAATGTCTGACAGATGAGATACAAACTAAATTCTCTTCCTGGGGGATATCACTGGGTTGTTCTTCAGAGGCCTGCTTCCAAAATGTTTATATTAAAATCAGTATTAGGATATTTATATCCCTGACTATATTAATGTAAATTGGTAATGATATTTATAATGGGAAACTTCACAAAATATGGCAGCAGTATGAAAGGGGAACTGTATTGGCAGTTGAGAAGGGGAGGGGAGACTTGGTATCAGTTTCTGTGCACTGGACTATTGCTATGATCATGTAGGTGATACTACAAAATCCCTCGCCACTGAGAACCTGCACTCCAGCCTATGGTTTTCAGATCAAAGCACAGGGGTCACGTCACTTAGACATTCAGCTCACCAGGAACAGAGCTGAGACTTGAGGGAGGAACACAGTGAACATTTCAGGAACAATGAGTTTCTCAGTAATTTGTATAAATAGAAGGAGTTGATTTTATTCCCAATTTGACCTTCAAGTGTTTTATTCCATTTTAATAAAGGACACCTTGAATACAAACCAGGGATGGCAGTCAGTGGGGCTCGTGCCTTCCAAAAGCTGAATGAGAGTTTGGGGAAGACAGTCCAGGGTGTCAACCAGTTCAGCACTTGGTCCATCTCTCTTTCTCTCTCTAAATGGACAGTCACCAGTGGTCTGTAACTCAGAAAATAAGTGGTTTTATAGCAAAACGAGCACAGAGGTACAAACCACATGACCACAGCTTCTGATCTCTTGTTTTCTGAACATTTCTCCATTGTTACATATTTTATATTGGGCTTTAACTATTGCTATAATCAGAACAAATGTAAACAGAAGACTTAAAATTAATTTATTTGCACACACATTCAATTAAGTGGTAGGGCTCTGGTTCACTAGTCAACATTATTTTAATTGAATGTAAGGCCAAATAATTTTAAAATGAACTCAAAGGCTGCCTCATTCAACAAAGTATAGAATGTTGATCTACTGAACATCCCCTCTCTTCCACTGCCTTTGATTGTAGGCCTCAGTAAGCCACCACAAATAACAAACCAAATTAGCAGGCATATGTTACCATTAAGCCATTCACTCATTATTGTGACATAATTGTAATTAGCATTTGCACAGAGCCATATGAGAGCTAGTAAAGCCTGATGCCCAAAGAACAATTATTATGGTGTTTCTTTATGTCTCTTTCATAATTATATTAAAGCACAGAACAGAGGAGAGGTTAATTATGCTCCATTAATATAATAACCACCAACACCCAAACTGCAGTCTCAGTTCTCAGGAATATATCATAGTTACATTGAAAGAGCAGATGATCAGAGGAAGTTGGTCTGGTTTAATGTGACAGTATCATGAGACTGTTATGAAGAAGTCTAATCTTATTGATCCTCAACTCTTCTAGTTCTACATTGGAAGTAACTGGCTGAATTTAGAGAAAAAAAATTCCTCTGACAGAACAAACGAACTTATGGCCATCCATTCTGGAGCTCAGTATTTTAAGATTCCTCTGTGGTTTCTAATTTTGTTCTACTTCTTATGTATCAAAGCAGGGAAGGATGTAAGAGTCAATAAATGCATGGGAATCATTCAACTGGGGAAGTCAATAGTGAAACTGTCTCATTTGCTAACAGTATGGTCTCATATTACTCTACTAGAAAAAAAGTTAAAAAAATTAAAGCTACAAATAGTAGCATCAATTTTTAATTGTATCATTTTATATAATGAACACATTATCAAAAATTATATAAGTAAAACTATGCCACTTATTCTACCCACAGAAAATATTTAACAGCAAATAGAACAAGTTGCTGAGGACTAGTGTGCAGAATGCCATAATAAAATAACTTGATAGTAACACAAATAAATAAAAAATAACATTCTCACTAATTAGGATTAATATTCTGAATATTCTATATTACACAAATAAATTTTCAGATTCAATGATTTCATATAAAATTTTAGTGTCATTTATTTACAGAACTGGAAACCAATCCTAAAACACAGACATAACTGTGGTAATTGAAATGTAACTGGCACTTATAATATCATAGGAGTGGCACTATTAGGAGGCCTGGCTTTTGACATGTGTATGGGCTTGTGGGAGGAAGTATGTCAATGTGAAGGCACACTTTGTGTTTTCCTAGGCTCAGGACACTGTGTGTCAGTCAACTTCCTGTTGCCTGCAAGATGTAGGACTCTCATCTATACCTCCAGCATCATGTCTGCCTGGGTGCTGCCATTCTCCTCCCTATGATGATAACAGAGTGAACCTCTGAAACTCTAAGTGAGTCACCCCAATTAAATGTTTTTCTTTATAAGAGTTGGTGTGGTAATAGTGTCTCTTCATAGCAATAAAAACCCTAACTAAGACAGTAACCAAAGTCCCCTAACAGCCAGAAAGACCCGGTAGAAAGTAAAGTTTAAGGCATCATACTGACTAATTTGAAAATACCCTGCCAATGTAGAGAAGCTAAAACAACGCAACTAATATAATAAACAGACACCTGGGACAATAGAACATGACAGAACATCCAGACATAAACCAGTCTTGTCAACTGCTGCTGAAAATTATGCTAAAAACAGATATCACAAAAATCTATTTCTCTGATAAGTGATGATAGAGAATATCCACCTGCAAAAAAACAAAACTGGACTCATTAGACACAACATGTACAAAAATCAATTTAAACTGGATTATAAACATACATGTGCACATGTACATAACACACACACACAGAGATGTAGATACAAAGATAATATAGTACCAAATTACACAACACACACACACACACACACACACACACACACACACACACACACACACACACACAGATGTAGATACAAAAATAATATAGTACCAAATTAGGGAAACTAGGTAAATGGGATTGCATAAAACAATCCTCACAGCAAAGAATATACTTTACAAATCAAATGGAACAACCAATGAACTTATAGAAAATATTTGAAGATATACATCAAGATAAAGATAAAATTGAATTTTTGAAGATAAAGATAAAATTGGAAAGATATAAGAATATTAACAAATAAAATAACCTTATTAGAAATGGGCAGAAGATTGAAATAGGTATTTCTCAAAAGGAGATATAAATAACAAACGTGTCAATGAAAAATGATCAATTATCAGGGAGCATAAACTAAAATAATAAGATATTACTTTATATCTTCTTGAGTGGTTATAATCAAAAGGATGGAAGACAGTGTTGGGGATGGTGTGGGAAAGGACCCACAGTTGAGGTCATGTTGTTACTTAGGTAGCTTTGCTGGATATCACAAGCATTATTCCTCAAAAATAAAATGAAAACTAGAACTCATAGATGCAGTAATAATCCCATCTTAGGCTATACAAAAAAAAATGAATTGCTATCTATGTGTTAGAAAATTGTTCTCTCAGTTTTATTTTATTATTATTAACAATATCTAAAGTAGGAATGTAGGAATGTAACCAGTGTCATTTAACTAATAAATAAAGAGAAAAGAAAAAAACATACTTGTAGACACAATAAAATGCTATAGAGCATTTAAAGGAAAGGAAATTCTTTCAGTTGGGGAATCATGAAAAACCCTGGAGGATATTACACTTTATGATATTAGCAAAGGACAAAAATACAAGAAGCACATACTGTTGCTTAGATGCATGTCAAACATAAAAGAACCTAGAAAAGCAGAGTTCCTAGGCTCATACAGTACAATGGTGGCTATCCTGGTTTATGCTTGGGATTGACACAGAGGTAACCCTGGAAAAGTGTGTATATAGTGTTTTGAATGAGAATGGCCCCCATAGGCTCATATATTTAAACACTTGAGCCCCAGCCAGTGGAACTATTTGGGAAAAAGCTTAGCAGGTGTGGCCTTGTTGGAGGAGGTGTGTACCTGGGGTTTGGCTTTGGTTTTACAAAGCCTATGCCATTCCTAGTGTGCCCTCTCTGCCCCTTGCTTAAAGATCAGTACTTTAGCTCTGAGCTACTGCTCCAGCGCCACGCCTGCCTGCTGCCATGTTTCCTGCCATGATAGGCATAGACTCTCACCTTCAGAAACTGTAAGCTCAGAATAAATTCTTTATAAATTGCCTTGGTCATGGTGTCTTATCATGGCAATAGTAAGTAAGTATGACAGCGTATCTCTACTTGGCAGGAGGGATCAGTTTTAGGGGTACAGTATAGTGATCACCATTCATAATGTACTGTGAAGTTCAAAACTATTCATTTTAAATGTTCTCATTGTTAAAATTTTATGTAAATGAAGTGATTGATGTATTAATTAGTTTATTTTATCTTTGTACTACAAAAATCAAAACAGCAGTTTGGACCCAATAAAGATATACAATTACATGGCAATTTGATTATTAGTAAAATAAAATCAAATGATCATAGTAGTCTTTATAATTCTCTTCCACATACGTTAGTTCTCTGACTGAACAAGACTAAATTGTGAAAGAGAACCATGATTTAATAAGGACAGAGCTAAGGTGCAAAGACAATTCATGGCGTGTCTATGGTCACCCATATTACTGGCTTTCAACTCTAGACCTGCACTTCATAGCACAAAGCAACTCTTTCATTGGAAATGCAGTTAACTCAGAATAAAAGTTGAATGTAGAGACATGTGTGTAAATCCCCTCCTTACCTCTGCATCTTCTTGCTGTTTGGTCAAGTTGATTTAACCTCACTAGGCAACATTTTTATTTGCCTATTAAAAAAAGGAGGCTAAACAAACTATTTTAAACTGTCAAGGATAGGATATTTATAGCTAATCATAATCCATATTGAATGAGTTAACCACTAATATTAAACCATATGGAAGAAACCTTTGTCTGATATTTAGAAAGAACACTTTAAAAGGACATTAGAATGTGTTTGGTGTCTATTTTACAAAACACTTCTCAGCATATATGCCCATGCATGCTTTCATGGTCCTGTGCCAGAACTGAGTAGTTGAGATAAATATTTTATAATTTAGAAAGCCTAAAATATTTACTACCTTGTATTTTAAGAAGTTTGCTGCCCCTGATTCACAATGTACTTAATCTTTTTTAAAAGAAAATGTTTATTTTATGTGTATGTGTGTGTGGCAGAACTGAGTAGCTGAGATAAATATTTTATAGTTTAGAAAGCTTAAAATACTTACTACCTTATCTTTCAAGGAATTTGTTGCCCCTGATTCACAATATACTTAATCTTTTTAAAAAATATTTATTTTATGTGTATGTGTGAGTACATATATGTGCATAAAATGTGTGTAGACATCTGTAACAGTCATGGGAGGATATCAGTTACCTGGAACTAGAGTTACAGGTGGTTGCAAACTGCAACCTAGGAATCAAACCTATGTTTCTAGAAAGAGCAGCAATTTCATAATTGCTGAGAGTTTTCTCACTGCCTCCCCACCACCCTCTGCCCAAATCTACCTATTCCCAATTGTTTCCAAAATCATATGCTACTAGAATATCACCTCTTAAACATTAGAAAGGTCAACAGGGATCCGACTATTTGTTAAAACTCCCTCAGCTAGTGATTGAGGTTTTGGATTGGGTTTTGATGGGGTTGAGTTGAGGTGAAATTTTGAGATAGGATTGAGATTGAGTATTGGTGAAATTATTAAGGCAACTCTATGTAGTTAAAAGGGAGGTTCATTTTGTGGGGTAACTTACAAGTGAAGCGATAGGCTACAGGGTCTGGGAAAGGTATAGCGCAGTCTGGCGGTGTTCTCTGGAGAACTCTGCTCAGTCTACCTCCAGTGTCCAGGGTCCAGGAACCAAGAGAGCCAGCGCATCCAGATGTCGGGTCTTCAGGGTCCTCTCTTGGCCCCACCTTGTAGGCGTGACAATTACTGAAGCCTCAATGGGGGTTGGAACTTCCAGATCAAAGCTGAAATGACTACCAACTACATCTCCCCTTTTTGTCTAAATAAGGTTTTAACCTAATACAAGACTATATACAAAGGAATGGTTATCAAATATTGTCTTAAAATTGCAAAGCACTATGAGGAGACAGACTTCAGAGGTAACATCAAGGGACAAGGAAGATGGAGACTGATTGAGAGACAAAGATAAGAAAGTAGAAAGACAAGAGTTGAAGCTTCATTTCTGATTCCAAGACATCTCCTTGTGTGCGCCTCTGAGTAAGGTTTCTGTGGTGACAAAGAAACATCCTTTACTTCATTACAAGAAGAATAAAATATAAAACAGCATTTCCAGTCATTTCATATAAAGCTTACTATGACTTTTGTGTGTGGGACTGCCCCCACAAGTCTGGTGCTGCAGAGGCTGAGGAGAATCTTTATGTACAAGGCTTCAGTGCCCTGTACCCTCTCCCCCACTGTCCCTCTGTTCCTTTTCATGCCTTTCTGCCTTAGCCCCTTTGCTAAGCTGCACTGTGCACTTGTTTCCTGACCACTTCATACTTTTGATCCTTAGCATACATTCGTGTCGGGTTCTGTACAAAGAGACTGAAAATCCTATTCAGGCTTTCTGTAAGTGATTGCTTTGTCATTTTCCTTTTTTCCCCTGTAACAAGGCTCAGGTTTTGTCAAGATTCCCTTTTTAAAAACAGAATTACTGCAGAAACAAGTTGTTAGATTTCTCTTTCTGTTTTTCTATTCTGTCATTATTTTGATGTACACAGTGTTTCAAAGGAACAGAAACGGTCTTGGGTTTAGGATTTACTAGTTTGTAAATCTAGCATGTGGCTGTCCTAATAAGGAGATGCTCACTTGAACAATCATGCAGTGGTCCAGATTCCAAGAGTTTCTCACAGGTAGCAGAATTTGACATGCCCATGGGGCCTTGAGGGTGGCCACATTCTGAATCTAGGACTGGGATGAGATGTTGGGTACTTTCCATTATCCATCTTCTAAGAAGTTAGATTAATCAGAATATTTGCTGGCCAAACCGACTGTGGCTCCACTGCTAGCTCATCAGAGTGGACACCTACAAGGAAAGTGTCCATAAGCTGTTGACTAAAGTCCATGTTAACACCCTTAGTTACTGGATTGTAAACTAATCAAGGGCGCCTGGCAAAGGGAATATGAACAGACAGGTGCAGTTTACCACCCTGAAAACAGTTTTGTCTGTTCTCAGCCAAAGGGGTATCCAGTGAAAACATCTGGTATATCAAACCCAAAGTGGACTTTAATGAATTTAAGGATGAGAGTAAAACCTCTTCTATTCCACTATGTGGACATGGTACTATGGGACAATTCAAAACATTAGACTTGAGGAGAGATTTAGAAGTAGGCTGTGGAGCAGGGTTTACACACCTACATCAAAACACCATGCTAAACATATTAAAAGATCGTGTGAGAAATATGGTCTTTTGAGGAACTGATCTATGATTAACCAGCTTGAAAAAGGAGTTAAAAAAACGTTTGAGCATGTATGACAAGCTTGTTTATGTCTTCATTTCATACCATATATTTCTATGAGGAACTTACCAGAAAAAAAAAGGCAAAACTTTGGTTGGGTTTCAAAATATTAGCATCATTATAATTGATTTTTCTACATCCAAGAAACATGAAAAGCTCAAATTACAAGCTCATAGAAACTGCTCATGGTCAATAAACCATATGATAAAATGTCCAAAACTAATATTGAAATTGTAATGCAGCAATTAAATTTTAAATAACGCCAAAGTAAAGTTGGGGCAGCTCATCTAATCAATTATATTAATGTTTTAATTTGTATTCATCTCATCAGTTTATCAATATAATCAAAGTTAATAGGTGGCTTCTTAATTAGAAGATTATTATAATATATTTAAAGTTATTTTTAGTATTAGATTTATGTGACAGAAAACCAACTAACTGTGGATGTTACTATGAGTCGGCCTGACAAACCACTCTCAGGTCTGGAGCTGAATTTGAATACTGCTTCAGGAACTCTAATATATCATTTTGGGGCTAAATTTCCATGGGCAGCAAATGTTATTAGCTAATATCAGTGTTCTATATTCTTCAGCTAGGGCTGGATTTCTTAATTTTTGTGACGTGAAGCCACAAAAAGAACCTAGCCAGTAAGATGTTTGGGGAGCCATAATACATCAAAGGCAAAAAAAAGTTATAAGGCAAGAGAAAAAAGGCATATTTTTATGATATTATGGGTTTCCTGTGATGAAGACAGTTCCTAGACCAGTGAGAACTGGTATCATGTAGTGTTTCAAGTACCTGAGTATATCATAGCTTAATTTATGGAAATTGAAAGTATTTAACCAAAGTCTTAGCTGTTACAATTTTATTAGATATATAACTCACTCTTTTTCAGGCCTTCAAATAGCTTGAGACTCCTTATATTTCTAATTGACATTCATTGATCTGCTTCCTTTTTCATAACAAGGACTTGTGCACTGCATGTAACTATTAGATATGCTTTCCTACTAGTTTACTTAATATATCTACTAAAATTTCATTTCACATCCATCCACAATTTAGGCTTTAAAAGTATTTTCTGGTACTGTTATTTTGTTGATATAGTATGACCATTCTTATATGCTTCTATTCATTGATGAAGATATTATGTTTTCTTTCATACTAAGTATAATCAATTAGCTCTAGCCAAACCTGAAAGAGAACAGAGGATCTTTTATTACCTCAACTGGTAACATTTCCTTTAAGCCGTCCCTATTCCTATTGTACTCTGGGTCTCCCAGTTACATCAATATTCAGGAAACAACTACATTTAAATGTGGGTTTGACACAATAGGCCCAGTGTGAATTTCTCATCATTTCTTTGTCTCTCATTGCCATTACATTCTTACTATCTGATCAATAAGTTGGTTTCTTAGTAACCATTCCATGGTCCTCTCAAACAAATTACCTAACACTTATAATCATTACACCCACACTAATCTGTACTCTGGCCATAGAATTAGTCTACAAATGAATGCAGGAGAGTCTTATACACACACACACACACACATACACACACACACACATACACACACACACACACACACACAATACAACACATACACACACTCACATGTACATGTATAATAATGTGTTCAAAAATACAGTTTCTGGTCTATCTCAGACATGCCAAATCATAGATTATAGGGTGGGGTCCAGTAATCTGTATTTTATATTCCAGATGATTTTGATGCATGCAGTTGAAGGAACGCTGCCCTGGATTTAAGAAAATAAGCAGAAAAAAATAGGAGCGTATATGAAGCAAGATATTTTGGCTTAATGTAAAGAATATTTGGTCAATATTTTACAATTCTCAGCTAATAGTAACCATACTAAAATGGGCAGTAAGTTCCATGACACTAAAGGAATTAGCCAAGGTTAGAAATGCTTCAAATACGGCCGGGCGTTGGTGGCGCACGCCTTTAATCCCAGCACTCGGGAGGCAGAGATGGGCGGATCTCTGTGAGTTCGAGGCCAGCCTGGGCTACCAAGTGAGCTCCAGGAAAGGCACAAAGCTACACAGAGAAACCCTGTCTCGAAAAACCAAAATAATAATAATAATAATAATAATAATAATAATAATAATAATAAAAAGAAATGCTTCAAATATCAGTGTTACTTTTTTCTTGAACTATATGGTATGGGATCCCAATAAAAACCATGAGTATAGTCAAAGCCTCTTTGCATCAAAAAGAGAAAAATGTGGGAATGCAATTACATGAAGCAATTATAAAGGTTGTATTAATGGATCCTGTAGCTACTCTATCATGGAGCGAAGCCATTCTGGGGACTCAGAGTATTCATTGAAATGAATTGATAAAGGCTCTAAACTGAAGTTGAAATTTTGCTATGTTCATCATTATGAATAAGTGCCAAAATCTAAGAAGTGGACAACCCCACTCAAAAGTTTTTAGGCATATTCAGAAAGGACTCATTGAAACCACATGGCACAGAAATATTTCCAAAGTAGATCAGGCCCTCCTTAGACCAATGAAATTTGCAAGGAAGTTAGAAATTCCCTTCATTCTGTTTTTGGCTTTAGTTTTTTTTTTTTTTTCATTTTAAAGCTATATAAGTAGCCAGCTATGATTCTCATTCAAATATTGGAATTGAATTACTTTGAGTTGATAAGACAGTATCTAACTAGATATCCCAGGGTAGCCTGGCACTCTTGGTCTCCTTCCTCAGCCACCCAAGTGCTGCTATTACTGGAAGGAACTGTCACATCTGTCTCTCATTGTAACCATTTTTACCACCTAAAGGTGATACACCAAGGAATCCCACTGGTAATTTTAGAGGTACATAGAATGACCATGGCATCTTTAATTACCACTTTATGTAGTGGTATTTGCTCCATCCATGACTGTGGGCTCTATGGGGCAAAGGAGGCAGTGCTTCCTTCATTGTAGTGACCTCTGATAAGGGGTTGGAGAAGGGTCACATGCCCTTTCTCTCCCTGCTCCTGCCTGTGTGGTGGATTCGCTCCTGATCAGATCAAAGGACAACTTCTGCTATCTACTCTGTTCTGTAAAATGAGTGTATTTCCTCAATTTATATCTTAATAAATTCTGTTATCCATTTAATAGACTCACATGGACTGATTGTAATAACTTTGGGTCAAGATTCTGGTGCCAAGGGTTCAGCCTAAGTTAAGCTAACCAGATGCGTATTCTTCTAATGCCATATAGCTATCCTTGTTTACTGTAGCTTACTGAGGTATATCCAAGCTTCACTTGCACCCAGGGGATCCCAGGGAACTCAAATGTGAGATAAAATCCCAGGTGGTCCCCTCACAGCCTCAGAAAAATCTCACATTGTGCGTCTCCAACCTGGGGATAATAGCATTATTATTTATTAATGTGAGAAATGTGAGAAAATGAAAGAATTGTCAGTATCTAGAAGGTTTTAGTTATTTGTAAAGACTTTTGGTGTCTAGTTACTCCAATCTGAACTAAGAGAAATACCAAAGATCTTCCTACTACAGTGCTCTGACACAACATCCATAAATATAAGAATGCCTAGGCCATAAGGTCTGGGCTGATTCTGGGTGACTATCCCTATAAGCAGCAGTATTTTCTCTGTTTATAATATAGTTGATGAGACCCAGACAGTCAATTCACTTTTACCAGCTTTTGCCACAGGTCCCAAATTCCACCAGCAAGACTTTTATTCTCTTTGTCAACATTCTCTTTCTCTGGCCTTGAAGAGACTGTGCTGTGCACAAAGTACAACTCTCTTTGCAAGGAGTCCTGGAGCTCTCCAGTTATAACCTGCTTAGATGAGTCAAGATATAGGTTAAAATCTCTGTTATACCATTTCCTACATCCTCACCTTTCCCAAATATCAAAAATGTGCTAAACTCCTCTATGTACATTTGCATGCATTAGCAAAGCATACATGTGGTGTTATTACTGGACTTCAGTGATATTTACCAAGGACTTTAAAAAAAGGTAAATAATACTCAGCTCAAATGTCTCCACAAAGCATGAGGGTAAATGGCCTTCAGAGACTTCAAATGACAAATAACTAATCTGGGCTTTATGTTGGAATTGCTACACAAAGAGTACACTGAGCCTGGGTATTAGTAATCCTCATTTCTCCAAAGGATGAGGTGGGAAATCTCTTATGGGACTTGTAGCACACATTCTGAAGGTGTGATGCCAGAATTCTGGAGCTGGGACCAATAACACAGAGATCACTTGCAATGGATTTCTAGAATCAAATTTCACACAATCCAAATGACATCTGGAGTAAGATGGGTGCTCAAACATCAACACACATATTTTTTTAACAAACAAGCTCAGTCATTTAGGTGAATTTCAGTCAAATCTCTGAATATGTGCAGTTTCTATCACTCTGCTTTGCAATGTGTGTCTCTGCTTCTTTCTGAATGAAACAGACACAGACTTTCAATATTTGCTTTATATGGTAAATGTTGAAGGAAAACTTTTCTGAGAAGACTGTTGTCATATACAGCTTCTTTGTCTTGTGTCAAGGTCTCAGTAGTACTAACTCACTCAGTGTGTTTTCTATCATCTAGTCTAAGCAAATATGATTCTAACATGGTGTCCATCTCAATTGACTCTGCATTGGCAATTGTATTTGAGCTCTGAATGCTTCACTGAGCATCAAAACACCTTAACACTTTATTCATGTTATTACTTACTGTTGTCAGTGGTCTGTGGAGACAGGTATTTTGGCTAATGAGTACAAAGAGTTTTCTTCTGGATATGTATCCAGAGATGTGAAGATGTGAGTGTGATTGGGAATATTCTAAGGTTACCTTAAAAATTTCAATTTCCTTGATGAAAGAGTTACTCTGAACTAGTGCTGAATGAACAGCACAGTTCAGGTACAACAGTGAATTTCCAAGAAAAAATATTAAATAGCACATAGAAAACTAACCATGTTTTCCAAAACATGTAAACTAGTCATCTAGAAATCCCCATTTGAAGAGAGATACAGGCATTTAATGGTGAAGTCACTGGTGGCTTTTAAAACCTGATAGTAAAGCCATCATATAGCACCTAAGGCTCATTCTTAGATACAAGGGAAATTTGATTTGAACAAGAATCTGGGAGAACACAGACCTTTGATACTTTTTATGTCTTAGTGCTGTATGGATGCTTATAATTAAAGAGAGACACAAGTATGATCTAGATCTACTCCAAGACTTATTGCTTCTGATATTTACCACTTGGACAGTAGAGAGTAGAAGAATATCTAATATTTCATTTCTCTATGAAATAATGTAGGCCTTCCACTCAAAGCTAGCACAGAAGGTATTTTCCTTCACTGAATCGTTTTGGCCCCAGTTCTGGGGAAAGCACCATGCTGTACTTCAGAGTATGCACAGATCCAGCTACACCAAGAATGGCTTAACTCAAGCTGTTGGTTCCAGCACCAGCATTTAACACTGGCAGGATAATACAAACAATTCAGAAAATTGCATCTTTTAAAACCATTTCCCTACATGAACTGTTGAGTGATTGCCCATATACTCAGAAAAGGTAGTTTAAAACAGAATAGAATGAAAAAAGAGAAAAATGTTACTTCTGTTGAAAAAAATGTACTTAATTCTCAAAAGGCTGCATGAACAAGTATGTGTGGTTTCCAGCATCGTCTCAGTATTGCAATTACTATCCATCTCAGTTTTCTACAGCAAAGGCTTATAAAACTCCTTTTCACACACAACGAAACGGGAGCTCAGAGGTAAATGTTTTCTTAATGTCTCTGATGAAGCAAGAGTCATCAGAATATCTGAATCTAAATCAAATTTTTTTTGTTTTTTTTAATGTTCTTATATCTCTTATCTGTAGCATGTTCTGTATCTCAGGGAGAGAACACATATACTCTTAGATTGTCAGTACCAAAAGCATCAAAAGAGTTGAGATGATTTTCAAGAATTTTACTATATATGTTGTTGAGGTTTTTGTTGTTGTTGTTTACTTTCTAGTTCCTGAGGTTCTTCTATCAAAGTTGTTCCAGAATTGCTGGAAATTGCTATAAGAGCAAAGGAGGCCATCCCTCATCAATGGAGATGCTGAGAACAAGGCACTGCCAGGTGTCCTGTGTTGTGTCACCCACTGCCATCCATAGGTCACAAATCCCAGGACACTAGAGCACAGGAGACATCAGGAGCAGCCACATGTAGGTCTTGACCAATTCCCATTAGAGCTGCTTCAAAGATCTCTTACTGTGACATAGATGTGGCCTCAGCTAGAAACATGGTGTGGAATAGCTGAATGCTTGTTTTACATACCTTAAATCAACCACAGAGTGGTTGACAAAATAATTAAATAAAACTCTCATGTGAATAAGAGCACAGAAGAAATAATGAGTCAGATTTGTGGAGGCAGAAAATTAATATTCACTGAATACTTAAGAGTGCTCTAAATGTGCAACATATGTTCTCTCATTTCCACCTTTCAAGGAAAAACAGTTATCATATTCATATAGCTAATAAGCTAAAGGTAGTGTGAATGAGTCCTCAGGATGACCCAACCTTGGATTCCATGTCTCTCCTTTCTGTCAATGGGCAAGTACATGACACAATGTTGATACAAAGTGATGCACCTGCTTAGAATAAATACATCAGATGAGCAGAACTAGGCTGTGAGTGTTCATTCCAGGTACCAGTTTGCTTAACTATACTAATCAATTAACTGAATTACATGTACCTTAGCAACCCCCTCAAAAGCAGAGTTCTCACTCATAGTCAGAAAGGGTAA
This sequence comes from Peromyscus maniculatus bairdii, assembly GCF_049852395.1. Lineage (NCBI taxonomy): Eukaryota > Metazoa > Chordata > Mammalia > Rodentia > Cricetidae > Peromyscus > Peromyscus maniculatus. The sequence continues at coordinate 15,515,823 of NC_134860.1, forward strand.
TGGCCTTGGCCTGCATTGAACCATGTAAACTCTGCCATAGGGTACATTCCATGCCAAAAGAATTTATATGTTATCAGTGATATATAGAATTCTCAGTAATTGACTTATCTCATCCTTATTATTCTCAGCTTATCAGGGTTTCGTCTCTTCCTCATTCTCAGAATTTCTTGCCCCATACCTTGATGCTAGTATGTCTTTGACCTCTAGTCTCTTAAACCTTTGCATATTGCTTTGCATGTATGAACAGGTACCTGGTTCTAAATTAAAATCATTCAATATGCCTCTGATTTTCTTTGCTTTTATATTTAATTATTTATTTATTTTACAGTCATTTATTTCTATTCACTTATTTGATAATCTTTGTTATTATCAACTTAAAAAGAGGAATCTCACATGCACACAGCACTAGCTCTTCTAGAACAGACAGATATTTCTCCTTCCCATGTGTTTTGTTTCCTGAATACAGCTAAACTGTGCATACTGTGTACTCAGCAGAACCCCACATCAGGATAGCCACCACACTCTAAGCTCTGTAGTGACATGTAAGCTACTAATTGAGTAGGAATCAGAAATGCTGTTCCCATGGTGCTTCTATACGATCTTTTCTGTGTTTCTCAAAATATTCAGAGGCCATGAATTTCTTGTTGCCTTCTGCTGCTTCTATCTCAATCTGTTTATCTTCCCATCTAATGTTCTGAGATATTAGAAACCAGCTGAATATTGCTGTAACTACCAGTTAATGCAGCATTCATCAGTGTCCACAACTGCTTCATATCAGGAACATGGGTCTTTGGGTTCATTCCATAATAGTAGATTTCTCAATATTTATCCATTAAGATACCCTTGTATGAATTACATCAGAAATTGATTAAATGCAATTTCCTAGACTTCAGTCTATAATGATAAATTTGGAGAATTTCCTTCCTTCCTTCCTTCCTTCCTTCACTTCTTAGGATCAGAGGGTAAAACAAATCTGTAGTTGATAAAAGAATCACTAACAAATCACCATGAGTTAGCAAATCTTCCAATAATAATAAACCATGTTTTTATTTACAGTCACTGAATCTCAAAATAAGACCTAGCACTCACTATAAGCAGTTGAAGAATAGATATGATCAGTAGAGTCTTTGACATGTGAGAATTTTCTTCAACCTTTCTCCACACAGGCTACAGGTGAAGAAGGGCATTGCCTCTCTATCTTGCTGTCATTCTGCAGGTCCATGAAATGCCACAACTGTTAGGCAAGACCTCTACTAAATGAACTACATCACCAGCCCTGAAATAGCATTCAAAAATAAATATCTTCTTAACTGACACATACAATTATACACATTCACAAGAGATTATGCAATACTTTAAATGCATATGTTTGTGTCTTGTTAAAGATCTATCATATATCCTAAAATGCTCATTTCTTTAGGGCAAAAAATACTCTAATGATTTCTGAAAATTATATAACTTTATTATTTATATTTAAATTTAAATATATAGTATTTCAGTCATGCTTCATACCATTGTGACAGTAAAGAGAAATAAATAAGGAACGAAAGATTTTGTTTGATTCACACTTTTGTAGGGTTCAGCCACAATAGGAGGGAGGGTGGAAAAGTGTAGTTCATATAATGGTGATCAAGAAGAAAGAAAGGGAATACAGGATATAACTAAGGCCAGAAAGGTACGCCCCTGATGATGTAACTCATCCAATGATGTACCTACATCCTACTTTTCAAAACCTCCCAAGAGAGTCATCATATGGGAATCTGGCAAGATACTATTCTATTGATTATGTGAGAGCACTAGGGACTTAACCACTTGCCAAAGCCCCTTTTTTGAGGATAAAGTCCCAGAATATGAATTTATGGGAGATGTTTGATATTTAAACCACAACATATAACCATTGAACTAAGCAGTAGTTTACCAAGAATTCTTAATATTATCTGTTGTGGGATGTTCTGTATGGCAAATGTGTTGCTGTGATTGGTCAATAAATAAAATACTGATTGGCCAGTGGCTAGGTAGGAAGTATAGGTGGGACTAACAGAGAGGAGAAAAGAAAGAAACAGGAAGGCAGAAGAAATCACTGTCAGCCACCGCCAGGACAAGCAGCATGTGAAGATGCCGGTAAGCCATGAGCCATGTGGTAAGGTATAGATTTATGGAAATGGATTAATTTAAGCTATAAGAACTGTTAGTAAGAAGCCTGCCACATCCATACAGTTTGTAAGCAATATAAGCCTCTGTGTTTACTTGGTTGGGTCTGAGCGGCTGTGGGACTGGCGGGTAACAAAGATTTGTCCTGACTGTGGGCAAGGCAGGAAAACTCTAGCTACAGGTATCTGTATGCAATTGTATGTACTCATCAACCACTCTCTATCTCTATTCTCACCCCAATCTTCCCAGGCTTGGCAAATCACCATTCTTTCTCAACTTGCAAAAATAATAATAATAGTTATGGTCAACACACAAGTGAGAAAATGTAATACTTGTCTTTTAACAATTTTGTCTATGTTGTCCCTAGTGACAGGGCTTCATTATTTTTATGACTGGATATTCTAGTTTACAAATATACCATGTTTTAATCAATTCACCAATTGATGAATTCTAGGAAGTTTCTATTTCTAGACATATATGAGTCGAGCAATACTTAGTATGGAACTAAAATGTCTCAAATAAAAAGTTTTCATTTCACATGAATAGAAATCCAATAGTGGGATTGCTGAATTACGGAGTGTGACCTTCATGGTTTGAATTTCCCCCATAGCTATCCATGTGCAAGCCACTCATTTTCTTCACATTTTCACCAGTAATTTCTTACTCTGGCCATATATAGACTACTTGTAGCCATATAGTATCCACTAGCAGCTAATGTTACACTGAATGGAAAACATCCCAAAACTTTCCCTACAACAGCTGAAATGTGCAAAATGATGCCTACTTTCACTTGTTTTTGTTTTCATCATAATATTGGATTTTCCTAGACAAATCAACCAAACAAACTAAAGGAAGACATGACATTTCAATTATAAAAGAGAAGCAAAATTGTCACTATATGCAAACAATACTATGATATATACAGAAAATCCAAGAGTTATTAGAATTAATATATATTTTTTCAGTTATAGGATATATAAACAACACACACACACACACACACACACACACACACACACACACACACACACACTTTGTTACAGGAGGGCCTGTGGGTTGGTTTAGCAGGTAAAGGCATGTGTCACACAAGCCTCACAACCTGAATTTGATATTTGTAACCCATGTAAAACTGGCAGGAGAGAATTATATCCAGGAAGTTGTGCTCTGACTTCCACATGAGCACCACGCCATGTGTATACAAATAACATGTGTATACATGAACACATGCACACACACATGCACACACACACACAAATAATAACAAAAAGTTATAAGAAAAAGAAACAAATCAGTAACTATGAAGAAATAGTGAGCCTCAAAGTTGGGCCATGTCTTTTCAGTCAGGTGATTTGCCACAGAGGTGATCAGAAACAGGCATTTGAGAAAAGGTAAGCAAAGGGTATTCGATAGGAGATTCTGATGAAATTTTATATCCATGTGCAAAAGCTTGAAATTAGAACCCTATCATTGGCAACAGGTTACCCAAACTAGACTAGGTCTAAACATAGAGCCTGAAACAGCTTGGTAAACTACTGCTTAGTTCAATGGTTATATGCTGTGGTTTAAATATCAAACATCTCCCATAAATTCATATTCTGGGACTTTATCCTCAAAGAAGGCAAAGGAAAAAATGTGTTAGAACATTACATTGGCAAGGTTTTTTTTTATTTATTTAAAAGATCCCTAAAGCAATAAGAACAAAAGCAAAAACTATAAGGTGAAAAGATTCCATAAAGCAAAGCAAACAATCATCAGAATGATTAGGACCTAGAGAATGAGACTCAGTATTAGAAGTGAATATCCATGCTATGAATTAGAAAAAACAAAAAGAATAGCAATTTAATCTTTTTAAAAGACAGTTTTAAGTGTGTGTGTGTGTGTGTGTGTGTGTGTGTGTGTGTGTGTGTGTGTGTGTATTCCAAGATACATATAAATGAAAGAGCTTCTTCAACATGACCAGTAACTGTAAATGATGGGACAAAGGTTGTCTGTACAGTACTGTCACACAAACATGAAGACCCAAGCTCAATCTCTATTTATCCACAAAGACATGCACCATGGTGCATGGTTGTACTCCTAGAGATGAGGAGGAAGAAAAACAGATTCCTGGAGATCACAGGCCAGTCATCCTAACTCAATCAGTGAGCTTTGGGCCAATGAAAGAGAACCTGCTTTAAAAGCAAAATAGGTGGACGCTGTCTAAAGGAATGACATCTGTTGTCCACCTCTGACCTCTACATAGAGCAGAGACACATTCATGTGTGTGCATGCATGTGCACGCCCCCCCCCACGAACAGAACATGGCTAGAACACATTTAGGCCCAGTGAATCACATAAGCAAAAATGTTGAGAGAAAAAAAAATGTAGCCCTCTTCTCACTGAAGGAATAGTAGAGAATATGTAGACTGGATTAAAAGTTCACATGGACCTCAAAAATACTTTACTCTAAAAGGAAGAGACTTTTCTTTGTTCATAGAAATGGAGAAACATCTTTTATTTTCCATGCTTGCTTCCAACACTAAATTATAGTACAAATATAATTTTGAACATATATTATTTGAAGATATACTAATATGTATATATGTATGTATATATATGTGTGTGTGTGTGTGTGTCTTTATGTATGTATTTAAAAGACAGTTGAATGGCAACAATTATCAGCATACATTTACACAGAAGGAAAATAAATCTTAAATGATCAATATTACCTCTTGTACATTTTTAATATTTTCAAAACTACTCTTGTAAAGACATGATCAGTAAAAACATGATGCCATTTTGGAAATTATTTATGAATGCATTTATTTACTGTGCATGTGTAATATCTTTGTGGTGTTCATGTGTGTACCTGTATTTGAAGGTGTTGGTGTACATGCATGTGATGTACTTGGGTGAGGAGGTCAGAAGTTGACATCTGGTATCTACAACAATCACTTTATGTACTGAGTCATGCACTCTTGCTAAACATGTGTGAATATGGGCTAGGCTAGCTTGCCACCTTGCTCTAAAGTTCTCTATCTCCTCTTTATGAATGCTTTAATTATAGGCTGGCCATCACACCCACCCAGCATTTTATGGGATTCTGGGGATCCAAACTCTACTCGTCATGCTTTTATGGAATGCATTTTATCTACTCATCTATATGCCCCATCCCTACAAATGCCATTTGAAGGGAGAGTAAAGTCTGAAGAGGAGAGGAGTCGGCATCTTTTCATGTCTGCTGAGCATTGGCATCATAAATTATTCTTATGTCTTATGGTTTGAGAAGTAACTGAGTTGAAAAAATTAATAAAATGTCAATGCCAAACAAAATTGCATCAGCAAATTTAAAGATCGCCTGTCCAGCTGGGCAGTGGTGGCGCACGCCTTTAATCCCAGCACTCGGGAGGCAGAGCCAGGCGGATCTCTGTGAGTTCGAGGCCAGCCTGGGCTACCAAGTGAGTTCCAGGAAAGGCGCAAAGCTACACAGAGAAACCCTGTCTCGAAAAATCAAAAAAAAAAAAAAAAAAAAAAAAGATTGCCTGTCCAAATTTCTACGAATTGGCAGTTTAAAGAGTAAATCCTTTAGTCTCTTTGTTTTGTGAAGAGCATTCTTGATCTAGAAGCCACTGACAAGCAAATGGTTCGACTGCTTTGTAGATGCTTTAACGGATCTCTGACAGCTGAAGGAAATATAAAATGGTTTGAAAACCATAAAAAAGTGGTAATGTCCACTAATGTGGAAAAAAACAACAATAAATATGATAATCAAATGGAAGAGGATAAATAATTAACTGTGGAACCCAGATCATACATGAAATAAATAGAGCATTGACAAGTAAAAGTTAAAGACTAATAGTCATTAACCCACCAACAACACTGCTATTACCTTCACTTGACAAACATGTTGCTTGTTAGCTTGTTCAAAAATCCTATTGTTCAAGTTTTGCTGTTTTTGATTCAGTTGCTTTATGGTCATATTCAGAGAGGAAGTAAAATCTTTTCTGTTTTGGAAAATTGTTATTATAATGCAGTGACAACTAAAATATCTTGCTGTATATAAAGGAATTCAGATAGTAACTCAATTCTGGCCTTCATCTATACAGAAATATTTGATATATTATCCTGAGAGTTATACTGTTTTAATGTTTGCACAAACCACACATGAAGAATAAAGACAATTTGAATTTCTTGTTTTGTTCTTTATGAAACTGGTGCTTTTCTTATCGTCCCTCTTCCCTGCAGGTGTGCTGGTTGTCTTTTGTTGACTTGAAACAAACCTAGAAATACCTAGGAAGAGAGACTCTTACTGAAAAAATGGCTCCATCAGATTTGTCTATAAGCAAGTCTATTGGACATTTATTCATTATTAATTCATATCAGAGGAGGGAGGCCAGCGCACAGTAGGTTGTGCCATCCCTGGGCAGGTCATCCTGAGCTACATAAGAAATCAGGGTGAGTAAGCCACGGAGAACAAGCCAGTAAGCAGTATTCCTGCATAGTCTCTGTTTCAACTCCTGCCCTACCATCCCTCAGTGATGGAGCATTACCTGCAAATTGTAAAAAGTAATAAACCCATTCCTCCCCAAGTTGCTTTTGGTCATGGTGTTTCACTACAGCAATAGAACCCTAAATAAGATGGGAATCTTTGTGGAAAAGGAGAAAAATGAAATTTCATAGCTCCACACCACTCACTTGCTCAAAGCTAGTCAGTTTCAGAACACTGTAAAATTATTTATTCTCATTTTAAAGGCTCCCACAATAGTATTATTGTCATAACATTGACAAAAAGCATGATGTTTTCTAAAGAAAAAGTAATATAGTTCATAGCTGGAACAATAAGGATGGAGCAGGAAGCATTATTAATAATGTGCTTCTAACTAGTCAGTTCAGAACAATTAAAGCAACAAACGTTACCACAGACATAGCATTCTAATGTAACTAGCTAGAGCAAGTACAAGGAAATTAGAATCTTCCATGTGGTCTAATGTCATTAAGCACAGATATATTGAAGCATGATGCTGTCATTTATAAAGTTAATGCTGCACATTCTCCATGTTGGATCAGTAAATTAATGGCTCTGGTGCAAGTTAAATGCAAATTAATAACCAGAAACAAAAAGGTATTGCTGAAGCTGCAGTTGTGTTTGGAATGACCATTTTGCTCAACAGAAAGCCATATTTCAGGAGCTTGTTAATTAGAGGCAGTACCTGTAACACAGTGCATTGCTTCCCAAGCAGAAAACACCTGGAGTTACCCTAGAAGGGTATTTCCATTTCACTCTGTGCTTTCCTTATGCCAAGTTGCTTTTGATTTGCAATGAAACTTCAGATGAATAATAAAGGACCACGTTTTGTGTAGTGGCATTCTTGAACAGCATGAGCGGAAGGCAAGATGACAGCAGGCAATGTCTTGTTGTGTTAATATGAAGGGGTATTTCTTCATAAGTAGAGCAATATAATAAGCCACCTTGGAAAACTGGGGTTGAAATTGGTTCATAGTCATTTATTTCATACTGAATATATTCTACCTTCGGGCATTTTGCACTTAATGAAAATCATCTTCCCATAGAAAAAGTATTTTTAAATAAAGGTGGGGGAGATATCAACAAAATGAAATATGAGAAAATAAAACACACTGATTTTTATTAAGTAGACAAAAATATTTCAAGATTTGAAATATTTTATTTGATTTAAATAAGGGAAGTTCCCAGTAAGGGGATTTTGATTATGTCAATCTAGAGAACTGTTCATCCTTAGCTGCAGGGGCCAAAAATATATTAAAATCTTAATAAAAGGTAGAAGGCTAATTACTCTCTTTTTCAAATGTTGTCACTCATTTTAAGTGATGAGAAAATAAATAGTAGTTAGGGGCTGTATTGCACACTTTTAATTCCAGTTCATAGGAGTTAAAAATTGGAAGAACTGAGAGTTCAAAATCAGGACCAGCTACTATCTGAACTACATGGGACCCTGTGGGGTGGCGGGAGAGGGGGGGGGGGAGACAGAGAGAGATTGGTAGTCTAAATTTGAAATGTTCTTAGTCAAGAATCATTCTGTGATATATGAACATCCCAAGGTTATAACTGGCAATCCAGTGCTAGGTGAAAAAGACTCATGTGCTGTCAATGTAAAAGCTAATAATCAGCAGGCTTTCTGCCCTGTGGAGTTTGCGGCTGGCTGTACCTTTACAGAAGTACTTGGCAGAGGTTGATCACAGAGTGCACGCAAAATGAATGCTTCCTACTACAATCTTGAGTGTCCTATTTTGGCTCAATGAACCTGAGACAGGACATGAACTTGGTTACTTCAGTCTTACTAATGGCAATTTTCTTGGACCAATTTGCTTCATAAAACAACAGTAGCAACAATATTAAGTTATTATTAATGTATCTAAATAATTGATCAGGCCAACTACCAAAGAGCTATGTTTCTGCCTCAAAAACAGCTTGGAACTTCAGCATTTCCTGAAAACCCTGACTTTCCCCCTCTTATGACACTTGCTTAAATATAGGAAATGTGCTTGCTGACTTGTGTATACATTTATGTTTAAGGTCAGCTAAAATGATCCAGTGTGGGATGCATATTAGATTTCATGCATTAGCTAATATTATAGAAACAGGTACTTAGCATGAATCTAAATATCAAACCTTCATCTTTTTTTCAACCTAGAGGCTCAAAATCAGGCATCAGCTGTGCACATTCAGTCTTGACCAGGAAAGTCAAGTGTCTTTTCACTTACTCTTTTTCTTATACATATCTTTAGTCACTTGTGGGTCATGATCTCATAGACCTGAAATTAAAAATCTATACAGAACACTGGTAAGCACTCCAGAAGAAAGGATTCTAAGAGAAACTCAAATGGCGTTTTATATACATAATAAATAATCAGATATAACTTTGGACACCTAAGGTGACTTGTACCCTCAGAGGTATTCTATCTCTGCAGAAGTACTATGCATCTAGGCATTGTGCCTACTTTTAGAAGTCTTAAGCCTCCAGTAAATTATGATGACAGCATGTGCAAAGCAGGCTTTTATCATCAACATGGTTGTTATTAAAGGAAATGTTCCAACTCTAATTGTAAACCCAAGGTGGAAAGGCTAATCCATTTATTCAGATTCCTTGTAGGAATGTAGTAAAGAAATTGGAAATTTAAATCAGTGCTTAAAAATGTTTCTGGGTTGAGTTCTTGGTGTGCATTGAGTTGGAAGCAAATGAAACATTTTTTAATCAATGATCCTTGACTCTAAGGTTATCAAAATGATGTGCATCAGAAATTAGAAGGTAAAGGGTATTTAATGTTCCTGTAAAATTGTTCTACGCAGAGGCCTAGACATAAATCCTTCATTCACTCTGCAATAAAAGCAAAGGCTGTTTCCCTTTTCATCATCTAACCCTGGAACAATTTTCTCTGGAGTGGAGGAGGTACTAGCTAGGGCAGAGAAGTGGGAGTTTTAATTTATGAAATTTAAACATTATTTTATAACAATGGTTCAGAGTACCTATTTGGTATTCATTTTATAAACTGGGGTTTTGGAAACTTATTTGAATATGAGATTCTAAACATGCATACACACTTATGAAGTCTTTGGAAAAATGAAACAGCATTGAAATATTAATAATGATCAATAAAGGAAATAAATGCAATGCTATTACGTACATACTCTTAAATGGTAGTGCATTATTAATAATGATGGTTATCAAGAACTGGATGTATCCCAGAACCCATGCAATTTTCTACTGGGTCTACTCCAGTGTGTTGAAAATGACTGCCTAGCCAGTATTTCCTAACACAAATCTTGTTCTGTCACTAATTACCATGGTGGACTTCAGGATGGGACCCTTTCTACATATAGACTTAATTTCCCCATTTAAAAATTACCAATATCTTCATTGTTCATTGAGCTTTTCCCTCAACTATGCTATTCCATGAGGGCAGAATGAAATGGTTAATCTGCTTATGATAATGGAAACAGGGTGTCCTTTATCAGTGCTCTGGCAGCTGAGGCTCCCAGCACTTTTGTAGGTGGGAATGCAGTACAAAGCTGGCTGGAAGTGGTTGGTGGTATCTCTGGAGAATATGCTTCTAGACTGTCAAAATCAATAGCTGTGTTAAGGCTAAGCATGTTCACCCTGGTGCTAGCTGAAGTGAACTGGGACACACAGCTGTGACATGCCCTAGCACCAAGTAGGGAACAACAACAACAAAAAATTTACAGCCCTCCCATCTTCCACAAATCAGTGTCTAAAGATGAAGTGAGTTTTGACATCATTATTCTGGTCATAATCTGAGAGGTGATAAGGGTGTGTTTCTGGGGAGGTGTGGGTAAGAGGCTGCAAACCTCTCAGGTGAATTAGAGGCTGGAGATTGCACTGGAATACAGGAAAGTGGTCCAGTGCTTTATAGAACACGAGTGTGATTTTTTTTTTCATATTCTTTTCAACTTTTCATCCAGTTAACAATACTTGCCAATGACCATGGAAGTAAGTAGTTGTGCCTTCAGAAAACATCTTTCCAGAACTGGCTTCTGATATCTGGGTCCTGAACTGCTTAACACCTACCCTTAGACTTAACACGTTGCTCTGAGTCAATGCCCAAAGCTCACTTATTTCTTTAAATACAGACCTCATGAAGTTGTCCTGATAGGATCTGTGAGCTCCCTAGAGTAGAGTAGCAAGATGCACAAATCTCCTTTAAATGGCGTTGAGAGATTTGCAAATGCTTATTTTTGGTCAAGGATAGAACCACAACTCAAAACAAATTCCCCAGTATAGAATTAGCAAGGACAGGTCTGAAAGGTCAGAGGACTATTGGCAACACTCTGAGAGGGGCAAACTGAGAGTCGAACTTTGCTGGCCTTCCAGGACCAGGCACCTCTGACACAGGCAGCTGTGGATTCCATTCTGGGCTTTTATGAGTCAGCATAGCAAGGTGCTTCTTATGTGCCAGCATCATAAGGCTCACAGAAGCATCAAAAATGCATTGATGATAGAACTTTCATCTAGTAACTGATGGAAGCAGATGCAGAGATCCACGGCCAAACCCCAGGTGGAGCTCCAGGAGTCTAAATGGTGAGAGAGAGGAGGGATTATATGAGCAAGAGATACTGAGACCATGATTGGAAAAAGCACAGGGACAAATAGCCAAACTAGCAGAAACCCATGAAATGTGAACCAATAGCTGAGGAGCCCCCATGGAATTGGATCAGGCCCTCTGGATAAGTGAGACAGTTGATTAGCTTGAATTGTTTAGGAGGCCACCAGGCAGTGGGACCGGGACCTGTCCTTGGTGCATGAGCTAGCTTTTTGGAACCTAGGGCCTATGCTGAGACATTTTGCTCAGCCTTGGTGTAGGGAGGAGGGGACTGGACCTGCCTCACCTGAATCTACCAGGCTGAGCTGAATTTCCAGGGGAAACCTTGCCTTGGAGGAGGTGGGAATGGGGGGGGTAAATTGGGGGGAGAAGGCTGGAGGGTAGGAAGAGGGAGGACAGGGAAATCTGTGGGTGATGTGTAAAATTAAATTAATTATAAAATAAAAATATTTTAAAATTTTTTAAAGTGCATTGAGAAAGATGTTGCAGAGGATCCACTCATGTATTACCCAGCTAAAGAATCCTGAGGTCTTAAGAAGTGAGCAGTGTGAGCGTCAGCACCTAATTGAAGCAGAAGAAACATGCAGTTGTAGAGAGACTAAAACACTGGATCAAAGATGCAGACAAGGAAAACACTGATGTCTTTCTGACTTCCAAGTATTTCTGCCAATTGCTATAAGGGGTCAATAATAAAGAGCACAAGTCAGAGGAAAGGGATAACTTACACAGAGTTTCTGCATGTGGTCTGGGACTTAGCATCATAAACTTGAGTTCTGTTCTAGGTGGTCTGCTGGGCCAGAAGAGCTCGTACAGTAACTGGGCTCAGTTTTTAACTACTTGGCTCCCATTTTTCATCCTTCAGTTTGCTTCTGTGAAATGCAGTACCTGACCTCAATGCCAAACTTTGCTTTTAACTCCTAGAAGAAACTTTGTTCACTATCTGTGTATGAATTACAGGGAAAAGCATTTGTTAAGAGGTTTTGTTAAAGGAATCTGAATATTTTTCCCTGAGTGGACATTAACTGGCAACATTGTCATGTTTTGGTCAAGACATGAAATAAAATGTAGAGACCAAAAAGGAAAACAATATACACTTGTAAATAGAACATGGCACATTGGAGTGTTTAATTAAACCGAAAAAGGACATTAGTGAGGACACATATTAAAATACAAATAAAGTCTAGTTAGTGTGGTAAAACAATGTCAATGGAATTATTCTGGTTGATAAGTGGGTCATGGTTAAGATATAACAAGAGGGGAAACCAGAGGTCACTGCTACCTTTACAAATTTTTAAATCTTGTTCATTTTTATTTAAAAAATTACAAAGTCAAAGGAGGATGGATATTAACACACTTTTTAAGAAATTGATACAACTGAAAGACCTATGAGCTTGAGATTTTGCTTAAGCAGTTTTGTTGATATTTTTTCAGTGCTGATGATGGAATCCAGCACCTCACACACACTATGTAAGCACCCTCAACTATATCATCAGCCTTAAAAAAAATCTCTAGGGCTGGAGATGTGCCTCAGAGACAGTCTAGCATATGTGAGACCCTGTGTTGTGTTCCCGGGAAGAGGGAGCAATGCTGATCTTAAGAAAAGAACAAGCTTAGAATTTGTAAAATTACATTTTAGATTGTTTGGCAAAATCATTGAAATTTAGACCATAGGGATGACAGGGTAATCAAGGTAGAGAGGAAAAAAACAGCAGCTGGAACATGAGCGGGTCCAGGTATGGTGTCGGTTACTTGTTTGCCTATGAAAAGGTAAAGCATGCAGGTGACAGTAGCAATGCTATTTCAAAGAAGAAAAAGAGGTCTTTCACTTTGTGGAATAACAAGGACCAAAGGGGAAAAAAAGAATCATATAGGGAAGATATACATCCTTCATTATGAAAGATCCTTCATTTCGAAGAGAAAGACAGCAGCAGCTACAGGGATGGGTGCGTGATTTATAGGTCAGATAGGGGAGGGGCACCAAAGAGAATTTTGAAATATATCTACAAATACTGATGATTACAGTCAGACATTATCCTCTCAGATAATGTTAACAATGAATTAGTATTGTCAAATGTGAAATCATTTAATTATACATCTATAAAATTAAGTTAGATTTTATTTCAAGATTTAAAACAGTATCTTTGGAGTGCAACAAAAGGTAGGTTTTTGGAAAGTCACTTAAGCACAGACTTGTGAATAATATCTATTTCAGGAAGCTAATATTAGAAACACACACACACACACACACACACACACACACACACACACACACACCATGTAACAGAAAGATGTTGTTTTCATTCAATGGGAAGGAGATGCCTGTCATTTAGATGAAAATGTGACAGTAAGGACATTTCAATTGTCTCATAAGCCTGTAGTAATAGTTCTTTCATCTTTGTCAGATTATTAAATAAATAAAGTAAGGCAATTTGACAGGGAGAGGTGAGAGTAAGTAAAAGGGTAATGAATACTGAGAAGATGCGGGAGTCAGTAGGCATGGCAGAGTTCAGCCTGACGAGAAAAATATTGCATTTTGATGTCATTTCTGAGTAAATGTGCTTGTCAGATGAGGGTGATGATTGGACTATTGAAGAACTGAAACCCAGCCATTATTGGCTGATAGAATGTTTCCCCGTGTCAAGGAAACAGTCTGTGATGAATGACATAAAACTGAGACAAGTCACAGACTTCACAGTCCTCTTCCCCTTCTTTAGAAAAATGTACTTAGTGTCCAAAGTTGCTGAATATTTTATTTATACTAATTGAGTTTGAAAGCACGTATTTAGCGAAAACGTTTTATGGTTCAGATAAGGGTTATATGTTTAAAAAAAATAGATACAATGGAATTTGATTTAACCATGACAAAAAATGCTTTTAGTCACTTTTAAAGATAGCAACATAAAGGCCCCAAAGCACCTTCTCCAGAATGTTTGGTTCTAAACTTAGTGTTTATCTATCCAAATGGCAATTCTTTGTATTTCTATATAGTGCAGAGCATTCAAATTATACGATCCTTGGAGATTGTCTACAATGACTTTAAAACTATCAAAATCTCTAAGACACAAATAAATACATATGAGGTTACTGAATTGAATGAAAGGGTGCAACGGGACCTGAAATAATTCAAGTGGCAGGAGTGAGGACCTAATCATATTTGACTTTTATTTAGTATTTAAACTTGTAGGGCTGAAAATCTAGGGAGAAGTCCTGAATACCAGATCTCAAAGCATGTAGATTTCTAAAATGACAGGTAACCTGGAAATGAAAGCAAAGAAGAATTTCATATTTACTGTTATTTCCAAGTTCATAAAAACCTGGATTCTGAGCCCATACCCCCTGACAATTAAATGAGAAGTTCTTCTGGAGTTCAAACATCTGTTTTATGGCTTCGCAGATCATTTCATCATTCCATCAATTAAAAGATACAGTTTGATATAATGAAACTTGTGTATATGTTTTCAGGGCTGACTGTTTGGTAATGGATAGCCGACTGGGGTGCTCTTTCTGAATGGAAGATTATTTCTCAGGCCCTCAGCATACCTTAGTCACCAGTAGTTGGTCTCCTAGGCTTCTGCCACACCCCAACCACTTTAGCACAGCTACCCTTGTTGTCCTTGTTTAGCTCACAGGCTGAGAGGCTTGTATTTCTCTATATAGGAATACATACGGGGACTGGAGAGATGGCTCAGTGGTTAAGAGCACTTTGCTGCTCTTCTAGAGGACCTGAGTTCAATTCCTAGCAACCACATGGTGGCTCACAAGCATCTATAATAGGATCTGACTGCCTCTCATTCTGTGGGTGAAGACAGAGCACACATATACATAAATATATAAATCCCCCAAACAAAGAATACATATATATTCCTATACATATGTTATATATTTTATATAGCATTATATTATATGTGTGTTGTCTATGTATTATATATATATATTCACATGCATGTGTATATATTCCTGTATATATACATACATGCATATGCATATATTTATCTAACAACAATTAATGAATAAAGAGGCCATGAGCTTGAAAGAGAACAACTACAGGTATATGGGTGAGTGTGGAGGCAGGAACAGGAAGGGGAAAAATAATGGAATTATAATCTCAAAAAAAGAAAGAATTCTTTCAAAGCTGTTTTAGAATACTACAGCCATCATTTGTTTGATTTAGACTTGCCTCAGAAATGAATGGAACTAGTAGAATAAATGACAGAATGTTAGATTGATGAATTAAAAATGCCTTAAATCCTAGTTTCATGATCCATCTCATTTCCTGAGAGGTCTTAAAAGATGAGGCTTTACCTTGATGCTCAGGACAAACTATCATGAGCAGGGTGGTAGGTCAGACACAAAAACGTGCACTGTGGTTTGCCACATAATCAATGGGAGTGCAGACTGAAAATATGATACACTGAGGAGTAATGTGCCCCATAGTACATGGCATCTTCAACCTTGACCTTAATGTGCAAAACTCAAGGCTGGGGCTTGCTAACTGTAGCAGGAAGAGTGATAAGAATTAACAAATTCAAATGAGAAATGGAGTAAGGCATTCAGGCTCTGGTGGTGAAATGGGTGCTTTTGGAGTTCAGAAATGTAAATGTAATTGATATTTTCATTGTTGGTATTCCAAATCTCATAATAAACTCCAGATGCTGCAAATACTGTCAATGCATTATTTGAGAGGGAAACGAGGAGGCAACAGAGTACACTAAAAAGAACTTGTAGTCCTGGACACATCTGTGCATCAGAGAAACTTAAAGTTGGAAAAACTCATGCAAAATAAGGATTTGACACATTTCCTGAATGGTCAGCTCCCTTTCAGTGGAGTAATAACAAATGCCAGCAACTGTCTTGTTTCTTCTTATCTCTTCCAGGTAATAAGGTCAGGGTCAGAAGACAGATGTTCAGGCAGACAGTAGCCAGGAATAACAGTCACATAATTGGCTGGATGAGCAATGGGCTTTACCATTCTTGTGCAGCTCAGAGAACTTGAGCTAGAGAAAGGTAGAAAAACTCATCCTCATTATGGAGAGAAAGATAATAGAGAGGAACATGCACCTACATAAAGGCCGAGCTTGACCAAACATCTGCAAAGGGACACTAACAAGGAAAACACACTAACAAACTTGTCCCCAAGTCCTGTGAACTCCTGCATCTTCACCGCAAGCAAAAGAAAAGGAAGCCAATCCCATGTCAGAGGCAAACTCCAAATGTTGCCGGGGGAAAGCCTGGGCTCAGGATCTGACTGCTATGAAGAAAAGCAAAGACCCCAGCTACACAAACATTATGAGGAAGAAACCATCTAAGACTGACATTAGCAATAATGGCTATGCAGTTGTTCCTAAGCATACCAGAAACAACAAACTACACCTATGACACCATCCCAGGTACTATTCCAAATGTATTAACAGCCTTTGTCTGTTAATTAGAATACCCTGATAACACTTCCCCTTCCCTGTCTTCAGCCTCTCGATTGACAACCTCTGTTTTATTGCTATTGTTACACACATACACACACACACACACACACACACACACACACACACACACACACTCACACATATACACACACACATAAATACATAAATACAACATGATGAATCTGTTTACTGTGGGTTGTACATGCATACATCATTTCATTGCTGGTCACTTTGTGTTGCATAACCAACGAGAAGGCTCATCGCTGGGAGATACTAACTGTTCCTGTCTCAATAGTTAACAGGAGAAGGATAGAGCTATGTGCATGAGTAACAGGCAGGTAATAATAAATGAGTCTCCCCAGTACAGAAGAAGAACTGTGGGAAGTACATAGACTGAGCTTAAATCCAGAGCTTGTGGGCACTGACTCCATAGCATTCAATACAAGACCATGGAAATTCTGAGCAAACTACTAGTACTTTTATAATTAGTTAGACTCTTGTCCTACCTTTTAAATCATTCCAGTCCCCTTAAAGAGATAATTCTGACAGCTAGAGTTGCTGTTTGTACACTGTACCTTTGAAACATCCCTTAACCATCTTCAGTAAACATGAATGCAAAAAAGCCAACTTGTTACCTAAGCCACTCCATGTAATTCTCCCTGTGAAGAAAAAAACAAGAGACTTCATATATCATAGGGTGCATACAGTTTGATGCCAGAGTTCTCTTACAGACCTTGTAAGGAAAAGCTTATTGATCACTTGTGAAATAGTCCTAAAACTATTTATTTCCTTTTTATAAGTTCAGGTTAAATATTACTATTGACTTTTTAAACAACACAAAACTTTTAGAGACATTCAGAAATTTAGACCAAATCAGAACAGAAAGGTTTCCATGGGTTTCCTGTGGCTTTGAGTCTGAGTCACCACATTCTATTGGGGCCTATACAGTGGGAGAAGACCTGGGTATATATTTAGTGTTTTTACTGGGTCACTCTCTGGGAGAAGAAATGGCTCGGACATTCTGTGGAGGAGATGTTCCATATATACCACTGCTTCTTGAACAGGCTGGTTAATTTTAGACAAACAGTTCTTGTCTTGAATTTTCCAACAGAACCATCATGATCTATCTTTCTCTAAAATAATACTTTCATTTACAACAAAATTCTTCATTTATTTTAGGAAGGGAGGAGATCATATTCCCTTTCAACATCAGCCTTGCATTTCAAGGTACAGAGAGCAGAAGTGGACTTCCTGAGGAATAGTTCAGGGTTCTTTCTCCCTCAGCCTGTATCTGCAGCATCATTTCTATTACAGGACTGCAGAAAGGAGGAGGAAAAAATTTCATGTTTTCAGAAATGTCATCCAGAATTTTGGAAATACTGATAACACATATAGCTGTATTTTCACCCTGTCTCAGCATGGTGTCATTTCATCAATAGAATATGTAAGTTGTTAATGATAAACAAGGAGAAAAGGAGCCTCCCTATGCACGTGGATAAATCTGTCATTTTTTTAAATGGCTGCCTCATTAGTTAATTTTCTCACTGCTGTGATAAAATTCCTGACAAAAGCTATTTAAGGAAGGAGGGGTATATTTTTGCCCAGAGTTTTAGGATACAGTCACTGAGAACAAGAAAATGATGCTGCTGGTATCACTGGATCAACATTCAGGAAGCCCAGAGAGCTGAACTTGGGGGGCTCAATTAGTTTCCTCCTTACCAGTCTGAGGCCCTAGGCCAGAGAATGGCACCATCCACATTCACAGAGAGTTTTTCCCATTCAGTTAAAGCTCTCCTAGACCTACTCAGAAGTATATTTCTATGATGATTCAAAACCCATATCAAGTCAAGTTGACAGGGGATATAAACATCATAGCTATTTTTTGTTGCTGCTGATGCTGTTGGTGTATGTAGCCATGCCTCATTTGAAAAAATTCTCATAAATTGAGGGCTTAGTTGACACAGTGGCTACAGGCCATACACAGCCAAGAACACATGCTCTCTGGGATCAAAAAGACCCAGGTCTTTCTCACTTTGACACTCTCTCCCCATAAAATGGGGTAAGTTGTTTATATTTCCCAATGTTGCATTTTCTCTGTAAAATAAGAGTGACAATGCTCACATAATATAATTGCTGTAAAGATCACAGATGCAAACTAAAATCCCTCATTGTATTTATGACTTGTACACAATTATATAAAATCAGATAGGCAGAGAGATACTTGGTTATATTAAACCCTATCTCAGACAGAGGAAATACATGGGTTGTTAAATTTTTTTGTTGTTATATTTTGCTTTCTTTCCTCAGACCTCTTACATAAAGCAGTGAGTAGAGTTTGCAATCACACATTCTGCAAGGCAAAACTGCAGAGTAATATTAACTATTCTCTCAGCAAATATTCAATTTTAAACAAATGGAAGCATCAACTTTAATTATTCCACATGGTACTCATGAGTCATAATTTTTTGTAATACATGCATGTATATAAATTATCCATTTGTAAATTTTTAGAAAAATGTCTAACTATGATCTTTTTGGCAAGATGGCTAAACTTACAATTCTTATTAGAAAATGTGCGTCTGCAAGTGAGGTTCACATAGCAGATGGATCACTGGAAAGGAGGTGCATGATAGAACTATGGCAATGGATATAATGGTCTATGACATTCCAGAACCATGGGGAAGCAGCTCATTACTACTCAAGGACTATTTCTATTCTCGAGCTTAGTTGCAGAAACTACAGTGCTCTTTTGTCTTAATTTTCTTTCCTTCTCCAAAAAAAGATCACCTGCTATTTTCACTATTAGAAACATATATACCCTGTCACTGAAAAAAGGAGGAGATGGGGAGAAGGGAGAAAAAGAGAGTAGAGAAAACAAGGTCATACAGTCTCTCACTTTACATCCTACAGAGAAGAGAAGTGTTCAGGTCTGAGAAGAGGCCAGCCCCCTCTTTTCTTGATTGGGCTAAATGTTGAAATAGTTCCTTTTCAAACTTGTGGCCGTATTTCTCACAGGATTAAAAAAAGAAAAAAATAATTCACAGTCATTTTCAGCCCAAACCTTATTCTAAATAAAGGATTTCATCGTTTCTCATCTCTGATTCTTAATTTAACACCATCTCACCTCTCTCAGTTATCCCAAAATCAGTTTCTGGCAACTTCAACTATTCTTAACAGAGGCATGAGTCAAAAAGGGAAAAAGAAGGACCCAGGATAGCTAAGCTTCTGCCTAAAAATACACATTCCCCCAAGCTCATAGGGAATATTTTAGCTTTTTCAAGAAAGAGTCCTGAATAAAAGCCTTGTCATTCCAGCTATGCTTATTGCAATAAATTGGGCTGATCTGCTGCTACAACCAGGAAATGGTGGGCACAGCAAGATGGTGACAGCATACTGGTCAATAGGGATGGGAATTCGACAGAGACCCTGGCATTAATAACAGTGATCTTGTCTCCAGCTGCCATGCTCCCAGCCCTCCTCTGAATGTTTTCTAATCTCTGGCCTTCTTAGTCTTCACAGCCTCAGTTTTGCTAATAAGGAAATAAAGGAACTGAGCGACTGATTGATCAAGTAATGGTACTGAAGCTGTAGTTCAGAATGACATTGAGGAAAATGGTGGTACATGTGTAGAGTACAGACATGCAGTCAGACATGCTGAAGGTGAGTTATTGGGGTGATCCGGGGGAGGGAGGGTATAAGGCATTAGTTTGAAACTCTACTAAGGTCCCAAGCCTCCTGCTAGCTCACTGGATTATTATTCCAAAGCTTCCTGCAGCTCCTGTACCAGACCCCCTGGTTAATGACTCCCATGAAAAATGGCAGCTGTAACCTACCCTAAGAAGACCAGAGGGAAAGGGATCCTGGATGTAGGATTGGCTACATAAAATTGGAGAGGTGTAGATTAGAGTCTGGGTCACAGGCCAGACAGCAGGTCCTGGAGGCAGATTCTCAGAAGGAAGTAGGTTGATGCTTGGAGATACTAGAAATGGCTTGAACCAAAGACCGCTATAATATAAACCAGACATCCAGGGTCTCAGTTTTCATAAAGGGAAGAGCAATGAAGAAATCTCAGAGAACTGGTTTGGGAGCAACTGTGCATCTTGCAGGAAGCCAGAACCCCAGGCACACTCTTCTGCAAATGGTGTCAATGGCATGGGGAGGTTACTGGGTGAGCAAGAATTCTTTCCAAGTTAGCTTCCTCAGATCAGATGCCAACATTCATGTGGGAACCATGCCATGGATCATTAGGAAGAGTAATGTACATATTTAATGTTTTTATTTCCAATAAAAATGATTATACAATTACATGTAGAAAGATTTACTTCTGAATCATTTGATGTAGGACATGAAATCTGAAATGGGAAGCTTTTCTTATTTGAAAATGCACTCATCACATCTCAGAATTTTGGCTCAGAAAATGAAAATGCACATATATGTCATATCCCCACCCAACCTAAATGTCAGTGAGGTAGCTCTTACTCCAAATAAAATGTTTCAAGTGGTATATCTGAAAGCATCTATATTTTCTAAATTAAAATGTTGATGCACAGTGTTTCCTATTCCTGTAAAGTCTAAAAAAGGTATTTAAGAGCTAAATAATGCTTTGCAAGCTACTCAGGAAACCAAAAGACTGTTTAAGAATTAATATCCCAGATGCTTTTAATTTTAAACTTGCTATTAAAGAATGCTACCCTTCCCTCTTCTTGAGGGCTGCTTCTTCTTGTGGTAAATGAATAAAAGGAAGCTGCATGTCAAAGCATAGAAACAAAATCAGGACATTATATCTGTCTGCTTCTAATCTCTGCACAAAAATTTTCAGATGGTATAGCCATTATTGTTTTATTTATATATAAAAAGTGGCATATTGTTGATTTTAAATAGTAATGACAATATATTTGCATGAATTCATAACTACAGTCTACTTAAAGATGGTTTGAGACAATAGTCTCTATTGTCTTAAGTAAATAAATAAAATCAGTTTAGGAGAGATAGGATGAAAGTTGAGCCATAAGGATCCCAGTTCAATCCCTAGAATCTGAGAGAGGGGAGGGTGGGACATGAGGAGAGGAGGCTGGGAGGAGAGGAGAGGAGGGTGGAAGGAAAGGAGAGGAGGATAGAAGGAGAGGAGAGCTGAGGGGAGAAGAGGGGAGGAGAGGGGAAGAGAGGAAAGAGAAGGGGAGGAGACTAGACGAGAGGAGACAAGACAAGGCAAACAAAAGAAAAGGAAACCTCAGCATGATGGTGGGTCCACAATATACACCCAAGATCTAGACTATTCCAGGCTAATTTTTACCAAGAAATTTCACTTGTAAATATTGGACTCTAGTATACAGGTACATTTTCTCTCTCATTGCCTTGAGTACCCTTTTTTGAATCTGATGATATTTTGAGATATTCTGGGCTCCCTGATTCTATAAATTTATGACATTATGCAAAATGAAGACCCAAGACCCAGGTGACCTGAAATAAACAGGAGAACTAAAATGCCTCAGTACTGAGGGAGCTAGGAATGGCAGAGAGGGCCTGGAGTCTTCTATTAGAGACTCAGACTCAGCTCTGGCAAATCAACCACATTCAAAATTATTAAATTTCATGGGATTTATTTGTATTGTGTGTAAACAAACAGTGAGTGTGTGTTTACATATATGCATATGAGTGTACATTCTGATGTATGCATGTGCACATGGAGGCCCAAGGTTGACACTGGATGACTATCTTGTTCACTTTCCATTTCACATTTGTGAAAAGCTTGCTGACCCAATACCCCACTGTTTTAGGTGCTCTGATAGCCAGGCTGCTGTGGGGATTTCCTGTCTCTGCCTCCCCAATGTAGAATGATAGACAGGCATACTCATGCAACATTTCGTGTGTTCTAGAAACTCAAACTCTAGTCCTTTTCCTCATGTGGTAAGAGCTGACCCGACCTTCTTACTTCTTGGGCTTTATCAATTAAGTCTCAATTATTCGTGATATTGTCATACGACTACATAATGTCAGTCTTCTCCATAACATTCCAAAAAGAGGCCTCCTCATTTACCTAAATTTGTACAGTGTTTACAAAGAGGGATAGAAGTTTGAGGTAAACTTGGGGTGATCTTGTTCTTGAAGCAAGCATCAACTTAAAACACCATCTGAGTAGAAACAGCTCCCTAGAGGGTCATGAAGAACTGGGGTGCAGAATGCAGATGATTTATGATAGAGCCAGCTGGCAGCCTACCTAGAACCTCTTCTGCCTCACTAAATGTCACAAATGATGAGTGAAGGGGATTATGTCTTCTGTAATTTCAAAGATACTCAAATCCTCTGCAAAGGTGCTGTTTTTCAGTGATACTAATTCATGTCAGTCTGTCAAACACAGTGATAACCTATACTGTGAGACAGATTCTATGACAGGGAACTGGGCTTGGGGCTCTGTGAGTCCACCCTTATAACTGCAGCCAGTACTCTGACAATTCATCGTTGAGGGAAAGTTCCCAGGAAAAACATCTGTGTTTTAGAAACTGCCAGTAGAAATTTTATTTCAACAGGACCTCACACTGAAGGCAAAGGCCATGACAAATAGTTAATTTTGCTACTACAATTCATAAAACACCAGTCAGAAGGGATTTCTAAAGGGAAGTTGGGAATCTACTGAGTAACTTTAATAAAGGCTTCTTTGAAGACACAGTTGATCATGCTCTTGCAAAGAGCATGCACATTACAAAACCTCTCTTCCATAAACATATCATATATAAATGATATTTATAGAGTGTCAAAAATACACTGGGCATTGAAAATAATTAGAATTTTTAGCTTCTTTTCTCTCTGAAAGAACTGCCTCAGAATTTGAGGTAGAAATAATTGGGCTAAAACCAATAATATGGCCAAGAAAAATGAAAACATTGGTTGATTCAGAAACTCGTATCCCACTATCTATGGTAGCGTTATCCATGACAGCCATGAAAAGGGAAAACTCCTATTCATCTAGAGACTTTTATATAAACAAAAAGTGGTAAATCAGAACAATACAGTATCATTCATCTGTAAAATATAGTGCTGATAGACTAATGAGCCTTAATAGCATTATGCTAAAGAAAGAAGGCTATGGCAATGACTGTGTACTATATGAATGTATCCATGAGAAATGTGCAGAATAGAACATCCCAGATAAATAGAGCATGGATTAACAGTAGTATAAAGCTATAGAGGGAGGAAACCTGGGGGTATGGAATGATGGCTACAGCCTCCATTTTTAGAGGATGAAAACATGTTCTAAAATTGACTGTCATTTGTTAATTATATACAAATAAATATACCCATTAGGGCAGGTATTATGCCAAGGTAAACCCAAAGTGCCTTGTGAGAAGAGAGGAAAAAAGAGCAATGTTTCTAGAAATAACGGAAGAGTCTGTATATACTAAAGCCCTGTATACAAGTAACTATTTTTAACTAGATAAAACCACAATTTAAAATGCAATTTAAATTAATGTAATTTTATTCTATAGATTGGGGGCAAATGCAACACATTGAAATACTCCCATTCATCTCTCCCATTTCACTTAATGTTAACATTTTACCAAACAATCAATAAGCAGCACTAAGATCCCCAAAATGGCCCAATATGGCCTATGCATCTTGTCCAGTGTCTCCAGCATTTTCACCACTGCCCTTTTCTTCTGCAGTATTGGAGGCAAGAAACTGCTGTACTTAGTCAGGGTCTATCAGTCTCCTCAACCAGTATTATTTTCTCATTCTTTTTAATGTAAAATATACACATGTCTAATTTATCACATGGTGTATCCTCATGTCACAAAGGCCACAATTAAGGCTTTCCATGACAGTTTTAGTTCACTGGATAGTTCTGTGATGGCACAGGCTGGTAGCTACACAGTGAGGCTGACAGTTGAGTGTCATCAGTAAATCGTTCTTTAATATTGGAGGACTGGTTTAGTATGTATGCCCTCCATTCTCTTGTCTGTAATGCAGTGGCCCCTCCTGGGATTGCTGTAAGGGGATAATACATGAAAAGCACTTAGGAGAATGGTGGCATATGCAATCCATGGCTTTCTGTTTCTTCTCCCAGGATGTTATGTTCACTGTAGACACACCCCTCATCTTAATGGGGTATGTGCTAATAAACCTCATAAGAAATTAAAAAGCATATTCCAAGTTGAAGATGAATTGAATTGAACTATCCTTTAGGGTGTTACACTTTAGCAATGTGGTAAGCTGTAGAGCAATGCTTGTTCCCATTGTGATGTAGTCACTAACTGGAGGCTTCAGCTCACTGCCAGGTTCCAGCATTGTGAAAGTCTCCTACTGCATATTACTGTCCCAGAAAATATGAAAATCTTAATGATAGTTTCTACAGAATATGTGCTGCTTTACATCATCATAAAGTAGAAATGTAGAAGTCATGATTCAGTTATCTTTTTTGTAGTAAAATCCGAAGTTCCTCTAATTCTCATTTAATCCATGGGGAGTCTTAGTAAATATCATAAATGAAGAACTGATTTGTTTGGGAGTCAGTGCACTGGCTCACATGCAGGAAGATGAAGATTAGCATGAGACAGGGTTGATGAGTCAGGCATAGTGTTTATTTTGCAATCATGGGCACATCCTGTTCTAGGTACCGCAGGCATCCAAGCACAGAGAATAATCATTAAAACTTGTCTCAGAAATGCCTCTCAAGGAGGTAGCCAAGAACACGGGAAAACATCTCCATCACAAACAGAACACAGGTCATGGATGGACAAATACCAGGTTTCTATAGTTACAGTTGGTGACATTGTTTAGCTACTCAACAAGCTCAGTTGAGATTTAAACCCATGAGGTGACCTTCAGAATGTCATTTTAACTGGTAAGCTCCATAAATAATGGATGCATCATAATTCATTAACAATTTGCAACAAGCTCTAGTCTTCATTAATGAAGAAGCACAATTTAGCAAGGAGATGTGCAAATTCACAAGGTTTAAGAAAATACTTGATGTACATCTTTACCAAATTACATTTAATTTTGCCATTTAAAGTGCTTCCTGTGGAGTTTAACTATAACATCAAAAACAACTACTGCCTATAAAATTTGGAACAAAGACAATACTAGTCTCTATGTATGTTTTTCTTCTTCTTCTTTTTTTAATTACTATTTTTAGTGGAGAACAGAGAAAGAGGATTTATTCTATCTGAGCATATTAGCTAAAGGGAAAATAGAAGGAACCAGTGACTCCCAAGTTTGTCTTTAGGATACTAACCTGAGATTTAGGTTTAAATGGAAGGTAAGAGTTATTTATAACTCAGGAGTCCCAGTCAAGAAATGTTCTTATTCATGATTTAGCCATCATCATCTAAGCTCTTATCTGTCATACATGGTGGTTCATGAAGTGGTAAGAATGTATGGAATCTCTTCCTGGAAGGTAAGTTCTTCATCTGGGTAGTGCCAGGGTTTCAGCCCTACCCCCTCTCATATCATTCAGCTTCCTGAAAAAATTAACCCTTTGGTGTCTATTGTTACAGTGGACTGATAGACAAAGCGGGGGTGGAGGGGCACACATGTCTCTATTTAAAATGTCTTTTCTCAGGGTAGTGGTGGTGCATGCCTTTAATCCCAGCACTCAGGAGACAGAGCCAGGCAGATCTCTGTGAGTTTGAGGACAGCCTGGTCTACAGAGTGAGATCCAGGACAGGTACCAAAACTACACGGAGAAACCCTGTCTTAAAAAAATCAAAAAATAATAAATAAATAAATAAATAAGTAAATAAATAAATAAATGTCTTCTCCCTTGCTAAGATCATTATATCAGAAGGACCCAGTACCTCTACATATGATGGGCTTGATTTCTCTGCTTGATTTATATGGAATGGTTTCACAGTGTTCACTTCTCTGCTTTCAACTTACTTTATACAGTTAGTTCATCTGTTCTGACATTAGTCTGTAATATCATAGTGTTGACCCAACTTAAGCCTGCTGTTCCATATTGATGACCTTGGGACTGTAGGTCAAAGTGTTGACCTTGTGTCTGCAGCTCCATAGTGATGACCTTGGGTCTGTAATTGCACAATGTTGACCATGGATCTGCAGTTCCACAGTGTTCTCCTTGGGTCTATAATTGCACAATGTTGACCATATGCCTGCAGTTTCCCAGTGTTAATCCTGGATCTGTAATAGTACAGTGTTGACCTTGGGTCTGTAGTTCCACAGTATTGATCTTGGACCTCCAAGCACCATAGTATTTACCTTGGGACTAATGTTCTAGTGTTGACTTTGAGTGTGCTCTTCTACAGTGTACTTATATTACATATAAACAATATATTCATCGGGAATTATATATAACCTGCCTTTGAAATATTCAGATAGTAAATTTATTTTGCAGGAATACAATAGAGAGATTTGGTTTATGAATAGATCATCTAAAGATGCCTTGGCACTGAGTTTATATACTCTATGAGCTTACCACATAGGAGAATGCTCACACAAGAAGCTAAAGTACTAACTTTGGTGTCAAGCTACTCACACCAGAGAACTAAAAGTCACTCTTCTCTTAAAGAGGTCAGACCGCATTTAATTTGTTTGTCTAAATGTGGAAACGTGTTCATAAAATTTTCTACTCAACAAATTTTAGACATTCAGAAATGCCAAAAAGCAGTACAGAAAATCAGATAATTTCCTTTATCTAATTTATCCTTATGACAACATCTTAGACAATCTTAGACTGATGACTAAAAATAAACCTGTAACTTAGTATGATATTGTGACTATCACTGAAGACATGCTTTTTCTGTGTCACTCTACTTTCTACAAGTGTCCTCTTTTTTGAGAATGTCATTTTAATTTCAATGCTAATAAATCATGATGCATGCAGAAGAGAGCCAGTAGGAAGTTATAGGACTAGAGTCTAGGCATTTAAGAAATACTGATAGAGCATTTCGTTCTTTTTTTTTTTTTCCTAGAATAACCTGGACAGACCTTTGAGTATCTCCATGAGGGTGTTATAGACATGAAGATGTCTAAAAGCAAACTTCCTTTCTTCTTTTTTTTTTCGGGGTGGGGGGGCTTAGGAGACAGAGTTTCTCTGTGTAGCTTTGTGCCTTTCCTGGAACTCGCTTTGGAGACCAGGCTGGCCTCGAACTCACAGAGATCTGTCTGCCTCTCCTCCTGAATGCTGGGATTAAAGGCGTGTACCACCACCACCCGGCTCCTTTCTCCACTTTTTTTCCTGCAGCCTTGTCCTTTTTATGTTTGCTCTTTGACTTTCATTCTTCCTTCTTCCATAATCAATTCTAGTTTTCATTTAGAGATACATAGCATCTGATTATTTTATTTTATTTATTGTTCTCTTATACAATACATCCCACCCAGTCTCTTGTCCATTACTTCTTTCCAACACCCAACATCTGTATTCTCCCCATGACCTCTGTTTCACTTCAGCATAGAATAGTGGCATCAAGCAAACTTGGCATAACAAGAGTAGGCATATCAAGGCTGACTGAGGCAACCCAGTATGAGGAAACAGGTCCCATGAACAGGCAAAAGAATCAGAGACATCCCCACTCCCATTGGTATGAGTCCAACAAGAACATCAAGCTAAAGAACCATAGCATTCGGTCTCTGTGAGCTCTTATAGGTCCTGCTTAGTTGTTCTACCGGTATCCTCAACCACTTTGTCTCTTACAATCCTTCCTCCCCATCTTCAGAGTTTCCTGAGCTCTGCCTACATGTTTGGCTGTGGCTCTCTGTATTTCCTACCATCAGCTGCTGGATAAAGCCTATCTGATGATGATTGGATTAGGCACCAATCCATGAGTATAGCAGAATATCATTAGGAGTCATTTCATTGGCTTTTTATTTTTTTGACAGTCCTGTTTGATTCTACTCTAGATTTCTGAGTCATCTAGCTTCTGTGTCCTAGCCATCAAGGCAGTCTCGGGCATGGTTCTCCCTCATGGTGTGAGGATCAGGTTAGATCACTCATTGGTTAGACATTCCAACAAGCTCTGAACCATCAGTGCCCAGCACATCTTGCAGGCAGGGCAGGTTGTGGGCCATAGATTTTGTGGCTAGGTTGATGACTCAGTCCCACCCCTTGGAGTTTACCTTGGTTACTGAAGATGGTTCATTCAGGCTCCATATTCTCCATTGCTAGGAGTCCTCACTAGGGTCAACCTCATAGGTTCTGGAAAGTTTCCACTACACTAGATTTCCACATTTTCCCTTAAAATTCCACCTATTTCAGTTGTTTCTCCTATACTCTCTTCTCTACCCCTTCCTCCCCTACCTGATCCCTCCTGCTCCCATCCCCACCCAATCAATTCCTCTTCTTCTTCCCAGGGAGATCCATGTATCCCACCTAGAGCTCTCCTCATTATCTAACTTCACTAGATCTGTAACTTGTAGGATGATAATCCTTTACTTAACAGCTAATATCCACTTATATGTGAGTACATATGATGTTTGTCTTTCTGGGTCTGAGATGCCTAGCTCAGGAATACATTTCTAGTTCTATTTATTTGCCTGAAAATTTCATTTTTTTCTATCAGCTGAGTAATACTTCAATGTGTAAATATACCATATCTTCTTTCTTTTTCAAAGATATATTTATTCATTTTACATATATCAGTGCTCTATCTATACATAAGACTTTATGTCAGAAGAGGGCATCAGATCCCACTATGGATGGCTGTGAGCCACAGTGTGGTTGCTGGTAATAGAACTCAGGACCTTTGGAAGGGCAGCCAGTACTCTTAATCACTGAGCTATATCTCCAGCTCTACCACAGTTTCTTTATCCATTCTTTGGTTAAAGAACATCTAGGTTGTTTTCAGTTTCTGACTATTATGAATAAAGCTGCTATGAATATAGTTGAGCAAGTATCCTTGTGGTAAGATGGAGTGTCCTTTGGGTATATGTCCAACAGTGGTATAGCTGGATATTGAGGTAGATCAATTCCCAATTTTCTGAGAAACCATCATTTTTATTTCCATAGTGGCTGTATGAGTTTGAACTCCCACTAGTAATGGAGGATTTTTCCCCTTGCTCCACATCCTTGCCTCCAGGAGCTGTCATTTGTGTTCTTGATCTTAGCCATTCTGGCAGGTACAAGCTGGAATCTCAAAGTTGTTTTGATTTTTATTTGCCTCCTGGCTAAGGATGTTGAACATTTCTTTAAGTGTTTCTCAGTCATTTTAGATTCCTCTAATAAGAGTTCTCTGTTTAGGTTTGTACCCCATTTTTTTAGTTGGATTGTTTGGTTTGTTCATGTCTACTTTCTTGAGTTCCTTATGTATTTTGGATATTAGCTTTCTATGTGATGTGGAATTAGTGAAAATCTTTTCTCATTCTGTAGGCTGCCATTTTGTCCTATTGATGGTGTCCTTTGCCTTTCAGAAGATTTTAAATTTAGTGAGATCCCATTTATTAATTATTGATCTTAGTGAGTGCTCTATTGGTATTTTGTTTAGGAAATTGTCTCCTGTGTAAATGTGTTCAAGGATAATCCCTGCTTTCTCTTATAAAAGATTCAGTGTGCCTGGTTTTATGTTAAGGGCTTTAATCCACTTGAACTTGAGTTTTGTGCAGGATGATAAATATGGGTTTATTTGCACTCTTCTACATGCAGATATCCAGTTAGACAAGCACCATTTTTGAAGATACTCTCTTTATCCCAAAGTGTATTACTGGATTTTTTATTTTAAAAAAATCAGTTGTCCATAGGTGTGTGGATTTGTGTCTTGGTCTTCTATTTAATTCCATTAACCAATGTGTCTATTTTTATATGAATACCATGTGGTATTTATTACTATAGGTCTGTGGCACAGTTTGACATCACAGATGGTGATCCCTCTAGAAGTTCTTTCATTGTTCAAGAGTATTTTATCTATCCTGGGTTTTTTGTTTTTCCTTATAAAATTGATTATTTTTCTTTTGAAGAGATTGTGTTGAATCTGTACATTGTTTTTTATAAGATAGCCATTTTTAAAATGTCAGTTCTACAAATCCATGAGTATCAAAGATCTTTCCATCTTCTGATGCTTTCTTCAGTTTCTTTCTTCAAAGACTTGAAGTTGTTGTTCTATAAATCTTTTACTTGCTTGGTTAGAGTTACTCCAAAATATGGGCTACAAATTATTTTGTGTTAACCTTGTATCCAGACACATTGCTTTTTGGGGTCTCTTATGTATACTATCATATTGTCTGCAAAGAAGGATACTTTGACTTCTTCCTTTCCAAGTTGTATCCCCTTGATCTCCTTCAGTTGTCTTACTGATGTAGCTAGAACTTGAAGTACTATATTGAATAGATATGGAGAGAGCAGAGAGCCTTGTCTTGTTCCTGATCTTAATGAAGTTTCTGTGAGTTTCTCTCTATTTAATTTGAAGTTGGCTATAGGCTTGCTGTAAATGTCCTTTGTTATGTTTAGGTATATCACTTATATGCCTATTTCCTTCAAGACTTTTATCATGTGGAAGTGGTGGATTTTGTCAACAGCTTTTTTAGGAACTAATGAGATGATTATGTTTTTTTTTCTTATTCTGTCACTTTGTTTATATATTGGATTTCAATGACTGAACCATCCTTGAATCTCTGAGATATCAAAGAAACAGCACCACTCACAATAACCACAAACAATGTATATTTTTTTAATCTGATTATTTTCTACCCTGATATTCCTAGCACTTTGTTCCACATTATCATCTTCCTGTTATCTCTGTCATACCTCCTTCTAGACTCCACATAGTCACCCCACACAATGGCATCGTTTGCTCACTGTTATTTATCAGATACACTCCAATTTCATGAAACTTTTCATTTGATTCCCCTGTGCCTAGTAAATACTCAACCTAGACAACTGTGTATAGAGCTTACACAATTATAACCTTCTGATCATGGCAAACCAAGGTTGTATTTAGCTCAAGTACTTAAATGAATGCCTATCTTTTCACTTTCCCAACTTTTTCTCAGCAACAGCTACAACCATGAAACAGATGATATACTAAAATCTCAGTGATTTAGAAAAGAATTTGTCCTGCAGTGAGAGGACTGAATTGCATATGCCAACTCAATTACTTTCAAAGCTGCATTATCACCATTAAAATTGCTCAATTTTATTCCTCAGTCTCTGCACCTGGTATAAGGAGATGATTAAACCTAATGTGCAGGACTGTTGTGAGAATTAGGTATGATAGTTCATGAAAATTATATGACTGTATTTGAAAATATTAAATGTTCATGTAATATGATTAAATATTTAGAAAGCCAGAAGCAATGAGGACCACACCCATAAAAATCAAGTTAATAAGTCAATACCACCTGGGGCTCAAGGTCAAGGCACTGAAATCCATTTGGCATGGCTATAAATCTTAATTTTGTTATTTAGTTTTGTTTCCTTAAGCAACACAACTAACCTTTATAAATCTTAAAACCATGAAATTGGAGTAAAAACCTTTCATTCATCAACTAGCAAGGGAAGACAATATAGAATACTTTTGTTCCCAAGATCAAGGACTTTTGTTATCAGTTCATCTTTCATATTGTCTTCTTCAGTGATGTGCCATGTCCCTGAAGCTCAACATACTTTCCTTACATTGTTGGAAGGAACATCTTCTACCTATACCTTGGCTACTAGAAAATGATATGATAGGGAACTACATTACACTTCCCCTGATATGAGAAACTGATGTAATTGTTTCACTTTTTGAAGAAATATATAATGTCCTATCTGTGTGCTAGGTCTGTGTTGGTACCTCCCTAGATATACTACAGTGAGTAAGTCTTGTATTTTTATACATATGGTTTCCATTCTATTTAGGTAGTTTGGAAAGTTAACTCTGTCAGAGCTTATCATAAGAGAGGATCCAGGGCTGGGAAGATGCTCAGAGGGTAAAGTGCTTACTCTAGAAGAAAGAGCACCTGAGTTTGGATTTCCAGAACCTACAGAATGATGTGTACAGTAGGGAGCATCTGTAATTCTGGGTTTTCAACTGTGAATGGCAGGCAGAGACAGGAGGATTTCCACAAGCCTGTCATGCATAGTAGGGGACATCAAAGATGTCTCAGACAATATGAAAGGCAATAACTGACATCCCAGTTTGTCATCATACTCCCCACACCTTCCATCACATGCTTGAGCCTACACTCACACACATTCATCTCTCTCACACACACACATACACACATGCATACCCACAAACATACATACATACAGTCATGTTTAAAAGTGGGTATCTATACTGTTAGCACTATAGGGATTAACTAGGATCCACATAATTTGCGTAAGAGACCACTCCGGACAGATATAATTGAGGTAGTCCACTGCAGGTACCTGGCATTCTTCTGTCCCAGGCTCCATAAGTCACACAGCCATCACACCAGAAGAAAAACCTGGGCTTTTATTTTCCTATTCACAATCATACCTGTGTACCTGCTGATACTCATATTGCTACCATTGTACTCACATTTTGATGACTCTTAATACTCATTTTTTTTTGGGGGGGGGGTTTCGAGACAGGGTTTCTCTGTGTAGCTTTGCGCCTTTCCTGGAACTCACTTGGTAGCCCAGGCTGGCCTCGAACTCACAAAGATTCACCTGCCTCTGCCTCCCAAGTGCTGGGATTAAAGGCGTGCGCCACCACCGCCTTTTGACTCATCATTTTGCTGACTTTTCTGATATATTACAAGCAGAGTCTAAATGTTTCTAATTAATGATGCCTCTTATGATATTGATACTGAGCATACCTTTAATATCTTTTTTTTCAAATTGTCAAATATAGAAAGGTGAATTTCATTAGCAAATTTCCATGGCTAAGGAGAATGACCTAGATGGTAGTAGACAGGCAGGCATCCACACATCATGATGACTCTACAATTTATCCCTAGCTCCTCACAGACTTTCAGTACAATGATACAGTCAGGATTCACCTGCTCTATCTGGGACATTGTGGTTCTGAGCACATCACTGTTAATCAATTTTGCATGCTACAAACAAATCAAGGAGCACCACAAGAAAATGGTTGACATATTAGACAATGTATTATTAATAGCTTGCAAAGTATCTGTGGATATCCCTGAAATATTAGAAGAACCAAGATTGATAATAACACTAGAGACTCATCTAAATAAGCTCTAAGATTCAGACATTTTTCTTACCATGCACTGAGTTTACTGATTCACCTGGATCCTTTGCTGTTCTTTGTCCAGGCAGATAGGCTGGCATGGCATTGCTTTAAAGTGGAAAATATAAGAAAACAGATCTAGCCACAGGCAAGCAGTGTGGGGACAAACACAATCTCTACAGAGCTAATCAGCAGAATAGAGGACTGGGGTCTACCACTGCAGCTGGCAAGCTGGCTACCCCCCCAACTTGATGTCTATGATTTTCAGTGTTTCTTACTCACTTTCCTGATGCTTAAATTTTCAGTGTTTGGGAAAAACTTAGAAATTATGGAACCTTCAGTGTCCTACTTTTTGCCCATGGGTTTGTCTTTTTTTTTAAATTCTCTCTCTCCCTGGTTCCTCACAGAGAATGATATTGTTATTCAGCAAAGGAAGAAAATGAAGATTTATTAAAGACCCACTAAATGGCTAACTTTGGGCATTGTCTAAACAGCTCTGGGCTTTATTTCTTTAAGTAACTATTATGCTTCCTGGGACTTTCTCAAACTCAGCTGCAAAAACTAGTTGTATGCTGTCCTATAGAATATATAGTGAAAATTTTTCTCAATATTCTCTTCCATATTTACATATATTAATGTGCAATTTCATCTATGCAGACACCTAGGTTGGCATAACATGTATGCTTGCCAAATTGGATGAACTTTAGGTTTAAGCTGGTTCTGTCAACTTTTCTGGTCTTTATGAAAACTACCCAATTTTCCTTATGAAAACTATCAATTTATTGTCTTTATGACTACTTTTATTAGTAATTTTAGAGCTGCTGAGCACTCTTAATGCAGATTCTATCACTCTGGCATTATCATTCTGTGTAACTCAAATAACATGCATATGTTGAGTTCACCTCAGCACACTCTACCCTATGCTCTATTTTGCCTGGCATGAAGGGATCACTGGAACTGATGAGTAAATGAGTTCCTCCATAAATTGGGACTGCAGCAGATTCTAAACATGCAACATTTCATAACAAGTCGATTTCCTTTTTTCTTTCTTTCTTTCTTTCTTTCTTTCTTTCTTTTCTTTTTTTTTAGATCTTGGATAACAGAGTTTATGTTTTCATCAATAACTTAGAACCCTGAATATAAATATCTACTTGCTAGTTTTCATGATAAATATCTTGAATAAATGAGCTCAATAACTAGCCTAGCTGTAGGTGACTGAGGTTCTGAAAGGAACCTTGACTTGTGAACCTAAGTTACATGAAAGTCAGCATCTGAGATGGACTGTGGGTCTTATTAATAATCTTGGGTATAACTCTGAGGATCTCCACCCTTGATTTAGTTGACATCTGTGGATTCCTGTCTTTACAGGGACTTTTATGCATCCAGACAAGGCTGGCTTCTTATTGACTTTATCTTATCCAAATTACAATGAAAGCAGCATCACTTTGCTTAATGCCCAGCTGTCTAAGGAAGGCCTTGATGATTATGCAGAAGAGTTGACCTACACTAGCAAGCAGCAGTCTGATATTACATCAGGTCTAATAGGTCTAATATTACATCAAAATGAAGTCAGTAGACAGAGACGGACATAGATGTGCTTACTAAATTACTTACCCTAATATACAGTCCCCAGCTGTGTTGAACAAACATTTCCCTCATTCTGACTACATAGAGTTAGTCATAGTCTCTAAACAAAAAGCCATTAAAACTGATAAGAGTTTGTATCCTGGGAAATGTATGACTGGTTTGACTGTGTTATAGGTAAAATGCTCAAAGAAGTTCTGGATTATTTTAATGTTATTAAGAGTCTATCCTCGCTATAATCTCAATTGCTTTGACATGTTTTTGTGTCTACTATTATGTTGACATGAATTTTGTTGATAATTTATCAAATTATTGGAACATGAAGTGCTACAGTAATAAACTGATAATAATAAATATATGCATGCTTATAGATGTCTCAAGTCTTTCATAGGAAAACAGGAGGCATAAAATAATGTACCTGGTTAGCTGATGGACAAAATGAGAGCAAGCACTAAATTATTCAGGTGACCACTAGGTAGCTTCAGTCATATTTCCACTTTGATGTGCTTGAACCTACCAGTTCCAGAAGAAGTTAATTATATAGTAACACCAAATATCTCCAAAATAATTTTCTAAATATAAAAGTCTATTTTTACAAAATTCAGACATTTTCTAGAGAAATATCTATATATATTCTGATAGAAATTACACATTTCACGTTATATGTTTCTGTGTTACCATCTAATATAAGCTACTTATTTTCAATCTTAAGCATAAAATTCAATATAAATGTTTTCTAGAAAAAGTATTTTAATAAAACCAGAGGCATTATCATTGGGATTGTCAGCTACCCTTTTCCTAATTCTGTAGATTGTTATAAATTGTGGGCTAGAGAGATAACCTAGTGGTAAAGGCACTTTCTGCTCTTACAAAGGATCCAAGCTTATTTCCCAGCATTCATGTGGGGAGGTCATAACCATATGTAACTCCAGTTCTAGGGTATCCAACTTTCTTTTCTTGCCTTCATGAGCACCAACCATGGAAATGGTATACACACAAATAGAGGCAGAATATCATACACTTTGCAAAACATAAAAATACAACTCACTATAAATTAGTTAACAATAGTTCTTAGATATAAATAGTAATATATAACTGATTTCAATTAACAGTTTACTTCTTTAGGGGTAATCATCATAAGCCACACCTGCCACTTTTTAATGTGTGCAGCACATATGAACATGCATGAGAACCTATACATGTTTATATATGTCAAATTATTAATTAATATGTTGATAACCATATTGTTAAAAACCCACAACAGATTATATGCTATCCTACATCAGCAGGATTACAATAAAT
The DNA here is from genome assembly GCF_049852395.1 of Peromyscus maniculatus bairdii. Taxonomy (NCBI): domain Eukaryota; kingdom Metazoa; phylum Chordata; class Mammalia; order Rodentia; family Cricetidae; genus Peromyscus; species Peromyscus maniculatus. The sequence continues at coordinate 15,552,442 of NC_134860.1, forward strand.
GATATTTCTGTCCTGTTTTATAAAAGGCATACTTGTGTAGTCTTTATTTCTTTAACTGTTACTGAAACAGTTTTTGGCGTGGTACATTTCTCTACCATTTTAAGGTCTGTAATAATGCTTCATCTTATCTTAGTCTAAGTTTACTCAAGGATAATGAAATATATTCACTAGTTTTTAGTATTCTAAATGCTATTTGCTTCCAAGTAATGCCATTGCCAAATCCAAATTATTTTGTATCATACTCCTTGCATTTAATTCTATTTTTAAGAAAGATAAAATGAAATAGAAGTATGTGCAGCCATTTAATTTTTTCTTATTGGTTAGCCAGCATCTCATTCCTAGACACTGCCACTGTATTTAATTTGTAAGTTTAATATCCTGTTCCTAGACTTCTGTTGCTGGGCAGTATGCCATAGGCCCAATGCTGCCAATCTCTCTCATGGGTTGCCACTAGTATATCGGGACAGTAATACAAAAAGCAAATCATTCCTCAAAGGTAAATGTTGGCAGGCATTATAGAAACAAAACCGAGAGAGAGAGAGAGAAGAAAAACCTGAAGCACACACATTGTGAGGGAGCTTATGGTACTTTCTTTCCCTTCTTCTCATTATGCCTTTGACATGAGGGGAGCTGAACTGAAACACTATGCAATGGAAATAAAAAGTAGAAAGTGAAAACATGTCTTCTTTCTGGTGAGATGACTAGGAAATAGGGTTACTGAGAGGATGTTGAAAATCCCCCAGCTATTGGTTCATAGTTCATGTGTTTCCACTGGTTTGGCTATTTGTCCCTGTCCTTTTTCCAATCATGCTCTCAACAATTCTCGCTCATACAGTCCCTCCTCTTTCTCACCAATTGGACTCCTGGAGCTCCACCTGGGGACTGGCTATGGATCTCTGCATCTGTTTAGTGCATGATCTGGCTGTTTGGAGCCTGGGGCCTATGCAGGGACACATTGCTCAGCTTTGGTGAAGGTAGGAGAGGACTGGATCTGCCTTGACTGAGTCTACCAGGCTGAGCTGAATCCCCAGGGGAATCCTTGCCCTGGAGGAGATGGGAATGGGAGGTGGGTTGGAGGGAAGGGGGTGGGGAGGAGGGAGGACAGGGGAATCCATGGCTGATATGTAAAGTTAAATCAAATCATAAAATAAAAAAAGAAACTTAAAAAAAAAGAAAATCCCTGTGTATGTATGGATGCACAAATGCATGTATGTAAAAATGCATCATTAATCTTTCCTTTCCCTCATCTGGACACACCTTGTGGTAAAATATACTGGTGCAGAAGTGGGGATAGTGATGAGTAAAGTCACTCCTCTGGTCTCAAACATGAGAAGGTCCTAGGGTTGTTCAGAATGTGACAGGAATTTGGAGGAGACAGTTGAGACAAGGTTTCCTGATTCTGTAGATGAACTGCAAAACCTTGCAGGCTCACTCTTCTGTAGAACATGCGTGCATCATACTCAAAGAAGTATATTGTATTTAAAAACAGAACCCTTCAAGAAAGCGTCACCTAAGTGCCAAAATCCTCCACACAGTGTATTTTTACAACAGACATTAATAGTATGTCAACGTTAATAGTATAACTTTGTTGTCTTTCTTTCAGTTTTATTTTATGAAATGAGTTTTTCTTATTTTTCCTGTGTAATCCATGGTGGATTTAAATGTGTTATACTACTGTCTTAGCATCCTGAGAAGTTGAGGCCCTAGGCATGCATCACCATGCCTACATTAAAAATAGATTTTTTTGCTTGTCTTTAATAAAATGAGACAAAATTCAGAGTACATCCTAGAAAAGTTGATTTCCCTCCTACCCTCATTCTCTTCCTTTATATTTTCCTTCCTTGTTGACTTCCTTTCTTTCTCTGTGGAGCTTTGGTGCCTGTCCTGGAACTTGCCCTGTTAGGACAGGCTGGCCTGGAACTCAAAGAGATCCATCTGGCTCTGCCTCCCGAGTGCTGGGATCAAAGGCATGCACCACCAGTTGATTTCCTTTCTTAGGATAGGAATTAAAACCAAAGCTGTGAACATACAAGGCAAGTGATCTAACATCATTAAACTACAAGTTTAAATTTGATTCTTATTTTTTTATTTTTTATTTGGGAGCGCGTCTTGTGTGTACATGTACACACATGCAAAGGCCAGAGAACAACCTCAGGCATCATCATTGGGATTGTCAGCTACCCTTTTTGAATTGATAAAATCATTGGTAAATGCACCAGTATTTTAATACTAACATACTCTAAGTAATCTATATGCCATATAAGGAAACCACAAAACATTTTTGCCAAAATCAAAATGAAAAGAGAGTGTATAAACATATGTGGGCTATAACATTCAAAGTATATTTAAAACATCATGTCTTATAATAAAAAAATTCAGTAATGAAGGTTACTACCATAAATAATTAAAAATGAAAAACAAATTAAGTTCAAAGCAAGCAGAGAAAAGAAATAACAAATACACTAATGTGTCAGTAATAGTATGTAAATGAAATAGAAAACTGGAAAACAAAATACTAAATCAAGTGAATTTAAAAATAGTCTAGCCGGGCGGTGGTGGTGCACGCATTTGATTCCAGCACTTGGGAGGCAGAGCCAGGCGGATCTCTGTGAGGTTGAGGCCAGCCTGGGCTACCAAGTGAGTCCCAGGAAAGGCCCAAAGCTACACAGAGAAAACCTGTCTCAAAAAAAACCAAAAAAAAAATTGAAAAAAAGATTGAATTGTTGAAATTCTAACCATACTCACCAAACAATAAAAAATAAAGAGATAATTACGTATACTAATATTGAAGATAAAAAGGTTGCAGCATTGGAGACTCTGCGGGCATTAAAAGTACAGTGAAAATGCACTTCAGGTGCCTGTCAGTGAAACAGAGCTGACAACTAAAAGAGAATGACTGTGTCCACCACAACACCAAAATCTATGTAGAAATGTCTCCAACAACAAAAAACCATCAGAACTTGATTGTTTTCACTAAGAATCACAAACAAAATCTACAGAAGAACAATTTTGTATGTTATTATACCAAAACACTCCTCAATTAAGTATATGGCTCCAGAAATATCTTGACAATTATCTGTAGATATCAGTAAGCTTATTGAAAAATTTGAAGGAAGTAAAACAAATAAGCAAGGTGTTCATTGTTTCCTGACCATAATCCCAGCACAGGAAAGTTCTAGGCTGTATGAGAGAATCTGTCTAAAAAAACCAAAGTGGACACTGGCTAACAAACATATGCACATGTACACACACACACACACACACACACACACACACACACACACACACCACGCACACACACACACACACCACGCGCACACACACACACACCACGCACACACACACACACACATTCACACACACTCACTCACACACACACGTACTGACCCATACACAGGAACACACATGGACACATATACATACAATAAAAAAGAAGATGACACAGGAACTTTAAAGAAATGAGAATATACCAAAAAAAAAGAAGAAAAGAAAACAATAATATTATATTCACAGTATTTGTTTTAAAACTATTAAAATGTCCCTGCATAAACCCCAGGTTTCAAACAGCCAACTCATGTACTGAGCACAGGACCCGGTCCCACTGCCTGGATGCCTCCCAAACAGAACAAGCCAATCAACTGTCTCACCTATTCAGAGGGGGCCTGATCCAGTTGGGGGCCCCTCAGGCTCAGCCTGGGAGGAGGGGACTGGACCTGCTTGGACTGAGTCTACCAGGTTGATCTCAATCCTCAGGGGAGGCTTTGCCCTGGAAGAGGTGGGAATGGGGGGCTGTCTGGGGGGAAGGGGAGGGGGCTGGGAGGGGGAAGAACAAGGAAATCTGTGACCGATAAGTAGAACTAAATTTAAAAATTTTAAAATATAAAAAGAAATAAAAAATTTTAAAAAAGAAAAAACTATTAAAATATTATTGCATGAAACTGAAATGGTATCAATAAAAGCATTGATATAGATAGATAGATAGATAGATAGATAGATAGATAGATAGATAGATAGATAGATGATAGGTAGATGATAGATAGATAGATAGATAGATAGATAGATAGATAGATAGATAGATAGATAGATGATAGATAGATGTATCAATGTAGCAAGGGAACCAAATAGAGGCTGAAAATAAACCTGCATATCTAAGCTTAAGAAATTTCATGCACAAGAATTCCAACAAATTGAGACAATAAGCTGCCAACAAAATATTTCTGACTTATATCACTTATGAAACAAATAACTAAAATCTGTTCATACTGTTCTTTAATATGAAATGTACCATTCTGAAGCTTTAGAAGAAAAATATTTATGTTCTGGGTTTAAATAAAGAGATTTTAACATAACAACTAAATTATAGTGGACAAAAAATAAATTATATATCAGAATGAATAAGTACGTCTGGGGTTATAGCTCTGAAGTGGAGTATTTGTTCAGGAGAGAGAGAGATACAGATAGATAGATGATAGAGATACACAGAGAGAGAAATTATGAATGAGTTCAAAGTAAAAGCTGTGTTCTGCTAGTTCAGGGCTAAGCAAGCACAGTAAAATGAAGAAAAATAGCTGTAAGTCATAAACATATCAAAAGACTTCTTTCTATAAGGAAATGTATTGAGAAATAAGTCTTGGCAATTTTTCACATTTCTGAGCAATCTAGGCTTCCAGAGCCATATTGTAAATAGTGCATGGTGTGCCCATCTCTCTGTAAGGACTTGTACACAACACACCAGTCTTGCTCTCTCACTCTTGTTCACTCGTTTTCCCTACAGTGGGGAGGAGAACTTTCAGTTTCAGAAGCACCTATACAGACCTGGTGTCATCACTTGCTGTTACTTCCTGGAATACAACCCTTCTACAGAATGCAGAAGTACAGAGTAACATCTGACAGCCACATCATCTCAGGGGATGCTCAAAGGTTATGCACCTAGATGTTAATTGTTTTTCTCAAGAGCAACTAGCTGCTTGCTGTTTGGACTCAGAACGTCTCATGACTCCTGTCAGATTAGATGTGTTCTATAGCAGAGTAACTCATTACCTTACAAGTAGGGTAAAATCTGAGGTATTTCACACTTTCTCACCTAACAATAAAATCCTCCCAAATTAAATTGATAAGGAAACAAATGGGGGGTGAGAATCAAAAGACTTTACCAAAGATGGCCAGATGGTAAATTAGCACAAGGAAATATGTCCAGCATCATTCATTATTCATGAGAAAATATAAATTAAGACCACATTTAAAAAACAAAACTTGATATATTAGATTGGCAAAACTAAACACATAAAAATGTCATATTATCAAAGCTGTAAATGTTTTCATGAAATAAAGACTTTTGCTATTAGTCATTGGTGAACACTGCATCAGAAACTCTGGAAAGTAAGATAGCAGTTTTTATCATTTTAAGCACACATGTAGCCCATAACCCAGCAATTCCACTCCTATGAATGATCATAAGACAAAATTGTATGTTAGGAAAATATTTCAATAAATGCCAAGGAGCTGTATACATAAGAATCTGAAAATTTTAAAAAAAAAATGTGTTCTAAGTAGAGAATAAACAAATTTTAAAATAAGCATGCCATTGAATACTTTGTGATCACGAAAGTAACTATTGATAAATTTAAAGGTAATTCACAGGTACATTGTGCTAAATAAAAGAATGCAGACTCCAGGGATTATATACAGTATATTTTTACCTATGTGATACTCTGTGAATGTTAAAATCATAGTGACAAATAAGAAAATTATAGGAACAGACTCACCAGGGGTTGAAGGAAGAAAGAGAATGAGAGAAAACATAAGGGCGTTCCCGAGTGCAGTTTGGGGTGAGCAAATGGTTCTGCATCTTGTGGGGTCGGTAGTTAGATGAACATACATTTTTTCAAACTCAGAGCTGACATATCAATCAACTGAATTTTATTAGATATAAAAAGATGCCAGTGGAAAAGCCACATCATGAATTACCTTGGCTCATATCTGACCTTCTTTGCTATACTTTTACTACATTTTTAATTTCATGTGTGAACTTTTTTTCTCACACACAAAACATTCTTGGCTTATTTTTCATGGCTTGAAGTTATAGCATCTTATCTCTTTCTGCCTCAGGTTTCCTGCTTTCCAATGCTGTGACAGGTATCCCTGCCTTCTGTACAGTCAGCCAATATTTATTCATCTTTTCCTTGTTTACCTGACACTTTTGTTCAACTTCTTTGATTTTAGATCACAGTGTCTTGTTTGAGCTGTAACTTTTCGCTCATTTTTTTTTCATTTTTTCTTCTGTTGTATTACTCTTTTGGTGGGTTCCTAGATTCACTACTGGCACTGCAATAAAACATTATGACAAAATACAAATTATAGGAGAAAATGTTTATTTCAGCTCCCAATCCCATGTTATAGTTCATCACCTCACTGTAAATCAGGACAGGAGCACCTTGAGAAAGATAGTCACATCACATCTGTAGTCAAGAAGGACTGATAAAAATGTATGTTTTCTAGTTTGCTTGTCTGCATCTTCTCAGCTCGAATTCTTTAATCTAGTTCAGGAACCCCTGTATAAGTTAAGGTGCCAACCATATTGATTAGGATCTCTCCTGTCAATTAACTTGATTAAGATAATCATCTAGCCGGGCAATGGTGGCACATGCCTTTAATCCCAGCACTCAGGAGGCAGAGCCAGGAGGACTTCTGTTAATTCGAGGCCAGCCTGGTCTATAGAGCGAGATTCAGGATAGGCACCAAAGTTACACAGAAAAATCCTGTCTCAAAAAAAAAACCCAAATAAACAAATAAATGACATGCTACCCACAGGGTAATCTAATGTACACAGACTATCATCCCAAGAATAGTCTAGGTTAGGTTAAGTTGACAATTAAAGCTAAGAACCCCAGTATTTGAGAAGAGCACTTGTTTAATTTCAATAAGTATATCTACTTTTTAGTTTGATTGATTAAGATGATTGTCCCTGCCATTTGTAGATGGCAGTGGCTTCTAGAGTCCATGTTATGCTTTGTTTCCCAACAGACTCACCTGCTGCATGAGTTAGGATAAGCTTGTCTTGTGTTCCTGTCTCACTTTACTAGCACTGTGTAGTCTTTCTACTTGATGGCATCAGGCAAACTAGCGTCTGTGTTTCTCTACCTATGTGCACATGTGGTTCATTTATTATCTGTCCCCTACCAGCTAGAATTTGTGGAGTCAACATTTCTCAAGGAGTCTCCATGGTCAAGTGCTTAGTTCACAGTAGCCTCATTCATGTCTGAGTATACATGGTTCACTCCTTTGTTTGGATTTGTCTCCTGGGCTGGGCTGGATTCCCAATGGTTATTAATGACAGATATCTCCTTCCAGGAGGAGTTGAGCTCAAGCCATAACATTGTCCAGATTCCTATAAACAATGCAAAACAGTCTTGCAATTTTGAGCTCTGGATTTTTTTTATCATTTTATTATTTGCTTAATTTTGGAGTACCTTATGAAAATTCATCTTTGGATACCAGAGTTTATTCACCTGCATTATGATGTCAGAATAATGATGAAAGTTTGTAGGCATTAGTGAGTTTTAAGGGTCTGCAGGCAAGAAGGAAGACTGATGCCACAACCTTGCTCTGCTGCACTGACCAGCAATTTCTGAAGTTCAAATTATTGGCTATTGCCTCCCCTTTTTTATTTAGCTGATGCTCATAATATTTGAATGGGATTTCAATTCTGATGCAGTTATTCTATTACCGTGATTTATGAAAAAGCATATTGGAATCTGGCTTTGTCATACCCCCCTGGCAAATACAATGCTGTTTTAAAAGAGCAAACATCAGTTCAAAATTGCAATTCAGTGCAAAACTTTCAAAGATAATGTGTAAATCTTGTAGAAGATAATTTCTCCCCAATTTTGTGCTTTTATTTTATAGATATATCTAGCCATATGAAATTTCTTTAATGTACATTAATAGCTCTGAATGTATTTCAATATGATGAACAAAAACCAAATAAAATGCTTCATTGTCAATAGAACTGAGTAATAATAATTTACATTTGTGGAGCAATTTACATGAAGTTTCCCAAGGAGAAGGTTAATACCTCTTTGTTAAATGTAGGAAAGCTTTACATTCTAGGCAATATTCAGTCTTTAGGAATTTGAAAACCATTTAAGAAATTTTTGTATACTTACTTTCTCAAACTGTGACAAGTTAAGGTCAGGACCAGTCTGTAGTGTATTTAATGTTCATTAACCTTGCTTGTCAATTTAACAGAATCTAGAATCTTCCAGAAGACAGGGTGCTTGGCATACCACTGAGAATTATTTAAGCTGGTTTAATTAGGAGGGGGAAGATATACTTGAATAGCTTGGTCACCATTCCACGCATGAGGGTCCTACACTGAATAACACAAGGATAACCAGTGAGACACCAGCATTTATCCTTCTCTGCTTCCAGCCTACAGATGCCATGTGATCACCCACACCCAGTTCCTTCTGTAGGCATGTATACATCATGATGGGCTGTACTTTTGAAATGTAAAGCAAAATAAATCCTCTCTACCTGAAATGGCATTTGTCATACTGATTTGTCACAGAAACAAAGCAGCCAACTAAGACAAGAGATAAGAAATTTTGGTTTTTCACATTTAAAACATCTCCCTGATACACTCTCTCACCTGGATATTATTGTGGAATAGTTGTTTGAGCATCTGCAACAGGTTAACATGTTCTAATGAAGGTTCCATGGGAGTGCTTGCCTTGAACCCTAGCACTGAGAAGGTTGAGCCAGGAGGACCATGAGCTCCAGGCCAGTCCAGGATATATAGTATATTCCTGTACTGTCAGGGCTCTGTATTAAGTTCCTGTATCAAAGCCAAAAAAAAAAAACCCAAAAATTCCATCAACTTCCCCATACCCAGAAGATATTATAAGGGCAACACAAATTAGAGTAAATGAGTTATAAAATTAAAAAAGAAAATGAAAACATAAAATTGGAGGAGGGGCTGAGAAGAATTATGGGCAGAGGTGGGTGAATATGATCAAAACATATTTTATTAAATTATCAAAGAATAAAAATATTGTAAATAAAAACATTCTATTTTGAAAGATTCTGTTAATTTGAACCTTAAAACCTAGTTCAGATGACTTTGACATCAATAATCCACATTTTTGGATTGCTACCATAGGAAAGTTTTTATAGAAGCTGTGGACAGTAGCAAGGTATCATAGCATAGCACAAAACCACTGTGAATAATGAAGGAAGAATGAAATATATATGGATGCTACCTTCATGGCCATACCCTACCATATAAAGTTGGAGGGCTTTTATAGTACTTTAACTACAATGTACATATATATGTATGTGATTAAATTGGAATAACTTTATATTTATTAAGTTAATTACTTTCTTCAACTGTAAATCCAATTGCTTTTGCTTACTTGACATGGCTGGACATCAAATCAAGGCTTCGCATAGGCTCTGTAATTTAACTATAATTGATAACTAACACAAATTAAAGAGACTGGCTGCCAAGGTGCAAAGTTCACAGCAACAGAACACTGTTCACTTGAAGTACCGCTTCTCATCCACTAAGCATAATGGCATAAATACATTAAATTCCATATTTGACCCAAGTTGTTGAGTGAAATATATAGAAATTTTTTGCCACCACCCTTAATCTAGGAAGCAAACACTGTGTCAGAGAACGTAGTGAATTGTACAAGCCTTACAACTTTTTTAGATTAATAGTGATCATTCTAGGAAATATTTGTTATTATATCAGTGAAACAATATAAGAGATACATGCAATACTTGTTTTTTTTGGTAGGGGGGTGGGGGTTTCTTTCTCTGTGTTATTTTGGTGCCTGTCCTGAATCTCGCTCTGTAGACCAGGCTGGCCTTGAACTCACAGAGATCTTCTGCCTGGCTCTGCCTCCCAAATGCTGGGATTAAAGGCATGTGTCTGTGCCACTACCACCTACATGCTTTCTCTTAAGCATAAAAAACTGTAGATGTTGGACCTTTTTATAATCAGCCTGAATCTATGATTGAAAGCTAGTGGGTTAGCATGCTACAGGGCCACAGATACTGACAGCAGACCTAAGACTTCTGGAAATTTTGTTACACAAAGAAGAGCAAGAAGCATGTGCTTCCACTGCACATTTTCCCATAAAGTCTGTGTCCTGTGGTCCCCAGCTCAACTGGCAATGGCAGATGCTGCATGTGGCAATGAGTTGAGTCAAACCTGAGGCACTCCAATCTTAGAGAACTTGAATCTTCTAAACTAAGCTTATTATCTGCCTGTCATACCCCCTCAGTGGAGACCAGACCTTAAATATTATGTATAGCAAGTGAAGCTGACCCTCTGCTCTAAAAAGAGGCATTATTTCTCCCCATGCATTCTTTTCTCTAAAGAAGGAGTCTGGATATGGGGCAGAAACTTAGCAGAAGGCAAAGGAAGAGAGTAATTGAGTCTAAGAAGAACTCCAAGATTGAGGTAGACACAGAGATGGAGATACTCATAGAGGAATGTACATATACACAGAGGTAGGGATGGAGATACAAATAGGTAGAGATGATGAGGCTAGAGACACAGAGGGAGAATGGAGTAATGAAGATCTTATGTACCCTTGAAAATGTAGTCCAGCACAATGTCCATCAGTGCTTCTGCTGGCTAGACACAGTCTCTCAAGAGGCTTATGAAACGTTTCCCAGTGGGCCTAATGGCATGTTTCTAGGTAGAAAAAATATATATATATAAAGGCGTTTTCTCAAAAGTGTATTATGAGTGACTGGGTGATGAAAGACTGCCTGCTGGGAATTCTGGGTAAATTCATTTTGACATTTTATGCTAGAATGGAGCAGATGATGACTGAAGCTTGAGGTGTGGGAGTATGGGGGTGAGTAGAAGAGGAAGGGATGACTATGTGTGTGTTAGATTGAAGAGAGAATAATGGATTACTAATGTATATCAAGAATCTACTACGTAATAGGCTCTGCAATAGGCAATATTGCATAATAGTTGAGAATCAATGGCTTTGAGTTCAAGGGAACTTATTTTACATCAGGCTTCTGATACTCGTGAGCTCTGTAACAAAGGGGAAAGACATGATGACTGGGTTACTACATATTGAAGTGAACAATAGAATTAATGATGACACCACCTTCATACTATTCATCCAGATGGGGAGATGCTGAACAAGCTCATACACTGACAACACTCTCACAGCCTGGCACAGAGGGCATGCTACATAAGTGTGGACTATTGCAGTAACTTACTTTTCTTCACCATAACATGGTGAAAATTATTCCTATATTTCTTGAATACTCTATAGCACTTCAGACCATTTCTCCAGAGAAAATGTTTAGATGATAAAAGGCATATAAGGAGATATCAACATTATTGATTAATGGAGATCTGTTTTTTTTATCTTTTTTTAAACTATTAAGAAATTTTCTGCTCATTTTACATACCAACCATAGATGTCCCTCTCCTCCCTCCTCCCACTCCCTCACCAGCCTTCCTCCCATCGCACAGCCCATTCCTATCTCCTCCAAGGCAAAGACTACCATAGGGTACATTCAGTTGAGGCAGGTCCAAGCCCCTCCCCCTGAACCAAGGCTTGTAAGGTGTTCCACCATAGGTACTGGGCTCCAAAAACCCTGCTCATGTACCAGGGATTGATCCTGATCCACTGTCAGGGGCCCCTTAAACAGATCAAGCTAAACAACTGTCTTGCCTATGCAGGGGGCCAAGTCCAGTCCTATGGAGGAAAAATGGAGATCTTATGTGCTACTTCCTATATCCTCAAATCCTGATTATTTTACCAAATGGAAAACAACTGTTGGCAAATGTATGCCGAGGACAAAATCTTTGTGAATTGTTATCAAGAAAATAAAGTGGTTCCATTATTATAGAAATAATAAAAAATACAAAATGCATGTATGGTTATCCAATGATGAACAATTCTTCTTTGGGTCGTACATGCACAGAAAATGAAAGTAGGGACTTGAGCCTTTTGTACACACATGTTTCTGACGTAATATGCACAGTAGTCAAGAGGTGAAGGCCACTGAGTCAATTGTCCTGTGGATGAATTGATTAGCAAAAGATGACATATGTTTACAATGGAGTATGACTCAGTCTGAAAGAAATGAAATTCAGATAAAGTCTGCAATACAGATAGACCTTGGAGATATGCCTGGTGAAATAAGCCACACTTTGCAAGATAAATATTTCACGGTGTCACTTATCTGAGATATCTAGAATAAGCCAGTTCAGAAGCAGAATAGGGAAGAGATATTGCCAGTGTCTGTAGGAGTTGAGGAGGAGGGAGGAAGGAAAGATTGTTTAAAGGGCACAGAAGTTTTGTTGAAGGTTTTGACAAAGTTCTGGGTATTCTAGAGAGACATTAAAATAGGTATTATACAAACATGTGAATGGGTTTAATGGTACTACCTAACAGTTAATGCCCATGTAAGACTGCTTAAAATGATAATTGCTACATTCATTTTACTATAATAGATCAAGATTAAAATAAAAAGAAAAATATAGGGAGAGAAACAAAAAAAGAAAAAAATATGGCATCTGTGTTTACCCCTTAACTTTTACTATATTTATCAAATCTATTAAAGCTTTGTCCTTTCCTACTAAACAACAACTCTGTATCCCAATAGGTTAAACAGAACACATAACTTCATATAGCATAGACTTCATTCTATTATTGTCCTTACATGGAAAATTTATAATTGCTACAAATAATAAATATCAATCCAAGGTAACTTTCTGTATTCATTATTCTCAAGTGAAACTATTATTGTCTTGAAGGACTCAGGAGGTTTAGTGTGCACACTATATCAATCTGGAAGATGCCTGTCCTAATACCATGTACCAAAAACATATTACAAACAAACAAGCAAAAACTACTCAACTGATTAGTTACAAACCCAGGAGGTATGTGGCTTGAGAGTTGTAATGACAAAGACACAAAGAGCAGAGGTTTGTCCTGGCTATCACAGATCTAAGAGCTGTGAACGTGGAACACAAGTCTGCTTACTCCTTTCTGTTCTTACTTCCTTCACATTAGTAAAGGTAATTCCAGAGCTGTCTGAGAGTCATGTGATCAAATCACATAAGGGAGTAAGCTCTGTGAGGCAGAAAGTATGAGAATCATAGGCTGCCTTCTGCCAAGAGTTATTTATAATCACTATGAATACTGAGCCACTGCATTTTTTTCTCTCGGACTTCATGTGGGAGAAGCCTGTGTACAAAAATCCATCATAAGATGTAAGAAAGACAGTAGTTTATTAGAAACTATATCTATCTTTAACACTAACAGTAATTACCATTCTTTATAGAATTCTGAATGAATTTGAATTCCCTTTTCTAGTCTTAACTGAGTTGACCATTGTTTCTCTGAGTCCTAAAGCATTAACTTTGTTCTTGTTCATGGATTTAGAATGAATCTTTAGAAATATAAATCAATCATCACAACTATGAGTTTTGTAATTTCAAACTTTTGACATTTATTTTCTGGCTTTATTGATCCCTCAAAAATATTTTCTGCTGATTTTTCAATTAATCTCCCAGTGGGAAAGGAAAATTAGCTGTGACTCTGCCTGATTGTGGGAAAGGTATAAAGACTGTTAAGGGTATTTGATAAAGCAAAATGCTGACACTGTGATTTCAAGTGAAGGTAAACCTTGTTTATTACTAAAGTTGAAATGAATCTATCAGGACAGCATGCATAAAAACTGAATAAGGCACTGGGGAAAAGTTGAGTATAGCCAGTCCCAATGCCCCACAATACTTCCTCAATCACTATTCACCAGCAAACTGAGGGAGACACAGTTTGCCGACTTTGAATATTCATATAAGAAGGAAATTTGTTCTTCCCTGATCTGTCTCTCATCTTCTTTGCCAATTGATACAGCCTGTGAATTCAAAAGCACCAGAGCTACTTGGTATTGAGAAGAAATGCTAAATTATTTCCATAAGCTGTTCACACACGTTATGCATGAATTTAGTTTCAATTCTCACAGTAGGCAAACCCATCTCTACAAATCTGAACATATATTTAGAAAAACTGAAGATATTGCACCTATATCAATAGGTTGCCATTGTATTATCGAAACACATCAAAATATTAACGAATAAATAAGAGTGATTGTGTTATTGAACCAAAGACAAAAGAGATAAACTCAAATGGAGAATTGATTAAGTTGTTTTGGTGACAAGTGACAGAAACCACATTCCAAGGAGGACAGAAAGTAGGGTGAAAGGAAGCAAGGAAGGAAAGAAGGGAGGGAGGGAGGGAGGGAGGGAGGGAGGGAGGGGAGGAGGGATTGAAATGGGAGGAAGAGGGAAGGGAAGGAAGGGAGGAAAGGAAGTGATGGAAGGGAAGGAGGATAGGAATGAGGGAAGAAGGGAAGGAGAGAGGGAGGGGAGGAGGAGGAGGAAGAAGAAGAAGAGGAGGAGGAGAACATAATGCCTCAACTACTTTAGCTAGTAGGAAGTGGAAAGCAGAATAGTCTTGAAAGTTAAAGCTAAATACAGGTGCCAAGAAATTGGGAATCAGTTTCATTGATTCTGTTGCTTCCATCACAGATATCGCACAAGAACTAAACAAGGACAGCCTCTCCACATCCCATCTATTCTGAGGTTTTGCATATCATGTAGAAATGTGAGCATTATTTATCTTTGTTTATCACTGGTTTCTCTAACAAGTTCTGAACCAAGCAACTTATAGTCAAAGGAATATGACACACTTACTATCATAGTCTTGAAGTCTAAGAAAAATTGAAAGTGGCTGGGATTACAGATGATGTCTAAGCCACGAGGAAATGTTATGGTTTAGAAAGAAACATTCCCTGTTAAAATTATTCCTTATTATTCCCTATCACATTTCATGATTTTCCTGGTGAATATTACATTCATCTCTTAAAAACTCATGTGTAATGTGATTATCTCAACTGCATGCTTTAGACAATACTACAGGTGAAATGCAGCAAAATGGCAAATGGAGCATGACTACAGAAGAAGGACAAGGAGTCTGATACACAGGGCATTGCACCTTTGCCTTGCTGGGTGGAAAATTAGAAGTACAAAATAGACTCCAAAAATAACACAGTCATCCAAGGAAGAGTGGGTTTCATATATAGTCTTTTCTTAGGTTTTCCAGCATGATCCCTTAGTAAGTACACTGCTATGTCTGAGATTGTAGATGATAAATGATCAGGAAGCAGTGCTCAGGGAAGGCTTTCCAGAAGCACCAGAACTCTTCAGAGGAGGCAGGGCACTATCCTGAAAAGTAGCAGATAAACCTGAACAGAATCTCTTGAAACCATTTTTTAAGTCTAATTGAGTACTTGTGCTCTAATATATTCCCAAAATAACAAAATGGATTCATTATTTTCCCTTCAAACCACCAACCTTTCTTTCTGCTTTAATGATTAAGTCTTGCTATCAGAATTGTCCTTCATAAAGCCAGGATGATTACTACCTGAGGAACTCCTTTGTTTGAATGGGTCCCCTGTTCTCAATGAAGAATGAGACCCATCTATCCGGACAGACGACTCTATCACCCTGCCTCTCCTGGAGTATAGATACTTTCATCTGTGTTAAGCCATATCCATCTTTCAGAAGTTCTAAACCTCCTCTTACTGGTCTCAATATCAACACTGATGTAGCATTTGAAGAAGGAAGTTAGAAGATAATGGGACTATTAGGCATTTCTGCATAAATTTACCAGACTCAA
Organism: Peromyscus maniculatus bairdii; assembly: GCF_049852395.1. Taxonomy (NCBI): domain Eukaryota; kingdom Metazoa; phylum Chordata; class Mammalia; order Rodentia; family Cricetidae; genus Peromyscus; species Peromyscus maniculatus. The sequence continues at coordinate 15,568,173 of NC_134860.1, forward strand.
ATGGACTGAACTGACACCATAGTGATAGGTAAGCCCCTTCCAATGTCTTCCTCTGAATGCACACAACTGTAGAAGGAGATGGCTCTATCTTTTCCTGAAGTACCCAATGCATAATTCAAAGACCCAGGAAGCAACCACAAACTTTGCAATGCATTAAGTCTGCCGAGTTTCCTTACTCTCTTTAGATTCACTGTGATGATGATTCTTTCAGTTGTGTTAATCAGAGATTATGCTGGTTCAAGACCCAGATCAATACAAAGTGCATCTGATTTCAACACCACGAAAATCCAAGTATGACTGAAAGAGCCAAAAGAAACTAAAAATCAATTTTTCTTTCCCTGGTTTTGTGTGAGCTTCTGCAGAAGAGAGGAATGGATTTTTTTCTTTTAAAAACTGAATTGTCATCTCATTTTTGCCATTTCATATTATGATAAAGTATGAGGTGATACTTAGGCTTTTATTTCTTCTTTCACCTGGAGTTTGATTTTTTTGGGGAAAATATAAATATGTTGCTATAGTATCTATCTCAAGGAAATAAGAGCATGAACTATCTACACATAAGCCTATTTTAAATGTTCTATCATCTTGGATTACAGTTCTATTACTTCAACTATCATAACCACCTTAGTCCAGACTCTACCAGGTCCAGGTTAATTTTTATGGCCCTGACTCACATTACAGTCTCTGCTTGGTTGCACTGTACATTTGTGAATGGAAACTGGTTTGTAGTTCAACCATCTACCTTGAAAGGCCAGAGCCATCTACCCTAGTCATTCAGCTACACTTACACATTCCAATTTTGAGTGTAATGTTTTGGGGCTCTTGTGGAGACAAATTGCATGCTGGGATGACATGAATTATCCAAAAGACTCTTTTACCACTGCCATTTTGGAGTCATATTCTCCTTGGCTGGAGAGTAAAGAAAAGTACAAAGGATTGTGTTTTATAGTGGATTTGTGCCCACCAGGATCCTTTCTAGTAGGAAAAACTTGTGTTTTCTTCCCTAGACCATGGTATCCTCTATATGTAAGAAATCCATTGAAATATATGCCCCTTGAGGTAAACTTTTCCTGTTGATACCAGCTGCCCAAAGCAATCAGATGAGATTTTCATCAGGGCAGTGGTATTATGAGGAATACATCATCTTCATGCTTCCAAATGATCTCTCTTAAAGTGGTAGAATCATCCATTCTATAGAGAAGGCCTGCATCCTAAAATAGTGTTGACTTCCACTGATTTTAATGAGCAGAGACACCGTGTGGAGCTAATAGTGCTACAGAAAAGCAAGCTTGTTCTCTAATAGTGGTTGTTTGGCTAAGAACATCACCTATAAGCTCACATATTTGAGCATTGTTTCCTAGCTACTGTTGATGTTTGGGGAGGTTTAGGAAATATGGCCGTGTTGGGTGAAGTATGTCACTGAGTGCGGGCTCGAGAGCTTCAGATGTCATCCAACTCCCAGTTTGTCCTCTCTGCATTATGCTTGCTTTTCAAAATGTAAACCCTTCGGGCTCCCTGTCACCATGTCTGTCGCTTGTTTCCAAGCCTCCCTTCCAAAATGGATTTCTATCTCTCTGGAACCATAAGTCTATGGTGATATTTTAATTGTACTGAAATGAGATTTTATTTGTATGTTAATAAATAAAGTTGCCTGGCGGTCAGAGCTAAATAGCAAGTCATAGCAAAAGCTTGGCAGTGGTGTCACATGCCTTTAATCCCAGCACTCGGGAGGCAGAGCTAGGTGGATCTCTGTGTAGTTTTGGTGCCTGTCCTGGGACTCACTTGGTAGCCCAGGCTGGCCTTGAACTCACAGAGCTGTGGATATCACTCTGTATAAATAAAACACTGATTGGCCAGTAGCCAGACAGGAAGTATAGGCGGGACTAACAGAAAGGAGAACTGAGGGAACAGGAAGGCAGAGAGGGAGACACTGCCTGCAGCTGCCGCCAGGACAAGGAAGATGTAAGGTACCAGTAAGCCACGAGCCACATGGCAAAGTATAGATTAATAGAAATGCACTGAATATAAGAGTAAGAGCTAGACAATGATAGGCCTGAGCTAATGGCCAAGCAGTTTAAATAATATAAGAATCTGGTCTGAGTGTTTATTTTATAAGTGGGCTAAGGTACTGCTGGGGATTGGCAGGACCCAGAGAGAAAACTGTCCAGCTACATAAGTCCAAATAAATCCTTCCTTCCATAAGTTGCCTTTAGCTATGGTATTTTATTATAACAATAGAAAAGGAACAAATGCAGTAACTAACTCCCTCTGGAAATGAAAAGAAAAAAATGACTTTGAACATGCAGTTTGGAGCTGACAGCGATTTGACATGGATATATAAGAATTGCAAAGGTTCAGGGAGATGCAGAAAATTATAATGAAAAGGATAATTCTACCTCTTCTTTAAGGCATTACACCAAGAAAAAGATACTATGGTGGTTTTATGGAGGGGAAGGTAAAAGGTTGGCTCACACAGATTTACACCTATAATGCTAAAACAAAAGCAGAAAAAAGATTTGCAAGTATCTGTACAGGACTACGAGGCAAGATAACTAAATTATATTCACAAAGCCCACAAGATTATTATAAAGATATTAAAAAATCAGGATTATAATAACAGAAGTCAATTTTAAATGATCCCATTATGAACTCAAAAGAGCACATTGCAAAACTATACATTTTAGATTTCAATGAATGAATCCAAAATGGGATATGCAAAAGAGAAACTCTGTGAAATGTCTAGTGTTAAGCAATTAATATCCTCACACATGCAAACTCAGATAACACAAATGCTATAAAATTTGGTTACAAATACAAATGTATGTGGCTGAAAGTCATATACATCAATTAGGTACTAGAATTACCTTTATTTGGTACCTAAGCAAATGGAAACTTTCACTTCTCTGAAGGAGAGATTCATCTCTCTCTCCAAGTATGGACACTAATTTATAAGGATGTGTATGATAATGTGCAAGAAAATACTCAGGAAACAAGAAGCCATATTCTGCTGAAATTAGTTCATAGACCTTGTTCTTACAGTGTATGTAGCACCTATCATTTGGAAATGTGTACATCTCTATTTACATACAACAATGCTGTCCAGGAATGGTCATGAGGCTTCTATAGACTGTGTCCATCAAGTGTGTAAGCTTTACTTAAGAGTATCATAGTAGCCAGGTGGCGGTGGTGAATGCCTTTAATCCCAGCACTCTGGAGGCAGAGGCAGGCAGATCTCTGTGAGTTTGAGGCCAGCTTGGGCTACAGAGTGAGTTCCAGAAAAGGCACAAAGCAATACAGAGAAAACCTGTATCGAAAAAAAAAGTATCATAGTAAGGCAAATTTTCATATTAATACTTACATAATTTTTAAATATCTTTAATATAGAATAGAATTTTTCTTTGTTCTCAGAAGAAGAACTGATTTGACAATCTGGACCTCTACATTAAGTGATCATTTAGGGGACCCATCTTGACAATATTTCTCAGAGGTTCTCCAACTTGTGTAGGAAGCAGTGAATTATCAAAGAATTAGAGGCTGAAATTTTTTTATTTTTTATGAGGGTGGTCACCTAGACCTGCCTCATTCTGTGTGTCCATTTCTACGTCAGACTCAGGCTTCTATCGATTAGTCCAGCTCCAACTCAGCAGTCATGAACCCCCAACTCTGAACTTTGTCTGGTCTCACCCACGTTTCAACCAGTTCCAGAGATAACCCTCTCATGAACCTCAAATTTCTCATCTCTATATACATAAGAGGGTGGAACTGAACTTTTCCTTGACTCACTGAATGAATAACTGACTAAACCCCAGAGGGATTTAATTTTATTATTTGTAAAATGATGGTTCTCAACTGAAAGCACTGTCTAATTTGAAAGATTTGCACAGGTATGCTATTATCAAAACTCTTAAAAATTGAGATGTTTCATTCCTTGTGGTTGAAAAACAATAGTTTAGATGGATAAGATAGTTTTCTTATAACAACAAAGAGGAAATAACAACCAATCAGTTCATTTTATCTGGAATGAGTAAACAAATTCTGGTGGGCAGTGGTGGTACACGCCTTTAATCCCAGCACTCAGGAAGCAGAGGCAGGTGGGTCTCTGTGAATTCAAGGCCAGCCTGGTCTACAAAGTGAGTTCCAGGAAAGGCACAAAGCTACACTGAGAAACCCTGTCTTGAAAAATAAAAAAAAGAAAATTCTATGATGAACATTTTAATTTTTGTGATCCCCAGTAGTTTTAAGGCCTTAAGAGACTAATATTTTCTAATATTTATGCTGACCATTTTAAACACAAGAGGTAAGATTAGGTTTAATAACTGATATAAGAAACAATATTCAAATTAAAGGGGGAATTTTTGTAAATCTTATCTAAGAAGTCAAGTCTAAATGGGATTTTGTTGCTAAAGGTTTTTTGTTGTTGTTGTTGTTGCTGAAGTTTTATCTAGTGAACTTGGCTGTCTCAAAGCAATGCAATTGTAAGGAAAGATTAATGTAAATGATGTCCATGGTGTGCACACCAAGAGGGAGACCAAACCCAGAAATATAGATTTCTGTCCCAGAACCTCCAGGTCCTGTTCTTGCATTGTTTAATGAGGAGAAGTATGCATGAAAGGACTTTCAAGAGAGTAAAAGGCGTCTTCAGGAAAATCAGACATGTATGTTATGTGTTGTGGTTTGTGAGACCAGGGCCTTCAACATCTTCTGGACTCAGAAACTCTTTTTGTCATGGGTAGGTGCTAGGAGTGGGAAAAAGAGACAGGTGAGAGAGAGAGAGAGAGCCAGGAACATGCCTGCTCCTCATGCTAGTGCAACCATAAATAGCAACGAAGTTGGATATGGGAAGTTTCTGGACTTCATGCTTCTGCCCCTTGAGCTGATCTAGCAGACATTTACACAAAGATGAAGACTTGGAGGCAAATGAAGATGTACCAGCTTCAAGGAGAGATGAGCTTCCATTGAGAACCAGATCCCATGCCACTCAACACATTTTATTTAATAAAGTCACAAAGTAGGATAAGATGGCAAGGTTCAGGTTGGAAGGAGGGGCCAAAGGAAGAACTATTGCTTAATGAGTGTACAGCCTTTGTTGGTAGTTATGGCATAGATAGCCTTCAGAGTATTGAATTATAGAAGTGAACCACCACATCCAACTTTAATGAATATCATTAAGTACAAGAATCCAACCTAAAACAACACCACATCCTATACTATTTTAATCACAAACCATTCTGGAGAAGAGAAATTGGGTTAATCATTGCCAACACTAGCAAGACAGAAAAATGAATAAGTGCAGCATACTATCATGTATGGCAACATACCTTTGTGCATTGCTCAAAGCACATAAAATGCACACTACTAAGAGTGAATCAGATTGTGAGCTATGCAATCTGGGTGACAGTTATGTGTCAGTATAGATTCATTAATTAAAATGTTCAATCCTATTGGGAGATGCTGATGATGGAAAATGCAGTGCATGCGTGGGTGAAGGTACCCATGAGTATTCAGGCACCTTCACTTCAATTTTGCTGCTTATCTAAAATAGTATATTATTAGACATAATTTATTCACACAATATTTTATAGCAAACAGATGCACACATATTTATAATAAAAACTTGGCATTTCATCCACCTTTATTCTAAACCTAGGCAACTCACAAAAAATAAAAAATCCATCGCCCTTGCTATGAATCCTTTGTCCTGCCAAGCTAATCATACCTGTCTCTGGGAAGTACAGGAAATGCTTGGGATGTTCAGAGTAAACTAATCCCTACAAAATACATTGAAGTCACACACTACTGGGTAACATTTGCTTTCTGTTAAACTCTTACTCTGGTTTAAAATATTTATCACTTAAAGATGCATTATGTCTTCAGAGAAAATAATTGTCATGGCCCTGGTGACAGACCTTTGGCTCTTTCTCATTTTCTGAGGCATTAGATATGGCTTAGAGCATGTCTCTAGAGAACACTCATGGAGTATCCACCTTCATCTCCCGGTATTTTTTATTTTCCCTACACAAATAATCTCTCCAACTGAGAAGGATCCTGGCAGACCAACCAAGTGTGTGTGTGTGTGTGTGTGTGTGTGTGTGTGTGTGTGTGTGTGTGTGGTGTGTGTGTGTTTGTCTGTATCTGTCTCCTCTCCTCTCCTGTCCTCTCCTGTCCTCTCCTGTCCTCTCCTGTTCTCTCCTCCCATCCCATCCCTTCCCTCCTCTCCTTTCCTGTCCATTCCTTTTCTACTTCTGCTCCCTCTCTTCCCAATTACAATTCTCCACAAACTTTGTAGCATTATTGAGTTCCCACAGGAACTATTCTCAGATTATGAAATTGATCAGATTATTGTATTAATAAATCTAGATAAATTTATATGGAGGAACACAAAGAGCTTCATGTCTAGAAAATTAAGAAAAGAAAAGATTATTGGTGATGGCCACAAAATACTCAAAGATATACGATCCTTTCTTTGGGAGTATTAATTCAAGGTATGTTTTCTTCTCAAATAATGAAAATGCATGCCATGAGAGTGAGGCCAGCTACTTGCTTGTTGTTTTTCAAGGGGATGTACAATTATTTTGTCTATGGGCCATAAGTGAGAACAAAGGATGGAACACATATCCCGAAGCTACAATAGTAACTTGCAAATCTAATAAATAAAATATTACTAATAAAGTTCTTGTGGAGAAAGAGCCAGATACATAAATCAAAGTTTTCTTAGCATATTGGTGAAATTATTAAGGCCACTTCACGTATTTGAATTGGAGGTTTATTTAGTGGCATAACTTACAAATGAAGGGATAGGTAGGTTGCAGCGTCTAGGAAAGGTGTGGCACAGTCCAGCGGTGTTCTCTGGAGAACTCTGCTCAGTCTACCTCCAGTGTCCAGGGTCCAGGAACCAAGGGAAGGCTGCCCATCCGGATCTCGGGTCTTCAGGGCCCTCTCTTGGCCCCGTCTTGTAGGCGTGACAGTTACAGAAGCCTCAGTGGGGGTTGGAACTTCCAGATCAAAGCTGGAATGGCTACCCACTACATTAGCATATTTATTATCAGGACGTATTTCAAGGGACCACCTGAGGATTTTTGACCTATCCCAAAGGCAGGCTAAGGCAGAGAAAGTGTCCTGAGGATTCTCAAGTTGTTGCAGGACTCTATATAATTACCAGCTGTGCTTGATGGACTGGAGGAAGCCAGGCCACCAGATGGCAAGCTTTTTAGATGTTGCAGGCCCATTTTACTAATGAGTGATTCCTTCTTGTTCCTCCAATGCACTCCTCCCTTCTGGCAAATACTATCCTGCCATTATATGTGTGCAATCATGACACCCATTTTCAGATGACAACTATAAAAGTTTTCTTGAGAATATGTCCAAATATCTATCACCCAATACACTATATACGTATTTATATTAATATTTTTAACATCAATGTATTTGTTTTTCCAGGGGCTGGAGAGATGTCTTAGTGGTGAAGAGCACTTTTTGTTTTAGAGGACCCAAGATCAGTTCCTCAAACCCATATGGTGTCTCACAACCATTTGTAACTCCAGATTTAGAGGAGCCAATGCCCTCTTCTCACTTCTATGGGCACCAGGTAATGTGTATTGTGTACATACATAAGGCAAGGACAACACCCATACACCTAAAAAATTATATGTATATATATATGTGTGTGTGTGTGTGTGTGTGTGCGCGCGCGCGTGTATGTGTATGTGTACGTGTGTGTGTATGTGTGCATGTACATGTGTGTATGTATACACACAAAATACACACACACACACACACACGTACACACACATACATTTGGTTGTCCTTCAGAATTTGTTAAATTTCTCCCCACACCCAGTTCTCTTAGGGAAAAAAATCCCAGCACTGGTGGTACACACCTTTAATCTCAGCACTCAGCACTCAGGAGGCAGGAGCAGGTGGATCTCTGTGAGTTTGAGGCCAGCCTGGTCTACAGAGTGAGTTCTAGGACAGTAAAGGCTACACAGAAAAATCCTATCTTGTCAAAAACAAAAATAAAAACAAAAAAAAGAAACACCTATGTTCAAGCAGCAGTCATAGTTATGAGACAGATATATTGAATGTCTTCCACAGGATATGAGATCAGCAATTATTTAAAATATCAAAAAGTAGATCTTATAAAAAATAACCTTAACAAATATTTGTTAAATTGAGCAGAATTTATACTTATCCAGAGATTATGAAATAAGCATTTAGAAATAAAAATTGTTATCAATTCACTGAGATTAATTAAGGGTAATTAATAACTAAATTCAAAGATATGGTGACTGGAGATGAATTAAATATCATAGAATGCTGAGATTTTATTTAGCCTAAATTTCAAAACCTAATGTATAATGACCAGTATTGTCTACAGAACTTATAATTGTAGAAATAGCATTACAGAGAAGAAACCTGGCTGATATGTTACTGTGTTTTGAAAATCACACTCTGACCCGATACATGGCCATCTCTATGGTTTTCCCATTCTAAAACGCCATGCTATTTGATAATACTCTGTCAATACTGTATGATCTTTGGCATGTAATGTATCATAAGCATCACAGACTCATACATAAAAAAACAATGGAAGTCAATCTTATCATCAGCCTCAAGGTGATGATAAGGTAAATTACATACAATACACTTGCCTATAAATGTGAAAGTAAAGCATACCTTAAGCCAGTGTTCCCTAGAGTCACAGCAGCTCAGGTTTATTCCTAAGTCATCCTATGCTGTCTACTGTTCCAGAAAGTAACCATTCAAGATTGCTGATGGCTAATGGGAACCTAAACACTCAGTGTAACATACACCATACACCTATTATTATGAATTAGACATATGAGAGCTGGATACTCCAAGTCAGATCTTCCTCTATTGAGTTTATCTTTCATACAAAAGATAAGGATGTAATTATGTTGGGTGTAGTTCCAATGTTGGCATCAACATCGAGTATATTCAAGAACAGGTATGAAGACTCAAAAAGGAAGTGCATGAGCACTCTGATTAGTGAATTCTGACTGTGACTCATCTACCTCAAAAATGTCCTCTATCCTTAGTATTCCTTGGGCCAAGAAAGAAACAGCATGGCATGGATTTTTATGATACAATGTGACATATGTTCCTCCTGCTCTTGCAGTTTTACTCCTTCCCTTAGTCATGTTCTCTATCTCCTTTTCCTTAAATGTTCCATTTTCACTATTTTGGGTCCTTTCTCCTCTCATTCCATTCTGAATTTAAGAATTTTCAACCTTCTGTATTCCTACTGAAGAGCACTTTATTCTACTTTTTTGCCTCGGTCAGGGCATCCTACACTTCTAAATCCTTTAGGGGACTTGTGATACAGAAGTGTTCTAGATGTCTATTATTTTCTGCTAGTCTGGGGATTTTTAAATATCTCTCTCTCTCTCTCTCTCTCTCTCTCTCTCTCTCTCTCTCTCTCTCTCTCACACACACACACACACACACACACACACACACACATACTATTGTCAGAAGACAATAAAAATACACAAGTTATACAGAAAAGAAAATTCACCCATACATTTAACTATGTGATGGTATTTTTTAGATTTATTTTTATTTTTCAATTATATTTGTGTGTATATCTGAGTGGGAATATGTGCGTATAAGTGAGATGCCAACAGAGGTCAGAGGCATCAGATCCCCTGCAGCTGAAGTTACTGGAAGTTGGGAGCCACCCAAGATGGGTACTGGTAACTAAACTTGAGTCCCTTGCAAAATGGGATAAGGTCTTAACAGTTCAGCTATCTGCTCTGCCCACTATGTGATAGATTTTAACATAAAATAAAATTATGCAATGCTTTGTATACAATCTAGCTATACCTTTATTTTTCATTTTTTCCTTTACATGATGAGCCTTATGTGTATACTCTAACAAGTCTTTATGGAAAGAGCTAACCATTGAAATTTAGGGAGCGAGATTCTTCCTGGTTACATATCTTGTATTAATTTTTCTCCCTGTAAATCTGCTTATACTTTAAAATACAGTGACATAATGGGTATGAAAGATTCCTTGATTTCCCTAAAATGAATACAAAGCCAACCCAAAATGTACAAAAATTATGAATCATAATATAATTTAAAATATGAAAATACAGTAAAATCAAACAATAAAGAAACACCATCAAAGCTGGGTATAATAGTGCATGACTGTAATCCCAGAAATAGGCTGAAGCAATCAGCAGAATTACAGGTTTCAAGCCAATGTCAGAAAATAGTAACATCTCATTGCATACCCCAAAACTATAAAGAATTCACCCAATGTGGAATTTTGTAAAGGAGAATTGGATAAATGGCTAACAAAAAGGGGAAATTGTAAACTGTTCTGGAGGACAACATGGCTTAATCTAAGACACTGGACCAGGCCTCCAGCAGATCCTTGCTTCTCTATATTTTCAAATGTCTCTCCAATCTTATCCTTGCTTCTCATTAGGTATCTTCAATCATCACATTTTCAATGAGAGTCCTCTCTGATATTATTGTCCATATTTCAATTGATTATCTATGTGAACCTAAGACCCAGACCATAGATGAAACCTGGTAAGACCAAAAACAGCAATCAGGATTATTGAAAAAAAGGATGTCCAATGGACATCCTTCAGTAATAACCAAGGACTACTTCAAAAATCCTCATGTTCATTTGTGGTGGTTTACTTATTTCTGCACAGCTGTATTTCCCAGACATGTTCTTTTCCAGTTGTACTGCTAATGATGTACGAATCACAATTTCTGGATATGGACTGTGCAATTGAATCTGACTAATGTGTCTACATCCCAGGTGGCAGCACCAACCATCTAGACCAGTGGTTCTCAACCTTCCTAATGCTGCAAACCTTTAATGCAGTTCCTCATATTGTGGTAACCCCAACCATAGAGCTATTTTTGTTGATACTTCATAACTGTAATTTTGATACTATTACAAATAATAATATAAATAATTTTGGAAGTAGATGTTTGCCAAGGGTGTCATGACCCAGAGGCTGAGGACCACTTATGTAGACTGATAATTTGGAGGCATATTCTGTGGTTTGAACAGAAGCATAAAAAAAAAAAAAAAAAACTTATTTTTCTGTGGGCACAGAAAACACCATCCCAGGATCACAAATTGTTTGAAGCAATTGCTATTTCTACTTAGAATACTCAAAACCTCAATGCAATTAGAGCCTTGTTTGAACACACTGATACTCAAGTAGGCTTGGTTGGTTGGCTGACATATTTAAAATATTCATACAATTCTATTGTGATTTTGTGAAAGCAGCACTCAATCTTACTGTATATTTATAGTATAAACATTGATTTTTAAATACATAAATCTGTGGCACTCAATATACTTAGGTCTGAGAACAAAGACCAAAATCTGTTGGTTGACTAAAGGGGCCACTATGACCCAGCATAATCCTCAAAGAGCTGCATGCTCCTTTGGAATTCCCAGGATATGCTCTCTGTTCCTTGCCCCTTTGATGCCATCCACTCCACCATACAAATCAAGTTCCATCCTATCAATCTCTGAATTTCTACACTTTCTCAGTATGCTGGTTAGTTTTAACTGTCAACATGATGGCTTAAAACCACCTGGGAAGAGAGTCATAATGAGGAACTATGTAGGTCAGATTGGTCTGTGGACATGTCTATGGGGTACTGTATTGGCTTCATTGGTATAGTGAGATCTAGCCTGTTGTAAGCAGTACCATTTCTTGGGAAGGGAGCAGAGAATAGTAAAGGAGAGGAGAAAGCCAGCTACAATCAAGGTAGCAGGGATCCAGGCTAATCTTCTATCGCTTCTTTCCATGGTTTTGTGGTATGACAAGGTCGTCTAGAGCCCCAGAGTTCTAGTTTGAGGGTTTGAACCGGAGTTCCTGTCTTGCCTTCCTCACAATGAGGCACTGTAGCATGGAACTGTAAGTCACTGGAACTGGAACTGTAAGTCAAATAAGCCCCTTTCTCTTCTAAGTTGTTTTCTGTCTGTATATTTTGTCATAGTGATATAAATGAAACTAGGACCCTTAAAAATGTCTCATTGATACCCAATTAATGTTTTCTCCCCCATAGCACTATAGCTTCCTCATTTGATAAGTAAATTTCTTTACTAAGCTATCAGCTTCAGGAGGGCAGGAAACAGTATATCTATACATTGCTTCCTAATATAGAGTCTATTGTGGCTATGCTTAACAACTTTTACTGAATGAATGGAAGGAATCAATGTAATATGCTTTTAGCACACGCAGTATTTGTGGTTTTACTGTATACATCTCAGAAGAGGGTGCATACTTTTCTTACCATGTTTTTATGTATGGCAGAAGAATGGTAAGAAACAAATGAAATACTAGGCATGGGTTGCAAAACTATTTTTAAAAGTTATTTTCTAGAACAGCATTAAATGATGCTTTCAGTTCCTCAAGGCCATAATCCAGTAGTTCTCAACTTGTGGGCTGTGACCCCTTGCGGGAGTGGGTCAAACATCCTTTCCATAAGGGTCGCTTAAGACTACTGGAAAACACATATATTTACATTATAATTCATAAGAGTAGAAATATTACAGTTGTGAAGTAACAACAAAAATAATTTTATGGTTGGGGGTCACCAGAACATGAGGGTCAAAATGAGTCCCAGTAATAGGAAGGTTGAGAAATACTGACATCAATGAATAGTTTCTCCTTTTTAAATAAGTCCTATAGATCCCAGATTTAGAAATTGTAATGAGACTGTTCTATATTCACCCATTCAACTGCTCTTTTATTCATGAAATATGCATCAGTTGTGTATTGTTCTAAGATCATTGCTAATGGAAGTTTAGGGAAGAGAGGTAAATCAAACAGAGAAAGGCCCATGCTTATTTTCTTGGGATAAATATTTACCAAATTCATTTCAAAACAGAAATTATCTTGATTTCTTTTTAGACTTCATCTCAAATTCTTATATCCAAAGGCCTTGCTTTACGGGAAGTCAAAATGGCAAGTGCAATTGAAAGGAACTGATGAGGATTGTTTGGGCGAAGTGAGGATTAATGAGCAAGGTGTCTTGAAGACTTCTGTTTTATCATTCTGTATTATAAGCAACTGTGTGGAATCTTCTAGTTCACCTCTGCTAGTGCCCACTGAAAACCACAATGGCAATCCACAGATGCCATTTGTCAGAGTGTAGCAATTCTGGGCATGAGGAGAGGGGAAAGAAACAGAAATGTGATAAAAATGGCAGGCAAAGTACATTCTTAAAATGAATATATATATATATATATATATATATATATATATATATAAACTTGAGTAAAATATAAAAGAACTTGACAATAAAATGAATCCAAGAATTAATGATAAAATGAATACATATTCCATATGAAATTCATGCACATAAGTATATTAAAGAATATCTTTTACATGAATAGTAGCTGTAAAATCAAAATATACACACATATGTGATTATATATTTCCATTTCTCATTGAGTAAATCATACAGATATTTTTAAGTCAAGTATATTTGCAACTAGAAAAATGTTCATTTCATATGACAGTTATTCTTAGATATTTGGACAAAATATATAAAATTCAAAATTGTGTCTCAATTATGAATACCCACATTATCTTTGTGAAGATATAGCAAATAAAGAAACAAAACATATACTTTTTTACTTTTTAGAATATTATTTTTATTTCCATACAATGTTATCTGATCATAACTACTCCCTACCCCCTACTCCTATATCCACCCTCTCCTCACTACCCACCCAGCTCTGAGGTTCTTCTTTTTCCTTCCATGGTTCAGTTTGTACTGCTCAATTACGTGGTACCTACCCTGGAATGGGATGACCCACTAGAGATCAACACCATTAAAGAAAAGTGCCTCCCTTTCCTAACAGCTATGACATTCTAATAATTCCTCAGTTAGGAGTGGGATTTTGTGCCCTCCCTTTTCAGGCTGAGATTTTGTCTGACTTGAGCTCTTAGTCCAAAAGGAACTATTGAGTGTATTTTTTCCTACACACTCTCTCATTTGATAATATTCTCATATTCCGCATGTTGATGTGTAGAGTCTTTTGCCAAAAGTCATCATCAGAAACCTATACATCACTCTTCAGTGAATTCATACATATCAGAAGAAAAATTTCAATAGCTGAGGAGTGCCAGGAAGAGGATGGGGATTGTCAACATGCACCTCTTGCAGGATTTCCT